>NW_022170663.1:4296998-4896998 GCF_008802855.1 Photinus pyralis
CTTCGCTAATAAAATACTGACCTGCATGACCAAAAATGCGCTTTAGTCATGCATATGCTGATTTACAACTTGTTTTCATATAACTGAAACTAAAATAGTTTCCTATAACTTGATCAAATTTCAGCTATTAGTTTACACCTCGGTTTACACATATCATGATTTGCGTCAAATGGAGCTTCAATTACCTCACCCCACATACAACCGCTTGCATTTCTTCCTTTATTGACGAGCTCCTAGGCGAGTTCATGATTTTAAACTTTCTGTCCTTCCCTCCGCCCGCTTGTGTACATGATAATTTGCGAAAGCTTTCGAATTTTCTAATTTCGTTTTCAGTATTATCATCACCCAAGGAAATACTGAAATCCGGCTTATCGAGAGTAATAAAAATATCGCCAATTTTACCATGAATGTATGTACACAATGGAAATGCTAGGGGAAATGCTTACAAATTATACAAAGAAATACAAAGTATACACAAGTACGTAATTTTTCACACTAGGAATTTTTTTGTTTCTTTACTATATACATTTTATCAAAAATTACATATTGTCCCAGAGACCCCGAATTACCGAACGTGCCAGATTGAGGAACGGTCCGGTTAGCAAGGTTGCACTGTACACTAGTTGCTCACTTCTCCATCACATTTTTTAATATTAATATTTTATCCACTCAATGTGGAAATGTAGTTTATCCTCTATAGCGTTGAGTGAGGAATATAAAGAGGCGCAACTTGATTAATTTACATGAGGCTTATTCAAGCACCGACATATGGATACGCCACTTGTTAAAAAGGCACCGAGATGTGTCAGTACCTCCGCAACTTCGCAAAAAGTAGTCGATTTTCAGAGGTCTTGGTATTTGAGCGACGTTTAAGCATCAGAGTCGCACGTCTACCATACTCACACCCCACCCACTGTGGAGGGGCGAGGGGGTGCAGGAAGCTTTGGTCAATGAAATGGGGAATACGTATCGCAATTTTACATTTTACTTTACTATTTCTCACTCAACGTTTATAGGTAATTACGATCACATTCATTTTCGGACTTCAGTAACCGCTCTCCCACTCGGACGACCATCTGCTTGGCAGAATCTCCAGTAGGTATTATGTATGTGACTTTTCAACACAAACATAGCAGTGTAAATTTGGGGAGGGTTAATTGAGCGATCCGTACTCTAATTGAAGAATCGTTGCTTTTAAACATGCACTTAAAATTAAAGTAGTACTAGAGTTCCTAGGTACTTTAGAGCTCTGATTTAATCCTTTCCTATTTATTAACCAAAAAACTTAAAGTTGTAAGTCCAAAGTGGGTTTCTCCAGGAAGAATATCAAGGGCTGCGGCGAAAGGTCTCATTTTACAACAGTAATTTTGAAAACTTTGCAGAATTTCTGTAGAATACACTTTGATTTAGTTACGATATTCTATAATTTGTATTACTTCAGTTTAGTTAATATGGTATAGATTCATTAATGTGTATAATGTGGGAATAGTTATTTACATATGAGTATGGTAAATCAAGGTTTACGTTAACGAGTGAGATGTTTACTGCCGAAGCGTAGCTGAGGCAGGAATTTCGAAACGAGTAACGTTAACTGATTTTTTGCGCGATCGGTCATTTCTGACTATTTACCATGGGTGTTTCCATGACAGTAGGTAGAATTTACCAGTTGCTATGATTACGACGACGTCAAAATTACTTACCGATCTAAAAACAGAACAGCAAAAATACTTACCGACGCCTTTTTAAAAATCAACAGTCTTACATTACATTTAATCTTTAATTATTGCTAGGTACATTAAACGTACAATTTGTGCTGTTGTTTCCTATAGCAAGACGCTCATAAAGTCATAAAGGAAGTGCAAAGCTAGTAAACTACATCAGACACATGCACATTTTTATGAAATTATTAACTTCAATTTTGACAAATAAACTGGTTACCTAGTGATATACACCATACCACTTCGATCATTTCGATTTATTCTGCTCGTTAATTTCTTAGTGCATATTTATATTGGTTGCATAATTTTAATTTCGATCGCGCCAAAAATGTTATAAGCACGTCGAACGTTAAGGGTTACCGTTCTCAGACAATAATTGGAGTCGTCGCTTCGCTCCTCCTCCAAACAATTGTCTTCGAACGGTAAAAATCCCTTACCGTTCTCCATACTTAATATACTATAACATACAAATAATGTAAAACATTTTATTTCATACTGCTCTTGTTTCTATTAAAATGCCATACAATTTTTGATTAGAACGTGTACGCGTTCAATTGAAAGCAAAAGTCGATCACTTGATTTGTTTGATCTGACAGTAGTTTGACACATTAATACATAGGTTTAGATGGATGTCAATTGAAGTTGTTAGGCAACATTTCCAGTCTGGTAAAAATTTTCAGTCTGGTAAAATACGATTTACCAGACTCAAATCAGTCTGGGAAAGCGGCGATTACTAGATAGTATGAAATAATAGTTATTTACATATGAGTATGGTAAATCAAGGTTTACGTTAACGAGTGAGATGTTTACTGCCGAAGCGTAGCTGAGGCAGGAATTTCGAAACGAGTAACGTAAACTGATTTGACATACAAATAATGTAAAACATTTTATTTCATACTTACTGCTCTATTTCTATTAAAATACCATTTTGAGTAGAATGTTGTAGGTACACATTAAAATAAAAGCAAAAGTCACTTCATTTGTTTGATCTGACAGTAGTTTGACAAATATCAATGCATACGTTTAGATGGATGTCAGTTGCGGTTGCTAGGCAAAATTTCCAGTCTGGTAAAAATTTTCAGTCTGGTAAAATACGATTTACCAGACTCAAATCAGTCTGGGAAAGCGGCGATTACTAGATAGTATGAAATAAATAAAATTTACTTTACTTTACTTTACGCCAATTTGGGTTTTGGTGTCATTGCCAAAGGAGCGGTCAAGGTTAAGTTAAGTTAAAAAAATAATAATTCGCGCAAGTTCATAATTGCCTTACATAGTGGACTGGAGGAAGATCCAGTCTCGTTGTTAAACTCGAGGTCGAAATTGAGGTTGTTGCTAGGGTTGTTGCAGGTTTGGTTAACTGACGTTTTCCGGTATTTTAGCACAAGATATCATTTCAATGACGCATAATCTGTACTTAACCTTTGCACACCAAGAATGTAATTATCTAATTAATGTACAACAAAACTTTTTTGTTATTGTGGCACAACTTTTAAATCGACGAATAAACCGCAATTCATTCGTGAAGACGAAGATATATTAGTTTGTAAAAAGATCACCGTAATTACCGATGTTTAAGTAAAAGTATACCTACCTCTCTTTAACTTTCTAACGTTGAGTTCAAAATTTTGATTTACATTTCCTTCATTCCTAGATATCCGCTGTTAAAAAAATTGTGGTTTGTTACGTGCATTTCTTCTTCAAATCTTTTAAAGGAGGAATTACTACAATACAACAACATTTAACGGTATAATAGCGGAAGTCGCAAAATGTCTACACTGTTGTGACTAACGAAGAATTGAAATAAATAGTTTACAGTACACTACTGTTTTATCGGTAGTGTCAAACTACAAGAAAAGGTGCAGGTCTCGGTTCAAATTGGCATTTCGCACTAGTAGGTTTAACTTCCGTAAGGTGCATTCATGTTAGTATCCAAATAGTAATCTCCATTTGCGCTAATAATTAAACAATAATTTAGTAGTATCACATCAAACATAATCTAATACCTTGTATCGATGTGTAGTCCACCAAGGTAAGATAAATGCTGGTGGGCGCACATTCCATTTCGATACATCTTATAGCTGCTGCATTGAAGAGCTGCAAATCCATTCCGAGTAACAGACTCTGAATAGTACACAAACGCTCGACCATGAGCACAACTACCCAACGGATCAGCTCCACATCCGGGTTGAGGAAGTGTCCCATCATTTGGGAAGTAGTCAGCGTGGCCAATTGAACTTAAAAATCCAGCCATCCCACCGGCTGTGTGTATAACCTGCACGAATTCGGCATCCCCTTTATCTAGACGGTTTTTGGTATTCGTCAGAGTGAACAGTGGGCCTGCCGGATCAAGCCCTACTATATTCCTCAACGTACCATTGACGGCAGCACCTGTGCATCCCGCAATATGAGCCCCAAGACTGTAACCCACGAGTACAGCTGAACGTTTATCTAATTGAAATTCTCGAAGCAGTGCACTAATAAAGCTTGCCAGATGAGAACCTACGACTTCAACACTCCGAAATGCTTTGACATACGATCCGTTTGCTCTAATAGACCAATCTAGAACAAAAACGTTCATGTCGCTCGCTTTCAGAAGAGCCTCCGTGAGCAGTGTGTTTACTTTGGATAGGTAGGAATTTCGCCAGCCATGGATTATGAAGAAATTGTCGTTTATAGGTTGGTAGAGCTGGGAAATCTTCAAATCTTTAATTTGAGTCATGTTTACTTTATAACCAGACCCTAAGTTTCGTCTCGTATACAGGTATAGGGCCAAGTCACTTAGGAGAATATCTGCTCTCGCTTCCAACGTAGCATCAGCCAAATCTTCAACTAAATCCCTTTCCCCGTTGAAATAATACAAATTCCGAGTTCTGTATGGATCATTCTCGATTGGTATGAAACGGCGCCCCTCTGGCATAATAGATATTGGTTATTTTTTAATAAAGTAATGGTCCCTGTAATACATGTGATATTCTTTCGTACACACAACTGTTGTTTTTGATATTTAGTATGACTTGACAATTTACGGTATCATAGAAAACCAAAAGTATAACAGGAATACCAGCAACTACCATATACGACCATTTTTCTATATACAGCATTACAAATTTTGTTATTTCTTCGTTTGTCTTTTAAAAACAACCAACAGCAGCGCGATTTTTACCACTAAGTGGTTTTAAAAAAATACAATTGAATACAAAAGGTGTCAAATTAGGAAAACGCGAATCGCCCCCATAGAAAAGGCTTTGTTTTCTGTGTTAACTTCAGTCAGTCACTGGTGTTCACTTGTTCAGTGGTATTCTGTTAGAAATGGCGCACTTCCGCTATTTGGCACATGTATTATCTAAACTATCTGTATATGGTATGACTTACCGGTACCACAGAATACGGGCGCGAAGAAGGCAATGGTGAGAAGAGCGCTAAGCATTGTCATTACCATAATTAAAAGTTTGTAGAGGGTACAAGAATATATAAATTTTAAGTTTTTATCTCTAAGATTACGCAGTACAACCTTGCACTATGAAAAGCAAATGGTTTTTGCCAAACATTGTCGCCCTGCTTCGATTAGGAAGTAGGTTAAATATATATCACCCTATACCTATTTAATTAGGTAATGATGGTATACCTCGTGGTATACCTACTATTATTCTTCTCATAGGGGACTAAATAGGAACATACTCAAATGTTTAATTGATTTCATTAGCCAGTGGCAGATCTATAAATTTGCGTACGGCGTTTAATATTATAAAGAAACACTCACCCACTTTGCTATAATTCCATTTGACCATTCGAGTCATAAAATGCTCCTCCTCGCATAGGGTATGAATGATATTTTCTTTTACTATAATCTTGTGCTCATTTATAATTTTGTGCGAGACACGGTATCGATATTTCAAAATTTTTTGGTATATGCCTCCAGCTATTGACTGTAGTGTCATTGATATTTTAAACATTTTATTTTATTCACGTTTTGTGCTCATTTGTCCTGCTAATTTAAAGTGCTCATCCCGTCAATGGGCAATTCACATTTGTCGCATGACTCGCTTGAGCTAGGTGGATATTGCCATCGCCGTTTTTTGCACAAAATTTCATCAAATGTCGACATTTTAAGCAACTTTTAAAGAACAAAATTTTTCCGTCTGTGTGTACGTACGTACGTTACTTATGTGTACAGTGTGGTCCAATTTCGATGGGATTAAATGAGTACCTATCTGTATTATTAGCGCAGATAAACCAAAACGGTTTATGTACTCGTGACCTTTTTTTAATGCTTATTCCATTAACGTTACCAGAAATAAGCTACCGTCTTTTGGTTTTTCACGATAGAGAAAAACTGAAAAATGGCGAATTCTTTCAATTTGCTGTAACTCCGTTATTTTTAAAGCTAGAAGAAAATGGCTTTAGCATTATTCAGACTGTTTTTAACGTAGACATCAATGCCGTCAGTCGTTTGTGTTTAGTCATTTTAGTAACTGCGTTGTAACTCGAAATCGATTTTTTAAATTGAACAGTTTACAATGGATTTATTGATTTATTGTTTTAAGAGCTTTCCCAAAATGTATAATATATCAGTTATTTTCAGTGATAAGTTTTCTACAATAAATTTTGAACATTGTTGAGCGATTATGTGTAACTTTCGTAATGAGAGGTCGATAAAGTTGGCACCCCTACTTTGCCCAAATCAAGTAAAAATATGACTATAATTTAGGACAAATCCAAGGCTAATTTGTACCCACAAAATTAGAATTTGTGCCCGAGTTTGTGCCCGAGTTTGTGCCCGCTTAGTTCTGCCGGAAAACCGGTTTTTAAAGTGGGGATGCTAACTTGAAATCAGGTTAGCACTCCCACTTTTCCCGATTGAAATTGTTTTAGTGGCCGCAAAAACGAATGAAAGACTAATTTATAACCAAATTAGATTTTCATTGTTTAAACAATTTATACATTTTTTTAAAACAATTTTACTATAAAATGGAAATTCTCAGAATTAATAAAAAGAAATGGAACGTATAAAGTAAAGACTAATTGGTATCCTTAACATTAGAATTTGTACCCGCTTGGTTCCGCCGGAAAACTGATTATAAGGTAATAAACCTGGCCGCCTGGCATAAATTCAAAATATCCGCTATATAATGCCAGAAGATTTTAGAAAAATTACTTCCGTCGACACTCCATTTTAGAGATATTCACATTGCAGATATTGGCAGTGAATGTTCTAACATCACGAGCAGATGTGTCTCGGTCAGACGTTCCCCTTGCCCTTTATGAGTATCCCCTTCTGATACTTTGCGAGATATTCGCTCTTAACTTTGACATCACTAATGAAACGTACCAATCGCCCTTTGTGAGTACCTCCTCCGACACTGCACTCGAGATATTAGTACCAATCACGTTATGGGTTCGAGGTGGAGAAAAGTGGTTGTTAGAAACTAATTCCTTTCATTGAGACATTTCATTAGAACACCAATGAAAGATAAAATAAATTTCTAACTAAAAATTACGTAAAAATAGAATGGACCGTTCAATAGACGTATGATATAAGTTTACACGCTAGTTCTAACTTATGTAAAGACAGACCGCTAAAAATCATCTCCTAAAATCTGTCAAAATCTCTCATATACAGTTATAATTTTAGTTTTTATGTGCTCGATTTTCCGTCGTGTGTCTGTTCGATCGAGACTCGGCTCCTCGGCCACCTCGAGACTTCGGGTTTTTGCTATCCATGTGAGTTTGTCATCAACTTTATAACCTCCAGATCTTCACGCATCCATCATTTTTATAATAACTTTTTGGCCCAATAGTATACGTTGCTGAAAAACCATAGCGACCTTTCTTATATTCTTAAGATCATGTTTACCAATTTTCAAGGCGATCGGGCGTTTCTAAACAGTTATTGTTATTGTGCACAACTGCACATGGACAGAGATACAAACGGACAGATAGGCAGACCGCAATACAAAATTATAAACTATTTCGAGGATCGTTACTAATTCAACACACTACATTCTTTCGACCTGGATATTCTCTCCCAATATACGCCCTGGCTCAGACGACTTCCTAGCAATATAATTTGTTTACAAAAAAATGTTAGTTCTTAATTTATACGTTGCATTTCTTTTTGCTAATTCCGAGAATTGTCCTTTCTTAGAAAAAAAATAATTATATAAATCGTTTAAACAATGAAAATCTAAGTTGGGTACAAATTAGTGTTGAATTCATAGTTTTTAATGCGACTAGTAGTCTAGGCGATAGAGACTGTAAAATTGGCAAACTGGACATTTTGAGGTGGAAAAGAAAAAAATGGTGGAATATGTTCAGTTAGGTGTCAAAAACAACATATTAAAAATCCCACCCTCCAGACCCTGTGCTAAAGGCTCCAGCCTTGAAATTTTTTTAGCTGAAAATATTTCTCGGGAAATTTCATACAAGGTAGATACTCAGAAGTTAGCCTAGGTGTACCTCTTAGCCTAGGAAATTCATAAAAGCGGCGAAAATCATCAATTTTCGTGTTTTTTTGCGGTGTTTTGCAAATATATCGCGACCTTCTGGGCTAGATGAAATAATATGTTTAGCTGAAAATGCTCTTCGTGCAATTTCATACGAGGTAGGTAACTGAAGAGTTGGCGTAAAGTCACCTTTCACCTTCAACTTTCATGTGTGAGGAAATCATTCATTGCAAAACAATGCCTGATTGCTAATTTTCTCAGGTTGTCTTCATATCCCCCCCCCCCCCCCCCCCCCCCCCCCCCCCCCCCCGATTACAGAATTTACAGTGTCTACAACCCCTTACAAGGTTCCTAGCAGCAAATTGATTTTTTCCAATATCTCTATGTACTTATCTAGAATTTTAACTAATCCAATGTCACGTGTAATATTGTGATTAATAGTAAGAAATATGCATACACTCACTGCTTTTCATTTGCAAAAAAAAATACGTAAGCATTTGCTAGCGTTACCTTCCTTCCGAGGACTTACCAGGTTTTCTTTTCTAATCCTTTGTCGCGATCTGGTAACGGAATTAGGGATCACTCCTGCGTTCTTTGTCGTGCAACATTTAATATTATTTAGCGATATGGCATACTTTCGACGTTTTCCTAAGTTGTGGAAAGGGGTGGTATTTTAATTTTATTAATTTCATAAATGCTTAGACTACAACTCCTTTTACTTTATTTGTCGCCGCGCTTGCTTAGTTTGGAAGATTCTATGCGACCTTTTGCTCTCTGTAAAAGTTGAGTAACGGGAAGCTTCAGCAGTCAGCACTGCTTAAACCACATAACACTTAAAAAAACAACACAAGAGACACATAATCTATTAGCATTTTACTTTATTATGAGAATCTATGACCGTGCCCTACACTTAAGACAAAGTACAGTTCTCCAGGACAAACTCAAATACTGTTTATTTCCTTCTGCCTTGTCCCCGCTGCGGTCTAATGCAAATGTCAATTTAACTACAACATACGACAATCAAAAACGATTAGAAATTTTAAACGGCGTACATTCAAAGATTAAGTGTGATCTAATAATGATACTTCAAAAATTAGGAGAGTCCGTCAACCGTCGGCGCCGATCTTCTTAACGCAATGTACGAAGGATGACCTCTAAGCGTCGGTGACCACCACATGTTTCTTCTCGGATCGCTCTGAAAAGGCGCACGATACTGACGGTCCGTCCAGCCATTTGTGGTTGTTTGATTTCTTGAGTGCATAAACCATCCCGAAGTTAAATTGTCCTAAACGTTGGTAAACTTTAATTATCCTTTGAAGGTCTATACACAGAAAGGTAACACCAAAAAATGTGGAAGAATAACATTATTTACAGTTAATTGTAAGCATGCTTCAGGCTGATTGAAAACAGGTGGACAGATAGTGACATTTTGTTCATTTATTCTTGTAAAGGTGACATGGTTAATATGTACACTGAGTGAAGACAGAAGGAAATAAAACAGCGATCAAAAATACACATGGTTTATAAATGCAAGAGGTATTGGTCAGCTGAAAAATTTCAGGGGAATACTGCTTCACACCAAGACCGTAGCCACATTTAAAGCATTGAAGTGTCGTTGTGTCCACCGCAGCTCAGTTTAAATAACAGGTTATCCAAATATGCTTTTTATTTACTTCTCTTTGTTTTAATTCTTTCTCAATTTACATCATTTGTACTTCCAACTTTATTAATGCATCATACTATTTCCAGCATAGTAATCTTACATATATTCTCTAAACTCTCTATTTACATTGAAGAAGATAAAAAATTATACAATTTACAGTTATTCTTGTTAGAATTTGATATGAATAATAGTTTATGTTACAATGAACATTATTGACATGTGATATAAGTAGTAAACCGGATGTATAGAGTGTTAATATTGAGAGATTGTCGCTTGTCGAACATACATTACTTTGAAATCGAAATTTTTTACGTTTTTTTTTCTTAAATTTTTTATATTTACATTTACTGGAGACATAAATTAACGACGAAACAATTAGTAGTATTTTAATGTAACATGTAGTCAATTGTGGTGTCAATGGATACGGTCCATTATGCGAATCTAGGAATATGTGGAATCTGATAACCAACATGGACTATTGGGTTTAACTATAAAACAAGAGTGGCAGCTAATAGAGCTTATTTAGGTTTTATGTCGGTACTTCCTAACCACAAAATGAGTTTAGCATTTATAAGATTTCTTTTCACACTTCAATCACCATGTTTAAAACAACGGAAACACTGCATCAATTTTTGAGCCTACCATTTAGTGAGAAGTCACTCAGTAATTGAAAATTACTATCAAACAGTTACTACAATGTACAGATAAAACCAAGAAAATCAAGATTTAGTATTGAGAGGTACAACCTTATTATTTTGTGAGCTCATCAAAGATCTAGGTTCAACTACTCCAACAATCCTTACTCAAAATCCCGAAAAAACTGACTTAGTACATGAAACAACCAGGAATCCTCGAAGGTCTTCGGATACGTTTACTAAAAATTAGTTGCATTTTGGACATTTTTAATCGTCCCTCTTTCAAATATAGCAACTATTGGATATTCTTGGATAAAATAACGTACTACATATCTGTTAAAAAATTGTCGGAAAATGGGTCGATGGATGGATCGCCTCGAAAGCTGATGAGGAATTCTTCCGATAGCTTTGCCTGAAAGACGGGTCAAAGTAATGGCTAAAGATGGAAATTATTTCGATGATTAAACTTTATTTGGTCCTTAAGAAAAAAATATTCTTCTTTTGGAAAAAAATAACCGCACTTACAACTTTCCTTATCCCTTTTTTTGGATTTGAACGTGCAGCTTTTTCTTCCTGAATTTGAATTCCATAGGAGCGAATATTCTGGTGATTCTTTTTGGTGATAAATATATCGACAGGGAGCTTTCAGGGACAATTTTTGAGTGGAATTCTCTTTTTGGACTTGATCAAATAATATTCAGAGACGAACAATACTTCGGCATTCTTGACATGAGCGGATTTTCTGGATATTCTCCAATATTTTATATTTCTATCTTAGTTTATGAGAAGAGAAGACAGCGACAAGTCAGTCTTTTTCAGAAGCGGCATGAAAATACCACAATTCCCTCAAACGTACGAGGACCTGGTAACAAGCACATGGTCGAATAACGAAACCGACTCCGAAAAACACCTAATAAAGTCATATTTCCCTGCGGCAATAACCTAGGCATGTTAATTGATAGTGAAAGGCACAATACTTCGGGAGACGATCCAGGCATGACAATGGGCGACCTTAGCTCAATACTTAGGTATATCAACAACCACAAAGCCCCTAGCTACGGGGACACTACGGCTAAAAATTTTCGTTCCGACATTAAAGGCGACGCGTCCCCGGAGCTTACGCTCAAAGACGGTAAAACAAGACCAACGTTAGGGGTAGATATTGCTAAAACCAAAGTTTACATTTATTGACCACGTAAAAATGGTAAAATAGAAAACGGCGAGGGTGTCAAGTCGACTTTTCCACATAACCGGAGAAGGTTGGGGTGCCACGCAAAATACGCTAACAACAATATATCTTCGCGCGCTGCGATCAGCCATAAAAAGGTTGATTCTCGCTTGCACTGCACTCTCCAAATGTCGTTACACTAGTGTGCATTCCCACTATATGGGGCAGTAGAAAGCTGTGACGCTCGAATAAAGGCAATACTGGACTCCGTCCAGAGGACATTCCGCATCTTAAACACCACCGCCACGCGGAGCCCCCAGGTTCTAATTAATATTAATATATTAATATTAATATTAATATTAAAAGAACACAGGACACGAACAGGACACTAAGGCGGCCATGGTGCCGATGCCAAATACGAAAGGCTGTGTAATGAGGGTTGTGGAATTTTTTTAATACGAGTAAATAGGATAAACGATCTGTTTCTACCTTACTTAACAATCTTTGTTCATCAAAAGGGCCTCGGACTTTTCCTTGAATCGCCCAAATCATCGCCCTAGATTTTTGTACTTGTAGGGGTTTTTACTTTGTTTATTGGGACGGGGTATTAAGAGAACAATGCGCGCGTGTGAAATTTCGTATTATTTGGAGTTAAATGCAACTAAAATGATTTTGATGCTCTAAACTGTTTTCAAACGCCTTATTTGAAAATGTAGGTACTAGTGAAAAATCAACAGCAAAATAGCATTCTTATAGTTTTATATAAACATGATCTTTGTCTGCTTAAATTCACCTGATTTCAAGGTATGACACACTAATTTACCTAGATAGTAATCTAGGTCTCTGATGAGCAAAAGTGAAATTCAGTTTCACTTATGAAACAGCCCCTTTTAAATTTTTGGAGAAATCGTATGCATACACAAGCGTCTTCTCTTAAATTTGAAATACAATAGTGTAGGAATGTGAAAACGTCGAACCATTTTTAGTAATAAAGCATCCTGTCGTTATCCTTCATAAATTATGTAGCCTCGGGCAAAATACATATTCAGAAGCAACCCAACCAATCCAATCTACAAAATAACTACTGATGTAAGGACGATTCAAAATTTATTTAATAACAGTTTAAGTTCAAGGTTCACACTACGATACAAGCAAAGCTCTGGTGCAGTTGTTTTAGAATACAGAGTGGCCCAACGAGAAGTACACAGAGGGCTTTTAGGGTATTAAATTTAGAAATTTCGAAAAATCCTCGAACACGTCAATTTTGTATTCGAGGGGGACAACTTTTAGAATACAAATCACGAACCCAAGTCTTTACCCCTCTACGTAGGGAGCTTAACCCCTAAAATTTTAAATGGAATCCTATGGCAAATACTAATTTTTCGGAGAACTGACAGGCTCACTTAAGTTTAACAAACAAATTGAAGCACCAAAATAGAATTTTAATACAAGGTGACTTAGATCGCATTTGTTTTGGTTTAGAAAAAACCATTTCAAATGCGAATTATCTCCGAAACGAATCAATAGAAATTTAAAAAGCAAAGCAGATTAGTAATCACGATTAAATTGGCTTTCAAATAATGTGCCATTTGCCATAGGATTCCATTTAAAATTTTAAGGGTTAAGCTCCCTACGTAGAGGGGTGAAGACTTTGGTTCGTGATTTGTATTCCAAAAGTTGCCCCCTCGAATACAAAATTGACGTGTTCGAGGAGTTTTCTAAATTTCTAAATTTAAGACCTTAAAAACCCTCTGTGTACTTTTCGTTGGGCCACTCTGTATTTATGTTACTTAATAAACAAAAATTAGCGTGACCAAGAGAAGGAGGATAAAATGATGTTGCTCTGACTCTATTCCTACTCAAACGAACGTCACCATAACCACAGATAAAATCTGTGCCATAACTAAAGAACTGGAAGCTAAGTTTTGTATAATTCTAGTTAGTAGCTGTTTACTCAAAAAATGATCTAAGGTTTAACTAGCTGGAGAAAAGTAAATTTCGAAACTGACAAAGGTTTTTTGTCACCTGACGTCTTGTTTGGTCCCGCCTGCGGTTGCCAAACAACGCGCGGTCAAAGTGCCAAAAAAAACCGTTGCGGTTTCAAAGATCCACGCGGTTATCGTATTCCTCATATTCCAAGGCGAAACTGTGAAGAAACGGCGAATAAAAAATTACGTTTTTTTTCTTTCACATTATACGTTGAGCACAACCAATTTTAGTTAAAAGTTCTTACACACGAATCACAGTATAGTAATCTTGATTGAAAAGGGTGGCAATAAGTCTTTACGTACACATGAAAATTCTAAATTCGACTTGGATGTAAGTTGTCGCAATTTATAAACATTTGAATTATTTTAGATTGACATATAAGATTGCATGCATTAAGTATTTTAGACACAATGTGTTAAAAAGTAGGTGGCATGTAAATTTATTATTAGTGTGTAAACGATTGTCAAGGGATAGCTTTGTATGTAATTAGGGCACATCTTTTCAGGATTGTATGATAGTTAACATTGTCTTATCAACCCCTAGGGATCGCATAATTGAGAGGAAAACACTGCGAATGAACACACGTAACAGTGATTGATAGGGCCTCGCATTGTGTGCTGTCGCCTGTGATTGTCGCTCGATAAGCCGCTTCCGATCTTCCTCTGTATATCCACAAAATGAAATATACGTAAATCATGATAAACGAATGAACTCAAATCATCATCATGGTGATTCTTATTGGCGGCCGGAAAATAGGTTGTACTGGAACATCAAAAAACAATTAGGCGAAGGGCTGTTGTGGTCCTTTTGCATTATCATAACTATCCTTCTTTACTAATTAAGGCAACAGCCCCCGCTGGTGAGTGATTATGCACGACAGAGGTAAAATGAGTGTGGGAAAGCAGGAATGTGAACGTTATTATCGTCGTTCATACGTACGTACATTCAGCTAAATGTTATGTTCAGGGAAGGGCATTTCCTAACTGTGCTACTAGTCAACATTCTGCCGTTGGCCTGATGGTGTGAAGAGGTGAGTCTTACCATGCCGGAGCCCAGTTGCTGTAGTAGACCTGATCCTTGCGACCCGCCAAAGACGGCGGAAGGCCTACGTGATCTGATGCTCTGCATGCTACTACTAAGTAGATATGGCACGCTGCTGCTGGTGTTCGGCATCGAACCTCCCTGCAAAGAAGCGTGTAGAGCGCTGTGCGACAAAGTCTCATAGTGCACACTGTGTTGATAGTGAAATGCATGATGGTGATGGATCCTACTTGACTATATTAAACAGCAGAAGCTAACATAGGAAAAACAACGTCTAAAACAGTGTTCAGCGTCGTGTATTTTGGAGTACTACAAAAAAAATTGAACTCTCCGCCTATCGGATTACATCAAAACAGATACTCACTATCATGCTCCGTGCAAGCTGAATAGAGACAGAGCGCAATCAACAAACGGCATGTTCCAAGCGGTCGGACGGCACAAATGAGAATGAAAATACAATTAACAAGGTGGCATGAATGACATGTGATGTCGTGCAGGGGGCCGTGGGGCGGCCCGCAGGTGAGCCACGCCACGGGGTGCACATTTTTCGCGTCATTATAATAATAACAGATAAACTCACGCGACACACACCTCTGCACTTACATATGTAGACGGCACAGACAGGCTCGAGCCCCCTCGGGACACAGAGCTGTAGCCTATCGCGCCCTGTGCGAACAATCGCTATCTCAGCATCGAATTATAATGACATCTATTTTCAATTAATTACAATTGCAACTTTAGGGTACTCTCTTAATACAAACATTATAATATTTAAAGTTGAATGAAATATTACCGTTGGAGGAGAGAGGTTTACTGTTGAACCTCTCCGCTCCTGTGGTCCAATACTGGAATGGCGCCGAATAGGTAATCCACCGCCCGGAGTGCCGCCCGGCGACGAAGCGCAAGACGGAGCGATGCGAATTTTTGGTGTCATGAGCGTATTATCCGATAGTCTGCGGTTGGGGAACGCATTCACTACCCGCAGGAAGTTGCTGTCGGGCGACGAAGGTGAACCTCCGAACCACCACCCGCCCAACATACCACCTACAATCAAACCAAAACTAACACTCCTTACAAAAATTACTCGTCATTAACACACCCCCCAAATTTGATCTGGTTAACAACAAACTAGCCTTGTTTGTTGTCAAATAGATTTAAAAAATGATAACTGAGGGTATAATCTTTCTCCAAATCTACTGTCGGCGTAAAAATTATGTGGACTCAAGTTTGAAGTCTAATAAAAAATAACCGTTCGACGAATTTATAAATTTATTAACAATTAATTCTATGTTTTTTAGATTTAAAGAAATCACGGGCACATACGGCAAAAAGTGCCCTTATTTTCTGAGTTTCCCGCACCTATACAGCTTCCTAACTTTTATTACTGGCGTTATCCTTAGCAGGTGGTTTCCACATAACCTTTCAGTAGTTTTTGGAGATATTCTTCATAGACTATTCCGTGCTCAGTTTTCCTAAGCCTATCTAAAGATTCTTAAAATATCCTTCAGAATCTCTTCAAAAATTACTAAAAACTGCTCTGGACATGTTTAGAGTTTCTTTAAAAGTATCTTTAAGTAATCTTCGAGATTCCCTAATGATTCTTCCGTTACTATTGAATCTTTTAACTCTACGATGCTCACTCTCTGAATCTCTGTAAGAGTCAAAGCTCAAAGGCAAATCAACTTTAAAAAAAAGTTTGCCATTGAAATATAAAATATATAACACAATTGTTGGCTCTGGTTGTCAAATGATTCATATTCTTCGCAGTGACCCCTATACTTGATGTTGAATAAAATCTGCTCGTGCCCCAATTGTGTGGTAATTTTGTTCTATTTTTCTATCATAATGCTCTTTATAGAGCCTTCAAAACCTCTACAAAGATATTCCTCATACCATTTTTCTGATTCAATGGGAGATACTTTAATTGTACCGTGGAAAATCTCTAAATATCTCCGAAAATGTCACTCCTGGATGTGTAAATTCTGAAAGAACTTATCTCAAAGGTTCCTTACAATAAGAAGTCCCACTCGTGTCTATATATTTCAACCAACTCGACTGTGAGAGAGACGCAGCGATCGAAGCACAGTGGTAAAGAACCCTATTTAATTTTTATTGATGATTCTTTAAAAAATAAATGTCATTGCTTGTTGGCTAAAAGAGATGGGTGTAAGCAAAATCATTGCATCAGCAAAATCACTTGCTCCACTCGCTCGCAAGCTTGCTCGTGTCGCAAACGTAACTCTACTGAATAATAGGCGTCATAAGATGCTCGTAGTACTATCAAAGGATATGTGCTAGAATTTAAGATTGGAATTAACAAAGGAATTGAGCACTAGCATGTGAGTACCGTATTCGCGACTTAAATTTGCAGGAACATAAACAAATATCTGTGCTGCCACCTTAAGTACCATTTTAAAACAGCTTCGGAGGCTGCCACTAAGGATTTCCGGAGAACAGTCAGAGGTGCTTAAATTAAAAAATTTTGAGAACGTTTTAAAGCATTGATTGATTCTTAAAAGTTTCATCATATAGTGTAGGAGCATTTTCCATAAATATTAAATTAAAATCGCTCGTAGTTTAACGGTTTGAATCTTGTTGAGATGTCTAGGCCGTAGTTGATAGTTTGATGTTAATCATTTTGGCATTCCTCGTAAGACAAATTCGTCATTAAAGTTGAAAATAATTCATCCTATTTTTCAAAAATGGTCCCAAGAATTGATAAATTATTTGGTTGTAGAGAAAGAGTATTTTATATGTAACGCGTTTTATAAACTTCTCTAGGAATACGATACTAACACTCGCTGCTCTCGTTCCTCACATAAAATCATATCTAAATTGTCGTTTATAAAATTTGATGCATAATATACTATTTTATGATCTTTAAAAATCCATTCTATTCTTAGCTCTTTAGAACATTTAGACGTTCTTTGGTAATTCTTAAAGAATCAAGAAACCTTTTTCAAGGACCCGTTAAAGAATCTTTCGACACGTTCACTTAATGTTCTACGGAGAATCCTTAGAGATTCTTTACCTACTTATTTATCAGTATGGTTTACACACTGTTCAGAGCTTGATGATCTTTTCATATTCTTACAAACTCAATAAGGGTGTTCATTTTTTGGTCCCTGCTGAATATCGGCAAAAGATACTTTATAAAATTGTGATTGGTTCATAAGTGAGTTTCCGAATATTCTTCATAAATTATTTTATGCTTCTGCTGAGAGCAGAAAATGTGGTTTATGTGAGAAAAAGCACGAAATAAGTACAATAATTAAGGTGGGTACTTTAATTTCACAATATCGAGTATAGGCCCCTTTCAATAACTGTAATAACCCGAAATTTAAAAAAAAGCACAAAGTTTCAAATTTAGCACTTTGTAAAGCTAACAAAGGGCGCTTTTTGTCGTTCGAACCAATAATAACTTTGTGTTTGAGTTTGAAAATTGTTTATTCCACATAAATACCGTATTTGAGTTTTCAATCCGTCGAACGGTTATTTTATTAGTAGTTTGAAATTTAGCTTTAAACGTATGGTATAAAGCAGGCTTTACAAACCTGTCGAATTCTTTCTGGCCATATCCTCCGCGCTAGACGTTTTCCGCTGCTCTATTCGTAAATTTGGTATGTTGAACGGCGGAACGTGCATATTATCCGAACTATACTGGTGCCTTAAGGGCCGATGCCTTTCCGGGCTGGGTAACGATAAGTTATCCAATTTTAATTTGTTACGCTGATTCCTATCTATCTGATCTAACATTTCTTGAAGCACTTCTAATAAAGTCGTAAATTGATCTAAATTCAATGAGGGATTTACTGTTTGTGGCAGTAACGATGGCATTACCTTCGTCGCCATTAAATTTATCGAAAGCCCATATTTTTTATCGCTAAGCATGAGCCTGTAAATATCTAAAAAGAAGCACGCCGTTAGCAATGTTCAAAATTGAATTTGTGGCAATGGGGGCTGATTGTGTGGTGGTGTATACTTACTAACTACACGAAGAATAATTTGCGGGTCCGATAAGCGCACGTCGTAAAGTAACGGTAGCACCTCGTCGATAATTTGACTTTTGTCGAATCGATCTAGTGTCTTTTCCACGCAGGAGAGCACGTTCGATACAATTTTTAAATCGTTTTGATTTTTTTCGTATACCATTTTCGTTTTTGGAAGAACCATACGCCGCACCGACATTTCGTCCAGGTACTCGGAGACGTTTGTAACTGCGACTAGTGCTGCACTCTGAAAAATAAAGCAAGTGGTTAACTTTACTGCCTATTTTGGATTCTGATTTAAGGGGCATATACGATCCGTAAACAAAGAGAGCTCTAAGCCCAAAACATATCACTAATTACAGTAGCTCCGTGCATTTAAGGGTAAACTTGGAAAACATGCTGCAGAAGTGCAGAATACTCAAATACTTTCGGTCCTTTTTAGGGTTAATCAATGATTACAAATATTGGAAGGTTTGGCCACCTTTAATTATAAGTTACGGTGTTTGTTGGTTTCAACAGGATGCGAGAATAATTATGCTGGAAAATGAAAAATATGTTCAATAGGAGAAAGTGTTTTTAATTTTTTTGTGTCTGTTCAAATAATATCAGAAAAAAATAAAATCGAAATCTACAAATCTCGGTTTTGTGGCATATATTCGGTAAGTGATAGGAATTTTCTGGCTTTCTTTACAGCATGAGAATTACTCTTTAATTGCACAACTTTTGCCTAATTTGATTATTGTCGCATCTTGTATATGGTTTCGGAGATCCCCATTGTATACTCGTAGACATCTTATTTTGGCTACAGTGTATTCCCATCGTACCGTAAGATGTTCTTTTCGTAAACTACTTAAATGAATCTATAAATTGCGTCTTAAATATTCAGAGAGGGCACACTTTTCAAGCGATGTCTTACTTTCTCTGTTATGCATTTGAAATAATGCAGAACGGAGTTGCTGCTAAAATCCTCTGGGAACCCGAACTTATTGTTTTTTTTTAAATTCACTTTTAACGACCCGAAATAAGCTCCATTTCCATTTCTTACTTAGTAAAACGAGTTCGTTATATTTACATAGAATATTATACAAAACTATTCATGCAGCTAAATACTAGTATACTACTGAAATACTACACACTAATAGGAGGGATATATGGGATCAGTGTATTACCTGAACTTGTATTGTGCTGCTTTCGAACGCATTATACAGCATAGGCAAAACTTCAGTACGTATATCGTCACGTGGAGTTTTCTCGAGAATAACGTGTAAATTTTCTAACAAGGTAACCGTTGCTTGAATTGATTTCGGAGTCGAAAATACGCTCCTGAAACATTTTCCAATATAGAAATAATCTTTAAACGTTCCATTGCTCACCTAAAGGACGGAAGGATGATGGACTCGTATTCTTCTATTGTTGATTCCTGTATTAAATATAAAATTGGTTGCAAAACTGCGGCTAAAACTTCTTGCGTCCGCATCTCCTGCTGTAAACTAGGCCACACGTGTTGATACCATAGTTTCTGAAAGATGAAAAGCAGAGTACCGATGTGTAGAAACCGTAAACATTTAAAATTTGTCTGTTTAATGAAACGATATAAAATTGCGCAGGAAACGAGCCACATTTGGAAAAATCACTGAATTGAGAAATGCCTTTATACCCACAAACGTATTTGTAACGATTACAACTGTCGTCAAAGGACACTCCGCGATTTTGTCACAACGAGTTGATACTGTAAACGGATACAAAAAAACCATCAAAAGGTTTTAAAAGCCGGATTTTTCCCTTTATGCATTTAGGTTACAATATACTCCGCATAATCAAATACTTTTTCTGTTCCACAAAAACGTTTCCATATTTTGAAGTACAGCCTAGGGAAAAGTAAGTTGTAAAAATAAAAGTGAGTTGGGTGTCAATCCTGAAAGACCACCACTTATGGCAGTATACGAAAACTCCTGTGATGTTACTTTTGTGTCTGCGGGTATATGTCAAATTTACTGTATATTTACGACTTTTAACAAAAGTTGAAAATGTCTGATAATACTGAAATTGATGAAACCGGATTATAAAAGGTTTTGGATTATGAAATGTCGGAAAACTATTGAATGTGTAAGAAGGAATTGCTTTATGCGTTAAAGACATGGAAGTGGAAGTCCATCTACCCAATGATGGTGTGCCGTATGCGCGTGCATGATGAGGCCACTCTTCCTCAAAAGCAAGGAATGTTGTTTTCACTAGTGCGGTATATCAAGATATTCATCCAGAGGTGGTAACGCCCTTAAGTACCGAAAGTTACATTCAATCATTGACGAGATTTATTGCTATGAAGCGGAAGACTGCTTATAATTTAGGGCGACAGTGGAATCAATTGAAAAAGAATGGAAATTGCTATGAGAGATTTCAAGATACAGAAAGATTACAGTGGAAATTCTATCCACCAAGTGCTGCTTGGTAAGCAGAGTTGATGGAAACAAATTTTACAAGAGATGATAATATCTATTATTATATTGCATGTTGTATCAAAGAGTATGCCTCTTTGGTTGTATGTAACCTATAATGTAGGTACTATACAGTCAATACCCGACAAATTTCGCACACCTATGTCTAATGCAGGATATACAGAAACGTTAACATTACTAATATTCCCGCAAGATCAAAGGAAGATATAACGGAGAGTTGTGGTTTCGAAAGACGGTTTCAATTTATTGATTATTGAGGATATGACTAGGAAGTGAGTTAGTGACATTAAACTAAGTGCAACTCTACAAACGTATGTCGGAAAGTTTTTCAAGGTGAAGAAAAATAGCATCGTATACGGACAAGCAAGGATTGAATTTTTGACACACGAAAATTGTCGTTTATGGTGTTTGTTCAGGTGAAAAAGTTAAGCCAAAACTAAAAATCGGAGAAAATGATTGAAAGAAAAACCTGGTTACAAAAGGATGAAAATGCGTAATCCTTGATGACGCTTTCGATAACTGGTGAACAAATTCAGTAACCAATCCCTTGTTAGAATCCGGGTTTTGGCATGGATATTTGTAAATGTATAGTGAGTTGGGTTGGTAGAGCCGCCTTGGCTGAAACCCCGCCCACTCAAAATAATAATAATAATAAATAATAATAATAATAATAAGCTTATTTAATGTTTCGTAGAACAGCCTACATACATTAGTCAATACAAAAGCAAATTAAAAATATAACAAATGTAAGAGCAAACAAAAATTATAACACAATACTTAATTGTCACTCTGTACTGAAAAATGCTTTAGTTAGATCTATGAAAATTGCACAAGCGTGTTCACCTTTTTCAAAGCAATTAAGCGTAAGTGTTACAAATTTAGCGATAGCGACAGATGTAGACCTCCCACTACGAAACCCAAATTGATTATGACTGAAGAGATCTTCAAAATAATAAGCAATTCTTTTATTAATCAGCTTTTCAAAAACCGTCGAGAAAACTGGTAAGACAGAGATGGGCCGGTAATTGGTAACATTATCTACGTCGAGCGAGTTTCAGTTGATCGGGAAAAATGCCATTTAAAAACGACTCATTAATTAATTTGGTGAGAGGTTTTAGAACATAAACACTAACGTTTGTTTTTATAAGGGTCGTGGTCACGCCGTATATATCTTTGCATTTACTATTTGATAAAGAAGGTATAGTGTCTCTAACTTCAATCGGTGATACAGGAGTAAGTGAAAATTTTAAATGCGAAGCTATCCTAATGTTGCAAACCTCCGAAGTATCACTTAAAGTTTGATTTAGGTTAATTATCGCCAGATTTGTTAACGAAATGTCTATTAAAAGTATCACAATGTATGTTTAATCACCTTATTTGAATTTCTATGAGAATTAACAATTGACCACATTGTACCAATAGAGAAAGAGAAGTTTATGGCCGCACAATTAGCAGAAATTTTAGCATTTTTAATTGCTGTTTTATATTTATTAAAAACATTTCGTTTGATATTACGAAGCTCTTCGGATTTATCTCTATCATAGATCTCACATATGAGCTGATAAACACCGCGGAGTGAACCATTTTATGTTAGTGTCTTTGTTTCTTCTCAGTGTTAAAGACTTTAACTTAAAGTTTTTTTCCGGAAACGCGATGTTAAATGAATCACAAAAATTTTTAAAAAATACACTGAATTTTTTGTTCAAATTAATGCTTGTGTCGTTAAGATAGCTCCAGTCGCACTCGTTCAAAATTCTAAATAAGCTGAGGGTTCCGTAGCTAGTAATCGGTCTGTAAGTCTTAACACTATCTACACTTTCATTACATTCAGTTTTACCACATTGCACAGTAATTACCTGACCATAATGATCAGAAAGATTTGTGTCCAAAATATTACACTGAAAGTTATTAACCCCGAAGTTGATAAAAATATTGTCTATGCAATTTTTTTTGCGTGTAGGTACGACAATAGTTTTAATAAAACCATAAGCACTTAATAAGTTGCATAATTGTGTGGCATTACTATCACCTGTTTCATTAAATGATACATTAAAGTCTCCTGCGATTATTATATTATTGTATTTACCTTGGTTAGAATTCCTTCGAAGTGATTTACGAAAATTTGAAAATCACCCGAGGGAGAACGGCAACATGAAAGAATAACCAAAGCGTATCCCTTGATTAATAGGTACTGAAGTGACTTCACAGTGCACCTCTACAGACAAATTGTTGATTACCTCAAGGGGTTTACAAACGAGATCATTTTGTTTGATCAAAATTAAAGCTCCGCTGTGTATTTTGCACTTTCGACAAAAGGCAGATGCCACTATCCAGTCGTTGATTCTGAAACCTTCAACTTCATCGTATTTCAGCCAGTGCTCGGTGACGCAGATGACATTAAAATTTTTTCCTTGTAAATAGGCTTCAAAAAGACCTATTTTATTTCTAATGGATTGGATGTTTATATGAAATACAGTCAAAATAGTATTTACCCGGTTGGGTTTAACTTGGGAGTATTAAAAAAAACCGATTAATAACTGCTCCGGATGGCGAAGTTGTGGGCAAAAATAAAGGCAAAAAAATAACAATAAAAAAACTGCAGAGAATTCAAGTGACGCAGAGCCTACTAAGAAAACCAATAATGATCAGAAAGTTGGCAGTAACTAGACTAGAGGAGGGAGAGGATGTGAGAAAACATTTATAAATGATCTGTTTACAACGTGGCAGAATCTCGTTTTACTAAGTCTCCCACTAAGTTTCGAATATTTTGCACCACGATTGCGTCTCAGGACACACCGCAATAGACCCCGAGAAACGGAGAACTAAGATTACTGAGTGTCCCGATTCAAGGAACTTCCATACAGAAACAGGAATTTAGTACGCCATGGTCGCAAAGAAGACCTTCGAGAAAAAATCATAGGGGAAAAGTGATAAGTAAAAGAAGGAATTTTCTTAACCGATATATATATGAAACAAAGGACACATGGCCAAATTTTGCAACCTGAAAGAGAAGAAAGACAACACCGCTAAGGTAACTTCTCCAATATGGAAGAAACAATTGGTGTATCGACTGCGGATACATGCCACACTTGTGCAAAGACGTAGAGAGTTTCACAAAAGTACAGAATATAAATGGAGTGAAATTAAAACTCGCCAGCAATTCGTCGACGGAGATCAAAGGAAGTGAAATCGTGGGGATTAAGTTGGATTTTAAAGGACAAATCACGGATGTCCAAATTCAAGATGCGTTTACGTTCCAAATTTGCGAATGAATCTCCTATCTGTGGGAAAAATAATACACGAGAAGATGACAGTCACCTGCGATGACAAAACCGCCAAGATCGTGGACAGAAGACTGGAAAGAAGATCTTCGAGAAGAAGCGATTCAACGAAGATCTTGCAGAAGAAGCGATTCAACGATCTGTGCATAATCCAAGACGGAAAGAACTAATGCAATTCAGTACCAGGAATGGCAACGGCAGAATGAAGACTGAGTGAAACTGAATATGGCAACGAAGACCGGGCCATCTAATCTTTAAGGATCTTCAAGAAAGGTTCATGAAAAAGCAACATCAAAGGTGTAACCACCGATGTACCCAGGGGAAGTTTCGAATGCGATGCTTGTATCCAAGGGAAAATGATGAGAATCCCTTTTCCTGTACGAGAGGAGAATTTTGCAGTATTGATCGACGAGTACTCTGGATGGTGTATCTCTAAACTCTTGAAGAATAAATGTATCGTTTTCGAGGTTGAGAATCAGACAAGGAAGAAGATCAAGTACTTACAATTCGACAAATGAGAGGAATACGCGAACAAGGTGTTCCATGAGTGTCTGAGAACAAACGTAATTGGGAAGAGATTGACCGTCACAGACATACCACAACGGGATGGGATCGCCAAGGGAGGAAATCGTAGACGTATTGAGATGGATGTATGTTGACCGAGTCTAGATTGTCTCAATGGCTCTGGGGCGAAGCCATCAATACAGAAAACTGCACCAGGAATAGTTGTGCATCAAGAGGTGTAGGAGGAAAAACACCACACGAACTATGGATTAGAGAAGTACCAAACTTCAGTTATTTCCGTGAATTTGGATGCAAGATACACACGAAACAGGGAGCAGACCAGGGGAATTTGTACCTCTTGATCCAAAAAGGGAATATTTGTCAGATATGCAGAGATGTACAGTGTGGATCCCAGACGAGAGGAAAATCGGCATCACACGAGATATAAAATTCGCTAACGAGTTCAAAGAGAAGACGAATTTTAAATCAGAAATCAAGAGAGGCGAACAAAAAGCCGCCCACTGTAAAACTTATGTCTTTTTCTTTCCATGGGCAAGATAGAAATGAAACTATAACAGCATAATTTATGTAGGTACACTTCACAGGCGACCAATTTTGTAGTGGGCGGCTACCTGCAATGATTGACCTGACTGTATTTACACTAGAAGAGCAACAATATTGCACTTAGCTTCACTATTGCGGCAACAAAAGTGTGCAAGGTTAGCAGAACATGTATAAATCGGGATAACTTTCAAAAAGCTACGGCAAGATTTGTATGGCATAAACATGATGATAACTCGCTTCGCGTTAATAGTGCAAAAGTTGGTGTCTTCAAAAAGACCCACCAAATCCGCCTCGCTCCGCTCGCTTCCTGGAAGTGCCATCACGGCGGAACTCTGGAAACTGAGGTCGGTTTTGAAATACCACCTAGTCCCGAAATTTGTGCCGCCAATGTTCTGCTAACTTCACGGACCCATTGAACTCTTAAGATTTTGACAGTAGGTAAATTAATTGTTTCGATCAGTAATGGTTTTTCTGCTCACCGAATGAATTTTGGTTTGTTTTTCGTTTCCCGACCAGCCGTTTGTTAGCACCAAACGTTTTCTTTTCAACTTATTCAAGCAGCAGACCCAAGCTTATTGGGGAAAACTAAACCGCAGAATGTCAATCTAATCTCTCTAATCAACGCAGTATCGGAATGAAACTGCAAACGTAACGCGAACTCTCACTAGAAATTTTCATAATTTGAAAAATCGAGGAGACTTAACAATGATTTTAAAACATTTCCGTTGGAAGTTTTATAAAATGACACAGAAAACTAGGAAAAGGGGATGCATTTGGTGTGGAGAGACAAGAGGAGCTATACTTATTACTTATTCAAATTAAACAATTTTCTTACGGCAAATTAATGTGAATCACGTAAATATAATCCTCCTCATATTTGAGTAAATTATTATAAAAATGTTTCCTTGTTATAATCGTATTTAGGTACTTGATCTAAGGGTTTCGTTAATTAACAACTGACGAGATCACAATTTTCGTAGTGCGACCAAGTGGTAAAGAGAAAAGCATGTGTTTTTTATCCAGGTTGATTGAAAAAACATTCTCGCTCGATAATCGCGTTTGTAGTCGCAGTTGTTCGTCAAATTCTAAAGTTTCGAGTTTGTCAAAAACGTGGGAACAAAGAAACGAAAGCGTAAAGTCTAAGAACATCCCAAAAAGCGACAAGTCTTCATGCGGGCTCTACAGCAACAATTGCGACGTTTTTATACGAATTGAGCGCAGAGAAAACAATACCAATTTAATAACGTTGCGGTTTGCACTGATCGGAAAATGTAGGGAAAGGACAAAGAGAATCGCAAAACTGGCATACCTTTTCCGCTTCAGGTCTCCCAACTCGAACGACCAGAATGATAGTAGGTATCTACCTACGTAAACATCTCAACCTACCTTTGGTATGAAAGGTAAAGCCTCCTTTAACGTATTGCGATAAAAATGCGATTTTTGCGTGGGATCCTTCATATTTATAACGTCGAGGAACTGCAGTGCGTGTACAGCCGAATCACTATAAAATAATATAACAGATCGATTCGTTTTTCCGACAAAAAGCACATTTAATTTACCTGAAATACTTAATTAGAGATAATAATTGAGCGGTGGGGCGTTGTCTTGTATCCTTACTTAATAAGCGTACGGCGGCCTCTTGCAAAGGAAGAGGAATTCGAGGAAGAATATTGTGGACTTGGTCTTCTAACTGAAAAAAATCAACATAATTAGGTTTGATGGGGGAAGATCACAGGCAAGTAGTACATAAAGCAACTGTTTCCAAACGGTAAAAAGGTTCGCTCGGGAACGGCAATGAATTAGCATGAATAATTTGCATTTGAAGCTTAGCACTTACTTCATAACAAATGTATCTCGCTTTTATGTACGTTAATTAAGTTTACATTTCTACTATTAATATTAGATTGAATGAAATTAATTAACTGGTTAATTTAAATGCCTCCTTCACAGCCGTCTGCAAAGTTCTAGTCAGACATTCAATTAGAGTGATTTCGAATTATTGTACACTACTCACCACTTCAAGCTGTTTAAGATATGCGGAACTCGAGTTTCCAGCCTGAATTAAAGGGCGCCCTTGATTAAATATTGCACACACAACCATCCCCAAAGAAAACATGTCACTCAGTATACTGCATATCGATTGAGTTTGCGTTTCCGGAGCTGCAATAAAAAAAATACCTTAAATTAGTGTGTTTTAAACATTTTTTGGGAGAATAATAGAGGTAATCGCCAAAGGGTTTGTTAGATTTGCACGCCCGCACGTTAAATCAACCCATTTCCACCCGGTGCGTTTTAATTCACTGACTAAATTACACCTACTGCTGTTGCCAGAAGGGTATACACCAAGGATTGACCCTTTGCGTTATTGAAACTAGAGAAAATCTCCAAATTACTGCATGCCCTAGACAAAATTTGGTGGTTAACTTGGTAAGACATATTGCATTATATAATTAGAGTTTCCAAAGTTGTCACAAGTTCTAAATCAATTTATCAAACTTAACGTCTGACATTTGACCTGTTGGTTAATAATATTTTTTGTGGCTGTAACAGAAACTTATCCCATTGAGATGGTAATTCTTTTACACAAAATGCACTACTAAATACCTACATTTACATTAATTGCGCGCAAATACCCTATTCCATTGCCAGAATGGAAAGCTTCAAACATTTTTATCTGGAATTTCTTGAATAATCAGAAATTTAATCATTCTAGCAGTGTAATAGCTTGGAAAATGGGTTGGAATTTGTTTCCCGTATAAAATTTTTTCCGTTTGACAATATTTTACTCAGTGATACAACCATAAATTACCGAAGATTTCTTCAGTAAGCCTCGAACTCGTAGTTTGCTAGCAGGGATAACTCTCAGCTAAATTTTATGACCGTGATTTTTTCTTTATTTCTTTGGAAAATAATCTGTTAAAGAGAAAAATTGCAGGAACGTTTATATTTTAGTATCACGTCAACGTTTTGTAGTGGTCCTGGGAAAATTGTGTTATCCCATACCATAGGTCCCTGGTTTCATATTACACCAGTAGCCGTCAATATATAATGCAGGTTTTGGCTTCTTTAAGTTCCTGGACACCGATTTAAGCGTTTGAACCTTTGAAATTGGTGGTACATGAGGTACATATTAAGTACATAAGATGCTCAAGTGCACCTTTCAATCCGACGTGCTTCTGCATTTTCATCTGCTCAATTTTCAGTATTATATAAGTTGATTTGTCTCGCAAATGAAAACACGTGCGAAATACTTTATGTGTTTTAGATATTTTCAGTAAATTTGAAACCAAAATGAGTTAAAAGCAGTCTATTTAAACTTATACTTACAAAAGTGTTACCCACATCAAAGCCTTTTAACGGTACAATTAGTGTGGCGTTTATCGTTTAGTACAAGATGTATATTTATTATAATGGAAAGAAGGCACCCTTTTAAGGTATAAAAGTACTCAATGGCGACATATGCACACTGAAAACCTCGCCGCTACGTGACAGTTCTATCTTTAGAATTCCTGTTTAATATTAAATTTTGATACATACATTGTAGTAACGTTGCTTTGGCTGGCAGGAGTTTCCGAACTGTGCTTTGTTATCTATTTAGTGAGTGGAGAGAGTGCTTTATTAGTTTGTGGTCCCAAATGAAAACATGAACGCAATTATTTATGGGAATATATTATAATGTACTGTTTAATGTTTATATTTGTTGGGTCGACGTATCCATACTTTCCTTATACAAAAATATTCTACGCCATTTCTAGCAAATGGACTTAACTCTATAAACGAGCATTCTGTATCCATCGTTACTGCCAAATGTGATTACCGTAAAGCGAATGTAGCGTTGCGATTTATAAACTCTATTTGTATGCAATGTGTGTGACTATGCGAGCTTGGAAACGCGTACTTTCAGCTGGACTACGAGTATAATGGAATAGTGTCGATCGTTACTGTTCTCGCCGATAAAAGAGGGCACTTGTCAAAAACTAAATTGGTTCACAAAAATTCATAAACATTAAAATCGATTTTATGTACAAAAATTTTTCCATTTCAAATTTCCATCGCATTAGTCTATAGAGAGGCTCTATATTTTCATATAGCCATTTTAAGAAATATAGAAAAAAATAATTCGTGTAGGTAATTCATATTTTTTTATTATACCTGAATCACAATCTCCGTTTTAAACACTCAAATGCGTGCGAAAAAGGGCCTTTAAAACACACGTGCTTTAAAGTTGCTAAGTAACGATACTTCAAGTATGACTTTTGAAACTGTCATCTGGATGAAATAAAAACTCCTCTTAGGTCGCTTTCTGTAAATGCAGAACATTTCTTTGGCTTTTGTATCTATCCTTTGGTTGAAGCTTTCACAAACGCGCGTAATTTAGGGTATGCTTCCAAATCTGTTCCACTTTTTAATCGCAGCATTGCTTTAAAGTTTTGAATGAATGCACCAAAATATAGAAGATTTTAAATACCTTTGACATTTCCTTCATATATGCCAGCATTATGGATGCATTTAAGACTGTATTCGTAAGTAACTTCCTATTCATCCATGGAAAACAACTTTTCATATTCTTTATAATAGGCTTTACTGGAGTTGGATTTTACACCTACCAACGTTTGTTTAGATTTTACAACAATCGATTTAATGGGCGGTGTATTATCTTTTTCAACGGAAATCGTTTTATTCACAAAGACGATGATTTTTATAAGCAAACGTCAAGTGACATTTCCATGGCAATCGTGAAATTACGAACACCCAGCCCACTTAATTGGACATGTATTCGAGTATAACGTCAATATGACTTCATTGTATTCTCTATTTTTAAATTATACTGCAGGTATAATAAAAATACTATAAGATACACGTGTATAATATTGGTCTTTAAAGCACTTGCAACGTTAAAGGCACTCCGCTTTGCGTCGTGCCCTTAAACTCGTTGCGCGTGCTTTAAAGACTTGATTATACACTTGTATCTTAATATACTATTTAGGGAATCGGCCGTGTGATTATCAGAGTCAAATTTAACGTCCAGGATTTGTTTTGTATTTTCTTACATCTAGGAAGGTTGAAGGGAAGCAATACCCCCGCAGGAAAAGGAGGGCGTTGAAGGTACAGTTTTCCGGTTTTTCTGTTTGGAATAAAATAGTGCAGGGGTTAAGAGCCAAAATAGGTTTCAACCTTGCATTTTGTGATAACTTTATGAAACTTTCAGAGGATGTTCTAGACACCCTAAGGTTCAATTTCAGCTATGCCGCCACCCCCGCAACACCGGACGGCACTTGCTATAGCGGGTTTCTTAAGCGCAGGGTAGCATTTCAATACCCGCCCATAAAATGGGTCAAAGATGTATGTCCAGGATTTGTTTTGTATTTTCTTACATCTAGGAAGGTTGAAGGGAATTGTCAAATACCCAAGGAGAATTTATTTAGGGCATTTTACGTGGTTTGCCTATTTTTAAGGCGCTTTTCACAGTGCGGACTAGGGAATGCAATCCCGCAGCAAAATCTCAATGCCGGTATTTGCGGGATTGTTAGATGTTAATCCCGCGGGATCCCGGTATTTGCGGGATCTCGCAAAACTTTAAATAAATTGGCAAATAAGCAATTCTGTGCGGTTAAATTCTGTATTAAAATAAATCGCTAATTATCACAATATTTAACAAAAAAGTACCTTCGGCCTAATTAGAACTCAAAAAAACCTTACCTGTAAAGCACAAAAAGTCTTCTAAAGTGCCTCAAAAATCATAGTATATTTTTAACGAAAAAAGTTTAACAATTATTTAAAAAATAATTCGCCGTTATCAGTTTCATTAACAAAGTAAACACAGTTGTCCCCTTGGTCGACAAATTCCTCAGTCCCGCAAATCCCGCGGGATCCCGCTCCATTTATGTGCGGGAATAATCTCGCAAAAATGCTGCGGGTTCCCGGTATTTCGGGTTCCCGCAATCCCGGTATTGCATTCCCTAGTGCCGAGTGACGGAGACCTCTTTTGGCTGCTCTACTGAATTTTATACTGTGCTTTAAAGTATTTATTGAGACATTACAATGCTGAAAGGAAAGTTAACAATATCTACGGCACTAAAATTATTGAGCCCTATCTTGAGTACACTCGCCTCCGCAGTCGCACAATTCGGTGCAGGTCACATCGGACTTGACAAAGCTGCATCTTTGTGTGCAACCTTTCTTACATCCACATTTTACTAAGATTACAAAAGCTTATGGAATTGGAGGTTTTAAAATCCAGACAGGCTCCCATTCTTGATCTTCACTCGAGTTTCTCCAACCCCAATCACATGGATCCGGAAGTTGCTGTTGCGCCAGGAGGCAATGTCCCCATACATGTCCTGCGAATGTATGTAGATTAAGTTTGTTTGTTGAATATGGATTCAATTGTAAATTCATCTATTCGCCTACTTACCGCCTCTCTTAAGAAAGGTTGCACACAAAGATGCAGCTGTGCCAAGTCCGACATGCCCTGCACCGAATTGTGCGACTGCGGAGGCGAGTGTTCTCAAGATAGGGTTCAATAATTTTAGTGCCATAGTTATCGTTAACTTTCCTTTGCATTGTAAAGTCTCAATAAATACTTTTTTGCGCGATCGGTCATTTCTGACTATTTACCATGGGTATTTCCATGACAGTACGTAGAATTTACCAGTTGCTATGATTACGACGACGCCAAAATTACTTACCGATCTAAAAACAGAACAGCAAAAATACTTACCGACGCCTTTTTAAAAATCAACAGTCTGACATTACATTTAATCTTTAATTATTGTTAGGTACATTAAACGTACAATTTGTGCTGTTGTTTCCTATAGCAAGACGCTCATAAAGTCATAAAGGAAGTGCAAAGCTAGTAAACTACATCAGACACATGCACATTTTTATGAAATTATTAATTTCAATTTTGACATTTAAACTGGTTGCCTAGTGATGTACACCATACCACTTCGAACATTTCGATTTATTCTGCTCGTTAATTTCTTAGTGCATAGTTATATTGGTTGGATAATGTTAATTTCGATCGCGCAAAAAATGTTATAAGCACGTCGAACGTTAAGGGTTACCGTTCTCAGACAATAATTGGAGTCGTCGCTTCGCTCCTCCTCCAAACAATTGTCTTCGAACGGTAAAAATCCCTTACCGTTCTCCATACTTAATATACTATAGAGCATAGTTAACTATATAATATTCAATAGAGCAGCCAAAAGAGGTCTCCGTCACGATTTTACTTCCCGCACTGTTAAAAGCGCCTTAAAAATATGTAAACCAGGTAAAATACTCTACATAAATTCTCCCTGGGTATTTGACAATTCCCTTCAACCTTGCTAGATGTAAGAAAGTACAAAACAAACCCTGGATGTACATTTTTGGCCCATTTTATGGGCGGGTATTGAAATGCTACCTTGCACTTAAGAAACCCGCTATAGCAAGTGCCGTCCGGGGTTGCGGGGCATAGCATAGGCATAGGCATAGCTGAAATTGAACCTTAGGGTGTCTAGAACATCCTCTGAAAGTTTCATAAAGTTATCACAAAATGCAAGGTTGAAACCTATAACCCCCGCACTAGAATGACTGGTCTAATAGTTTAGCCTTCCATGTGAGAACCGTGCTGAAATAAAAGATAATGACATATGTTCAAGTTTGACTATTCTGTGCTTAAAAGGTTTTACACCATTTGCACGGTATGGCGGTGAACGGATATCTCTTATAAAATATTGGAAACCACTGAGAGAGAAACCATACGGCAATATTGTTTTAGTAAAACCCCCTTTCGGTTTTATAATGGATGGGATTTTCAAGTGATTTACGGTTTACGTAATTGAAAAATCCTTCGAAAATTCCTAGATATCTATTTTTATTATACATAGACCCGCAAGATGTGGACACTTGTATATTATACTTACTTCTGGTGGTTCAAACTAGTACGAAGTTTTCGCTATTAACTTTAAAAAAAATGTAATTATCTACACAGGTAATATCTCGAAATACTATTAAGCAGAAAATATGCGTCCTTCGCTTTATTTTCGCGAAGTAAATATTTCCTTTTAGTAACACGAAGTAAAACTCTGGGAGTGATTTAGCAGTGGCTTACAGTGCAGTGTTGGTGAACTTAGTTCTTGTAAGGGTGAATCATCAAACATGGATAGAAGAGAAGATTTGGTGGCTAAAAGTATTTCTTCTTGGTCAACAAGAAATAATCTCTACTATAGAAATAACTCATGGTATTAAAATTCAATTTTGTTTCTTGAATATCATACAGGTAAATTTCACGGTATTTTCTTTAACTTTTTTCTTTATAACGAGTGGTGGCTATATGTTGAATTATAAAGTAGCAATTAAAACAAGAATAATTTAATTTTTATGATTTATTTATTCGGTCAGCGGTGGGTTAATACTAAACGACTGTCAACAATTCCCAGCACTCTATTCTATAAGCAACAGCGTCATAAATAGCACGCAGTTTAAAATTCAACATATAGATGGCCCACCATTTATAAGCCACCAAGAGAAATTACTGGAAATTATTTATTAATAAAAATAATTTCCAGCAATGTCTCTTGGTTGCTTTTATCAAGGAAAAAATTTTCCCAAAGTTGTGTCATTATTAGTTTCTGACTCGGTTTCTGATATACAGCCGCTTACCTCACTTATTTGGCCACTCTGTACAATCGATATACAGGAAACCACTGGGTATGTACCCAAATTTCAAGTCAAAAAGAAAATTTTAGAAAAGTAGCTTACGTATTCTATAACCTATAACAATAGGTAATATTTACTATGTCATGGGGGAATGATCGTTTTATTTGAACTCCTTATTTTACAGAGGGAGTTGGATATAGTAACGTTGGCCTGGAATGTCCACAGACTTCAACATAGCAGAAATAATACGGCTGGAACTGGACGTTCTATTTTAATGTTTCAAACTCCAGCTTTATATGCTGCAAATACTTACTTATATACTATATCATTGTTTTAAAAAAGTATAAATACTTAGCCAAGCAGTAATTTTGATTTTCTACTCCTATATTAGTTATATAGTTGTTACTTATACAAGGTGATCCGTTAAGGATGACGACCGGTTACATATCAGAAACTAATAAACCTACAACTTGAGGAAATTTTTTTAAAATAAATGTGACCAAGGCAAATTGCTAGTCATTTAAAAGAATTTTTCCTGTTTAATGAGAAGCATAACGAAAATAAAAAAATTAAACAAAAGTTGTTGAGTGTTCTTCGTGCCCCCTAGCGGCCACCCCACAAACTTAAATATAATTTCTAGCAATTTCCCTTGACCACTTTTATTAAAAACATTGTTTTCTCACAGCTATAGGATTATTAATTTCTGATATACACCCGGTCGCCACCCTTAACGGATCACACTGTACAGTACCAATGTAAAGTGTTCCCCCCTTCCCCCTCCCTCCCACGAACGTTTGAACAGTAAAATATTCGAGAAAATGCTCGGAGAGGTTGATTTTTGATTTTACTTTATTGTATTTTTTCTTGAAATTTGAATAATATAGGTACAGAGTAAACCATCTTAGAGTGACGATAAAATCGGGGACACCCTGTAATTCTTTTTATTTTTAGACTCTTCTCCACCAAATTTTATCTCCTATCCATCTTTGTTGATTCACCCTTCCTTAGATGTGGTTATAAAAATTAAGCTACGTAAACGAGCAATTAATTCAATTCTTGTTCATAAACATTAAACAAGTCCTTCCGCTTTACAGAAAATGAGTATTTCGTGTATCTAACGCAAATGGTTTGGTGTATTCCAATACCTTCCGGTAGATTAGACATCTGCAAATTAATTGTTATGTGAAAAAATTTCACCATTTCAATTTTCGGATTACAGTGGAGGTTCTTAAAATCCTTCCTCCATTACACTACTTTTACTCTGTTCTTTCTTCCTCTCTCTCTCCTCGTTGGGTTCATCCTGGTTCGTTCTTCTACTCATTTCCCTCTTTGTTGGGATTCTCGCTTCTTTTCTGTCATCGCTTTCTTTTCGTCTTCGTCTAATACTTTTTTGTCCTGGTTTCCTTCTGATTTCTTTCTCTACATTCCCAAATGGTTTGGTTAAATATTGCACATTGAAATTAAAAAATCTTTGCGCTTTAGATTCTCTACAGCTTTGGATACGTCCAAATCTGTTTGGTATTCTCCCGTGTAGGGGCGGGAAAGAATAACCCTACTGCAGAGACACTGCATGTCGTAAGAGGCGACTAATCAACGGTGGGTTAACTCAATGGTTAACCTTTTAGATACGGCGACTCCCTTTTTAGATTTAGTATTTCGCCGACTCCCCTATACATTATATTTTTTTTTTAATACATCGACAATAGTTGTAATTTTAAATATTGCACATAATATTAGATAATACAAGTAATAAATCCAGTTAATTTTACAGTAAAAATATGTCAGTTTAGCAACATGCGGCGAGGAACATTAAGGATAGGGCGAACAATGAGGCAATTAGGTAGTAAGAGAGGAATTTAGTTCATAAAACCCCAAGAAAAATCAGGGGGTACTGGACCATTTAAAAATCTTTTTGCTTTCAATGAGCTATCTTCAGAAAATTGAGTTTTATTTCTCGATAACGTTCACAGATACGAAAACATTGCAAGACACCAGAGTTTCTAAAAAAATCATAAAATTAAATTCTTGTTTTAGAATCTATCAGTGGCGCACCCAAAAAAAGTTCAGGGGTAGAAAATGGTACATGCCCCCTGAAAAAAGCAACACGCTCCAGGTTCTCACTACTATTGACATGACCTAGGACATGACCCTATTCTAAATTTGGACCTTGGTGCAATTATTTTTTCTCTCAAATTTCAGAAATCTTGTCCCACCCAAAATCACGCCCATAAATCTTACGTATCGGAATCTGGATTAAAACCGAGCTGTATTCGAGCATTCGCTCACCTAGATTACCATTTTAGTGACCTAGGGTATTTCGTATAACTATTTATTTCGTCGGGCCACAAAATTCAAGTATATCGCTGAATACATTTACACCCCACGAATAAATGCTTTAAACTCCAAATGTTGCATGAAAATTCGGAATTTCGTCTTTGACTAAACTTCAACTGTGAAACCCGGAATTCCGATCTAAGACTTGTAATTCATAATCGTACCTTTACGCCTAAATTCTGGGCGTAATGCTGAAAGTAGGAGGTGAAGGGCGATGTACAGAATTTCAAGTTGGAATTCCGGATCCAGAGTTGGTATTTCAAAAAAACGTGCCCGTTGGTCTTCCTCACTTTGAAGTGAAAAGCACGTTTGTAGCAATAACGTTCAAAAGCTAACCACCAAAAGCATATAAATTGTGTAGATACAGTTTAATTTCGTTAGGTAAGTGTAATTTGGGGTAGTTTATAAATTAACAACTTCGGCTCGACTCTAATTATATTTTAAACGAGTTAATGTTCCATGAAGTTGAAAACGAATAACTCGCAGAATATAAAATTGATTTACCACCCGATCTATATACTAGATTGACATTTAGAAAGCTTACTTTACCTGTGTAATCTAAATTAGGCTGCGCCATTTTTGAGAGTCTCGAAGTCCAAGGCTGACAGGGAATTGGTTCGACGCCGTCAATGTCGTTTACTCGATCTGAAAAAGAAAGGTTTTCGTTACACAGTTTTCAGCCAAAAAACTTAATGAATTACAGTACTTCGCCGGGTTTCCGGTGTAGTTATATTTTCTTTCCCCCGGTAAATCTTATACAAGTAAAAGCGAAAATGTAAAATAGATTGTAGCCATTCTGACCTTTTGTTCTATAAAAAGAAACGTTTGGAAGCGCGTCGGAATAGGGGTAGAAAAATGTTTAGACGAGTTGAAAGCGCACCTGTTGATCTAATGAAGTTGCCATTGTGCAGTGCTTCACTTTAAATTTGCATAATGCCACTCTGTTAAGTAAGGAGAAGTTGTATGAAGCAATCGCAGAAACGGGAATCCGCCCTGGCACGTGCAGGTGAATTTTCTCTTTGAAGGCTTTCCGTTTGTGTTGCGGAAACGTGCAATTTATTTGCAAAAACAGTAGCTTACCCTTCTGAAGGTAGGTATATTGATTTACAGGTAGAAACACGCGCACAAGATAGGTCAGATTATTCTATATTTAAAAGCTGTTTTAATGCAAGTTAAAAATTCAGTTCCGTTTGATGTTGGTTAGGGTTTGTCGAAATACAAGCCCTCATTATTTTTCCTTGTACATGCCATTCTTATACTTCGACCTTGCATATACAGGTGGCTTGCGTTTGTGGCACCGCAAAAATCAAACACTAAGGTCCGATGTTTTGATATTTCAGTTAAACTTACCTCTTCTCCTTTGTAAATACGATTGTTTCCACAGACTTCATACAAGTTCAACTGAAGTATAAAGACCGGCCCAAAATTCTATATGATACTTTAACTGTCAGTATAACATGTTAATTTTATCTGTGCAGAATTATTATGAAATTCAACAAAAAAAAACATTTCATTCAGTTAACCCCATGCATTTGTAATATTTTTGAAAGCGATTAATCTCTTATCAATCGATGACACTTCTGTTTTTGAATTTTGTTTTGTTTGCCCTTACAAAAGCATTCCTGCTGCGCCATTATCGTCTTTTACAATTCCCATCGAATAACCTCAAATTATGCAAATTTATTCTAAACTACAAGTTCATTGCTTACTGTTTTAAGAGGTTTATTCCAAGATAATAAAATGCGGTTGCAGTTTTGGAAAAGAAATAAAGACGAAAATATTAAAAAATTGCCTTGCGGAATGCCACAACTAACGAGTATGCATGCTAACACCAAAAAGTAACCATTACTCTTTGCTAACACGAAAATTTCAATCTGAGCCAATATAATAAAGCATATTTTTTACATACAGAATTCTACCCTCGATCTCACCCCTACAGGTCTGCGGAAAACAATACATCGGAGTAGTGCCAACAAACTTTACTAAACAATTTTTTTCCCTAAGATACATATACAGCTTCATCAACTTGCAATAAGATCCAAGGGATAAAATCGACCCCTAAAGCGTTTAAAAATTCATATCAAAATTGCGATGACCTACTTTTTCAAATTAACCCACTTTATAAAATGTCTCATTTGGCGGCCACATTCACGTCCCCAAAGAGTCAAGAATGTGCGTCACTTTCATCTTCTTTTAGCAATCGTATATCATAGAAGGGTAGGAGCTACCGAGGTTTTTTAGTACTTACACCATTTCCGATTTTCTAAAATAGTTACGAGATTCCTGAAGTGAAACGGCGCATTCCTAAAGAGAGTGCTAAAGAATTCTCTCAACTCAATGCATCTCCCCAGGAAGAATCGCTCAAGGAAAACCTGTCCCGGTAAATTCGCGCCCAGGAAGATTCTTCCGCATTTTATCAGAATTGCAAAAAAATGTAGATGTGACTGTCCCCCTAGTCGTTACTGAAAATGACATTAAAATTACAAATAATCTAGACTTACAACCAAATTTAATCGCATTTATGTTTACACGCCATTTTTGAATCACACACTCGGCTCGCCCAAATTACAAGAGACTTCAAATTCACTGCTGGGTTCGTAAAAGCACGTGACAAAATTTAAATCAATTGCAAATCCTTCAAATCTAAACTTAAACCCTAACCATACGTTATGGGGACTGTTTTTCACATGCTATCTTATTAATTACTGGTTCGGCGGATTTGATTAACGCAAATGGATACCGGTGCAACTCACACACTATTCCATGGCCCTCACAGTACCTAACCAGACAGCCTCAACGATCATTTTTTGTCAAACTTCCTCTTCTTCTGCTTTGGTACGGATTTCAACGAAATTTGGTATCTGGAGGTTTTTGAACATGAAAATCACTGTACTGAAAACATGCCTGTGTACACGCACATTATGCTATTGCAGTTAAACTAAAAAAATAAAATGTTCGGCCCTCTTACGAGGTTGATTAAACATTATACATTTATTGTAATTTTAAAAATAAAAAGTTTACTTTTTGTAAGCAAATTAAATTAATTTTTCAAAATCAGCTTTGGGTCCCCCTGGGGCTTTCATTGCGCCCGCCTTGGGGGTCGCCCCACACTTCGAGAACCGTTGGAGTAAACAAAACCTTGTACTTGTAAACGTAGCACTTCTCACTATTCAAAACCCAATAGTACCCTTTATCCAGACCAGAAGAAATCGAGAACAAATTGTTACCCACTTTCGGAACAAACCTCACATCCTCAAGATAACCCTTTTCAGCCTTACGAATGTTGACAATACCCTTCCCAAGCGCCGTGATTGGTCACTTCCGACGTACTTCTCTGGGAAAGACACCTAAAAAGTAGAATTTCCTTAGATCAGTTTCGAGCATTTTGCCGGCTACTCCGAATTAGGTGTTCCTGCAGTTTTCCTAATTCATAAGGTAAATACCGGAGTAGTATTTTTTTTAACCTTCTGTAGAGCGCCTCTAAAAAGTTGGTTAATATGCGCATTCAGACATTAAATAATAGAGATGCAGTTACAGGACTCAATTAGGACTATTACCTATGGATGTCGGGTTTATTGTAAAGGGAATTTAGGTTGACGCGCTGTCGATAGGCGCCATTTTGATCGTGTATCATGTGAATGTAATTTGCTGGATAGTGCATTCAATGTCAATTCCATTTCCTTTCTATTCGAAAATGGGTTTAAAAAAAATTCCTGACCGATTCTTTATTTATTACGTGTTGAGGGCCCAGAAGAAGAGAGGGACAATAAATAGTAATTGCACTGTGGTTTGCAATCCAAACATTGGAGCACAGATTTAAATATACTAATTGGAGGCATCCACAGCTTTGTCGATTAGTGATTGGCTAACAAACGCAGACCCTTCCGGACTTTTCTCAAACTTGGATTGCTTAAAATTGAGATTTTAATGCCTTTTGTTTTTTAAGTTTGGCCCTGTAGATTTTTGGCCTGATTTGCCACAACTCCGGAAATCCTTCAAAAACGTGTTTTATTTTGACCATACACTTTTTCCTTCCATGTACCACAGCACTTGCTCAACTTTCAACAAGACTGAACTTATGCCAACTTCCCATAGCGCTGTAAAAACTTGTGCAGTTGTGCAAGGTTTTATTGCAGCAATTAGCGGCCAAATTGTCGACTTGCTGGGAGAGAAAATGGGAACTCTCTATCACTTATGAGAGGTATAGATAGCCTACATTCAAATTAATAAAGACGTAATTTCTAGTCTTTCTAGTAAAACATAAAGTAATTAGGTAAATTAAAATTGTGCGTGGTATCACACCAATACAATTTCCATGTCTTCGATGATTCTGTACACTTTCAATATTATTGCGTTTTTTAGAATTATGTTAATATAAGGGAACGTCAGCAACGTAGTTAGGGTAGAAAAAGAATGAAAGAAATACAGCTGGGAGTGCGACTCACACCACCATCTACTACCATACGGACTGATACGGAGCTACTCATCTAGACACCAGTCACGCGTTAGCTTTGAATTACAAACTTTCCGTAGAGGATCGTAAAGTGCCAAGATATGACGGAAAACTCCGCTTTGGTAAAAATATTCCAATGCCACCTTCTGAAATCTCCCAGTTGAGCCATGGTTTCGTCCCTCCTTGAACAGTAAAATAATCAGAAACAGTATGCAAAGTACCACGCGTCACTTTAAATACGAACGCTTCGCAATTGATGCGCATTAGTGTTCTGCACGTGCGATTTGAAATAGCAACAGTATTTGCTGTCACTTCCAAAAAAATGTGATGCCGGGATATATTGGGAAAGGAACTGCATGTGGACTGCGGCACGTTTTCTCCCGGAAATTCGTAATTTTCACGATAAACGCCATTTCGTGACCTCTTCAAATTTATTGCCATTAAAAAGCTCTCAAAATGTAAATGCAGATGGCGAATTGTTCGTTGTGTCGGCGCAATACACATACGCATTTTTCCAACTGCCAATCCAAGTTTCCTCATTTTCAGTATGCAACCCTCCGCGTCTCGTAATAGATAAGCGCCTTACAGTTTTAAAAGAATTACAGATGGAAGGAAACGAGCTTTAGGCAACTGTCTTGTTTCGATTTTATAACTTTTTGTGCACACTTACTAAAGAATCTCTGTTCTGTTAACATAAACTTCGCCATTCAAACCCAATCAATACGGCAAAAGAATGAAAGGTGTTACAAAATGAACTGTGAGGTTCGATCAAGGCTTTCAATACAATTTTCTTTTGAATCGCTAAGAAGGATTTCTGTAGAGGTTTTGTTGTACGCTTTTATGTGCATTCGTTTGTCCGACTTACAGAACCGAATCACTTAGAACAACTTCCTATTTAGGTATACCTCGAGCCCATTTTCTATCTACTTCATAGTACATTTACTAGAAGAACGATTGTTTTTAATTGGACTAAGTATGTTCCGGTTTTAAAAGGGATGTACCAGGGGATGTACTTTAAACAAAAGCTCACATTAACAGTTAAATTTGTTCGCCACTGTTAAAAGCTTCTCTGCGGCCTCTAATGTAATAATACTATAATTTCTATTATTCATATTAGAAGGTGTAGAAAAGGTGAAGCAGACACGTTTACATATGTAACCCGGAAGTTGGACTTCCTGCTGGGAAGTTGTAAGGTCGTCCCTTGTTCCCCACCTTAGACACTATTTCCGACAAGTCCACCGAAAATACAGTAGGTAGGTCTTGTTTCTAACCAACCTCAATACAAATTTATGAACAAAATATGATTATGGAAACCTAATACTTTAGTCTAACCTGTTTCCCACACCCTAGCAAGTTTTTAAATGATGCTTTATTTGCAGCCAATTAAAAAATACAGTTCTGGCAGGCATCTCGCGGTTGCGTCATCATCCTTTAAATGTTTGAAGTTTACAATGTACCTACATTTCTTATGGCAGTAATAATTCCATGGTCATGTTGATGCGACAATAAACGAATGAAAATTGGTTTCATTCACAATCACCCATAAGAAATATGTACATTGTATCCTCTCCCCTTTTTCAGATCGTCTACGATTTTCACCCGTCTTCTCCTCTTTTCCTTGTACCCTCCACGGCTACTTCCATTATGTCTTTCAGTAAAATATTCCCCCTTAGCACATGACCAAGTCACATTCTTTACCTTCTCAAAATTGTGTTATACAAAGATCTTCCTTCTCCACATCCATATTTCCATAGCTCCAATCCTTTCCTCATCTTTATTCAAAATTGTCCACGTTTCACATCCGTAAAACACTTCGCTATTCTTTTTCTTAGATTCATGTACAACTTGCTGCGCAGTATTCTATTTTTCCTGTCCAATATTCTCCAATCCTTCAAATACGCCTCTCCAATTCTCATTTCCTTGGTCTTTTTCTGATTTATAACTACCTTTTACCCATCTTCAAGTTGTTTAAGAAATACTTTCAGATCTTCTGTATTTTCTGCAAACAGAAAAATGTCATCAGCAAACCCAATGGATAAAACCCTTCTTCCTGCAATATTTACGGCTATCCCCTTTCCAACACTTTGAAGCCACGTACTTAGCGTAAATATTAAATATCCTTCCAATCTACACCTTTTTCTTTTAAAATGTCCATCAGTTTTTCCCACAGACCACAATCAAATGCCTTTACCAGGTCAACAAAACACAAAGTCAGATTTCTTCCTCTTTTACGTATTGTTTTTACACATCCAATCGAATCTCTTGTTCCCATCCCCCTTTTAAATCCGAATTGCTCTTCGGCCTCATTTTCTTCCATTATTCCTCACTCTCAACAATATTGTCGCTGCATGTCCTACCAGGCTGCTCACTTCTTTGTTCCTTTCTTTTTAGCCAGAGGTATCTTCAGAGACATTCACTGATTCGTAGATCTCATTACGTAGAGATGTTTCCTTCATTCCTTCTTCGCGAAGACACTTCAATATATCTACTGGATTACCTTCTATCCCCATAGTTTTACCCGATTTCATATCTTTCATTGCTCTTTCTACTTCGACAAACATAATGCTGGCTATATTGTGAGGACGGACGGATTCTTCGGTTTCCAGTTCCAATTGCCTTTGTTTTTCATGCGTTTTATAGGGATGTACTCTTTCGATCGACTTTCCCTTCTTTCGCAACTTTTCTATTCCTGTCTTCCACCTCATTGCTACAAACAGCTTTTGGTGATCTAACCCAGGTAACCTCTTTAATCCTGTTGTAAATAATATCGTACCTTCCTATCCTATGGAGGTTTTCTATAGCATTTGCATCGTTTTCCTAACTCAGTTTCTTTTCGCAACTCCGTATTTAGCCTCCGATATTGTGTTCTTTTTCCTTCGGTAATGGTGTTTTTGTACCTTTTTCTCTCTTCTGATTTATCAAAGGCTTCTTTGATCTTATTCCTTTTTTATATCCAAATTTCACCTTGGTTCCAGGTTTTTTTCAAACAATCCGTTGTATTCGGCCTAACCATGACGGATCTCCCACCTACCAAATACAGGCGGCGCTGAAAGAGTGACTATTTTGGGCATTAACTAAACCACAAGGGCAACGGAAAGGATTATATCAAGAAATGCCATTTTTGTTATACTAATATACCATAACAGACGATTTCAAGTGCTTTAGGGGTAGACGCCCTTCGGTGTAGGGAAAAACACCCCGGAACTAAATCATGAGGGCGGCAGACGTTCTCTTAGAAAATAATAAATTGGTTTTTCTACCAGTCTATCGCCCCTCTCATTTCTGTTTCCAAGTTCATACATGCCAATAATAATAATAATAATTCTCGGCCTATGGCTAAGATCAAAGTGTAGTATCTGTTCTTATCAGCTTAATATCTGATACGACCCACATGCGGGTCCAGTATATTAAACTGATTTTTGGAAATTGACGGAGGTTAGGGGCTTGCTCCACCTCCGTCGCGGGTTGACCCGGTCTTGCAGTACCTCCGGAATCGGTTGAATTACATACTATCCCTAGATTTCCAATGTGAGTGTGTGCATATTTATTTTATTTTTATTTTTTATTTTATTTTATTTTTTTTTTAGAACCCTACATAACTTCACCAGACACAGACACAGACACTAATCGTTACTTTATTTTAATCCGTGCGATTAGTTAACCAGGCTAGACCTGAGTTCTCACAAGAAACACCGACCATAATAATAATAATAATAAATGCCTTTAATTACAAAGAAATAAACAATATATGGATTACATAAAACTGGGGCGAGATTCAGTTAAAAGGTGCATTACCTCCCTCCTGCTCTTCCATCTAAACCCCAAAAGTAGATATATTTATTTAAAATAAATAATATTGAAGGCAACCAAACACAAGAAGAATCTTGACAAATGCGTGCAGGTGTGGCATTGCATTTAATGCTCCAAACAATATACGACCATGAAAGTATTTTATAACCAAAACCAAAAGGATTCTATTCAGCGTATAGATAGCTCATCAGTTTACGTTTAAAGGTATTTATCGGTAGACTTTTGAGTTCTGAAGGAATTGCGTTATAGAGCTTTGAGATTTGTTAGGTGAAAGATCGCTCGAAAGCGACCGTTCTATGACAAGGTGTTGAAAGTAGCCCCCTATAACGTAAATTTAAATTGTGGATATCTGTACGAAACGTAATTTTGTTGTACAAATAAGCAGGTGTTTTTGTAATTAATACTTTGTGAAACAAACAAATTGTTCGAAACTCGCGTTGCCTATTCATACTTAACCAACCAATCCCCTTTAATTTATAAGAAATATGTTCTCTTCGTTTCATGCCAAAAATCAGCCTTAGACAAGTCACAAGAGTTCACACTCCCATCACTGCATTCCAATTCCAATCGCCCATTACCACTTTACAACACAACCACCTCCTTCTTCCTCGATTATACTTTCTATCCTTGCGTATACTTCTTCTACTTCCTCATCCTCATAGTCAGTGGTTGGCATGTACACTTGAATTACTAAAATTTCCTTTCGCACAGAATTAAGGTTTTAGAGCTATCACTCGATCACAGCCATAAATTGCTTTGGCTACACATCTGGAAAGTTCCTTGCTGACAATATTCCTCTTTTTACCAAAAGAACTTTGCATCATCACAACTTTCCTGTCCCGTCCCTTTCGTCAATTGTTTCACTTGCTCCAATTAAATCCAGTCTGTGTTTAATAATTTCTCGTCGTAGATTTTGAAGCTTTTCCTCTTTTAGTGGACTTCTGATGTTCCAAATTCCGATTCCAATTTTTTCATTGTTTTTCTTCAATGTATTCTTCCTATTGGGACTATTTTAACTCCGAAAAATTTAATATTCGAATCTTTCTGTGGCACTTCTCAAGGGAAATTAGGTCTTTAATAAAGTGATTTTCCCTGACCTCGTACCTGACCCCGTTGATTCCGAAGAATTCTTCCGCCTTTGCAGTGATTTCTCACTTCTTGGACAACAGGGTGCTCCGAACGTGTGTACCCGTTCAGCTGCCCTTCTAGAGGCCGGTGGCACTTGATATAGCGTTGACTTCTTATCCCGGAGGTCTCTCGGGCGTCATCATCATCAGTGTAAACAGGCAAAGAACTACATAAAGTCAGCACTAATGTAGTGTAAACTCAGAAATTGAATATTGCCATATCGGTTCACGGCCCTAAGAAGCCCAAAATTTTAGACTTTGCGACGAGACGTAATTGCCAGACATCCAAAATGCGGATTTTTGATCACACGCAAAGCACTCACTTCAATCTGAAATTTAAGGCACCTTAGTAAAATTCTATAAATTTTCAAACACACTGAGTGCAAGGGTTTTCGTACTGACTTCAGAAGAGAAGAAGAATTTTATGGGATTTCAAAATCCTCGCTTTTGCTTCTGTTTAACCCTAAGATTTTCCTTCGCTGATGCGACTGCAGCATAATGGTTGTCGAAAAATATTGCACTAATTTTGTTTTTATTATAGAATGTTAGTCGCTATCGATTTCGGACTTTATTTCTCGTCCATCATCAGGCGATACGTCGGAATTGCTAAACGAATCATGGAATGTGGTGAAAGTATGTATTTACTGAATATTATTTTGAAAATTATTTTGGATCTGTATAATTTATGTGACGAATGATCCTGAAGAATTATTTTATAATTATTATATTTATATATTTAAAACAACGAACAAAAAAAATTAAATAAAGTTATTTAAAAAAAAAATAAAAACAAAATTAAATATATAAATATAATAATTATAAAATAATTCTTCAGGATCATTCGTCACATAAATTATACAGATCCAAAATAATTTTCAAAATAATATTCAGTAAATACATACTTTCACCACATTCCATGATTCGTTTAGCCATTCCGACGTATCGCCTGATGATGGACGAGAAATAAAGTCCGAAATCGATAGCGACTAACATTCTATAATAAAAACAAAATTAGTGCAATATTTTTCGACAACCATTAGACCACACACTAATTCAATATGGAGCCATTCATCAACAATATCGAGACTGCAGCAATTTTGTCCAAGTTCTTTGGTTTGCGTAATTGTTTTCCTGGGACGAATCTCCGGCACATCGGTTTTGTTTCGATTAACATACGAAAGTGGGCCGTATTTACCACACAATTGGATCATTCGCACACTCTACACGCTCTTCAAATTTGTCGACTTCGACATCAGAATGCAATGCTATCGTTATCAACATCCGATAGCAATTTGTGTCAATGAAGTGTGTGGTTCAATTAAATTTAGTCTTTTGGTATTCGACAAACACTGGAATGTGCCAATTTTAGGAAACTTGACTAAAAAAATACAACCCAAGGGTGTGGAAAGGAAAGATTTGCCAACGAGATGTCACATTCCCTATGTATAACCTCATTTAAAATTTGTTTGCATATTTAATTCAAAATTTCGAAATGCAAGCCATGAGTGACATATTGATAAACGATTTGAACAGTCTGAAAGGCAGCAAAGGTAAATACAATCCAATAAAGCGCAGGGTTGTGGATTACCCTGTTCGCAGCGGATGTGATAATCAGTGAAGGAAATTGGGAGGTTGTGAAATCATAACGTTAACAATAAATAGTGGAACAACAATAGATCTAATCCTACCTACCAAGATAAGTGGAATAATTCGACTATAAACTATACGCGTCTTTTAAAGAAATACGATCGCCCACATATTTTTGCTCAAAAGATTCGTTCTAGACTAAACAGAAACACTTTGTTGCGATGTGCAACACTTTGAAATTAGGATACACTAATTAATAGTCGCAAGGGGCGTAAGGAAGCGCTCGGCGACCACTGTCGGAGTAAAATCCACTTTCAAGATTGAAATAGATGGATTACAGAAACACCTCACTATGTTGCAAGGCGCCATAAATTTTATAGTTAATAGGGCGCTTGCGTTAAAAAGGTAATTTAAGAGAAACATAAAATATTATTGCCCTGAAACTACCCGTTTAAAAAAGTAGGGTTAGTAAACTGAAAATGATGCCTTCAAAACCATAAAATTAGTTCGAACGATTTAATCCTGCATCGTTCGTAACGTAAGAACGCCCGAGGGCTATTTCTAAAATTCATTAACGCCTTGTTATGTCTAGGTAGCTAGTTATGCAGATTAGAAATTAATTTCGCACAAGGGCGCTTGTAAATGTCCGAGCTTTCGTTACGAAACCGCCCAGTCGGCCCCAGTAGGTAAAATTCATGTAAAGCTCTTAGTTTGGTTAGTATGACATTTCTTCGTTGTTAAGGAAAAGAGTCTTTGGCGTTTGAGGTAAGTGAAAGAGCCCTCAGTTCCTTGTTGATGGTACATCAAAATTGTCCACAGAAAGGTGAGGGTTCTTTGAGTTACTTAACTTCCCGAAGGTACAATTGGTTATAAATAATTAAGTTGGCTTACCTGTGAACTCTAATCCCGCAAGCTTCCACGTTCCCTTTTTAGTAACGAGGATACTCGCAGGGCATACGTTTCTGTGCAGTACATGTCCCGAGTAATGTAAAAACGATAACGCCTCGGTTATCTGGAAAAAAAGAGAATCTAAAATTAATCGTTTTTGTTTGGAGTAGTTCTTGACTGGGGGAGAACGCCTTAATTTTTTTTCGTATTAGTATGCGTCGCAGACCCTTCGGCATTACCGCACCCAAAATCGCTTTACCATACTAAATACGCGACAAAGCCGTGGAATTATTAACAGATCTACGTACTCGCACATTTATATGCTAAATCTCCGGGCGTGCGAAATTATACATTACGACCGCGAATGTATTTGCACATAAATCAAAGATACATTCGTAAGATCGCGATGCCTTATTTGCCGAATAAATCCCCCTTTAATATTTAAAGCTCGCTGTGAAAGTGGAGTGGAGAATCCAGGTAGATTTATATAAGGATGTCGCAAAAATAACAGCAGTGCAGGGAAGAAATAATTTAAACGCTGGTGGAGTATAGGAATTCGCGGGATACGTCGCGAGGGAGTCACGTGCGGGAATTGAAATACAAATTCATTATACCAACAGCAGTGAGATAGCATGTCACATAAACATATTAGCCCCATTTATAACACATGTAGGGCTGAATTGGATTTAGGGCAAAGAACGTATATGTTTCCATCTGTTCTTTAACGCTTGAAGTAATGCCAAACTTACCCCATTACGAATTAGAAGCGTATACACGAACATTTCAAATTACAACTCACCCTTGAATTGCTACATGATTCTAACTGCTTTCCAAAACTTCTAAGACAATGGGCACAACTTCTTTTTCCAATTGTTTCTACTAAATACCTAAATTTCAGGATGGAAAGATATTTCATTTCCAAAATTTTAAATTTGCCACCTTAAATTTTAATTGAAGACTAAATTTACAAAATTGGAGGGCTTAAGGATGTACAAGGAATATTGTAAATTGGGCCTAAATTTCTTGAATACTGGAATACTGGAATTTTAAGATCTCGACGAGAGTAACACAGAAAAGCTCGATTCTGGCCAAGATTCCTAACTTTTAGATCTCATTTGTAAATTTTAAATTGACAGTCAAGCATTTTTCTAAATCTATCTGAAAAAATGGTAAACTTAGAGTAAGCATGTTTAGCTTCATACCTACTTCAATGTGAAATTTTACTTGAAACCCACATTTGTTTGAAATGTAGGTATGCATCGGAGAAATTTCGAATAAATAATCACCTTTCGCTTATCATTTGGTTTCGCGGCTTCGTTCTCAATAGGTGAATCTCCCTCTATGTCTGGAGGAAGTAATTTTATATATAAAAATCGCATTTCCCATTCAAAGCGAGATGAACTTTTACGATTTTTTATCATAATCCTAATCTTAAAGAATAAATCGAAATAAGCATCGTATGCAATTTAAATTTACGGACGCATGATTGACGGATATTGGGGTAGTAAAACGCGCGAGCGGACACTAAAATCGCGTCTTGTGGATTTATTCGGAATGTGTACGGGAAGTTGTTCTAATAATTTTGGGGTTCAGCCTCATTATTTCTAAAAAGCGGTACTTTTCTTATTATTAGTACTCATGATATTATGTGTATTCTAGATTAGAAAATATATATTTGCGTTACATCCAGAAAATCACAATGACACATCAAATTCGATACATTCATAATTTATATAACAGAAGCGCCTTAAGATCATTAAAGGATTTTCAATTACCTCCCCAACTGAAAAAAATTAAACTTGCAAGTCTCCGCTATATGGAGCGCGAGAGAATCAAACTTTCTAAATTAAAGCAGCAATCTCATTAAGCTCAAGTTGCAAAAAAAAAATTATCCGGTCTTTACACTGGATTATTTTCGATCCAAGTATTAAAACATTTGATTGACTCCATAGCGAGTGTGTTTGTATCGTGCTCGTGTTTCTTAACACCAGGATCAGGAATAAACCCGAATAAAATATGTTTGTGCAACCGGCCCTAAGTCTCTCAAATTCACTATCCACGCCTCTTTATTGGATTATCCAAAAATCAACGCTGGTTACGCAATTATATAGTAGTATATGTAAATTGATTCGTCCCTTGTCTACTTTTCATACTTTCCACCCTCTATAGACATTCGATTGTTTTCTCACCAGGTTTTCATCAGACGGGATATTATAATCTTCATAGCGGTTTGGGGAGGTTTCACCAAATCTCGATTAGAGTTAGTTTCGGAAACAAAAGTTCGACAAGAGCCAATTGTTACATTATAGCGGTGTCTGAGCCATGAATGGGACTGAGGTAATAGGTTTTTTCAGCTTTTGGCTTGAAATTTATTTATTTCTATAACTTGAATCTCATTGAGAAAGAAGATCGCCCTAATACCCTTGAAGTCTTGATTTTGTAGCCATCTTCGAATCTTATCTTGGATTTTTTTGTGTTCGAAATGGTTTATCCAATATCTCGGAAGCTATTGAAGGTCGGGTTAGAACAAATTGGAAGTAAAGCGACTATTAAACTAAAAATGATCCCTCTTCGTGTAACGGGAGCCCTTTTTTTCGAATTTTTGTAGGGTAGCTGAGTTTCACGGGTACACATGGTAGTTCTGTTAGAGAACCGGTATGATACAGGGGGGGATTGCGAGTCAGAAATTCGATTTGGGCCCTCGTACGCTGGTGGTTGCAAAAAAGTAAAATTCGTAAGCTCTAACAATATTATACGAGCGGTGAAAATAATACGGTTAAAAGAGTTCCATTGAGTGCCAAGAAAGTTGAGATTGTGTAAAATGTGTGTTGAACCAAATAGAGTTTTCCATGCGCAACACGTGAACTCGAATAAAATCGATCTGCCGGAAAATGGAAAAATTTGCGCGTACCCACAACTATTTCATTTCAGAGGAGAACGCTTAGGTTTGCAACAACAATAACAAGTCAAAAAGTCATTACGCAAACCACAAATTTCTGTAATTGATTGGAAACACCTATACATTCAAACACGCGGCTTTCACTGGAAAAGTTCACCCTCCAAGTTGTGTCCTGATGTATATTTAAAATAGAAATTACATTTCAGCGTAAGTCCCACTTAACCAAACTTGCGCAATAAATACATAGAGGGACGTGACTATATTTCATTTGAGGTAATTCAATTTCTCATACGATTTCGGTCGTCCCACCTACTAATACCAGCGTTTACCGGTGCCTTCACTTGAAAACTGAACGCGTGAATTAATAAGCAGCGAGTAACGGAATTTTAAATTCGAAATGCGAATCTCTCGATAACGTTTCCGACAACGTAGAAATGTAAAGGTAAATAGATTACTGACTATCCAAATTGAATATAGCCGCTTCCTCCGTTTCAATTCGTTTGGCAGGTATCAAAAAAATAAATCCGGCGCGCTAATTTTTACGAGCACATGTCAATATGAGGGACGTTAAATCGGATGGATGAAAACGCTTTCACTAAAAGAATTCGCGCTTCATTTTATATAATGTCACTATAAAGCATCTGACATTTGTTTTTGTACCACCAAAAAAGTTGTTAAGACACAGGAATCACTAGGTATATAATTACATCTTGCCCAACGAGCAGCGCAATAGCAATATTAATGCTCTGTATTTACTTCTTCCAATTTGATAAATATATATTCCAACTCTATGTTTATATAATGTGTAATTAACATGACAAAAAATGAATGTTAGTATGTATTTAAAACCCCCATAACTTGTTTTTATACTTATGGTGGGTTTATACAATCATTATATTAGTTCACCAAGCTCAGGATGGTTTCGTTGGTTAGCAACGCGCAATAAACCTTTGTTTCTATTGGCAATTTCTTAATGATTTTTGATAGTGAACTAATGAGGGTGAACTAATGCCGGTGACAAAAACGGAAAAAATTCCATAGTGAAAAGAAGGAATTAATGTTTGTGCTAAAGTCTGGAGGGTGTGGAATACCTTCAATAAAAAGGAAGTCTTCAATTTTCTTTTCTCATCAACTATCATAAAGATTTTCATCTAATGGGGTATTTCTAAACCCCCCGAACTTGCGGTTAAACATTTACTAAACTGATGGTGTAACGGCTCTAATGGATTTTGGGAAATAATTTAGAACCGGGGGGTTCTGGGGGGTATGGAATACGCCAGTAACAAAGGAAATGTTCAGTTTCTCAACAACTATCACAAAGATCTTCAAACTCAATTAAATCATAACCTGAAAATCACTTACTGCCTATTTTTGTTTTTGGTTTCTACTTCTTTAAGAGAAGCAGCTGTTTTGAGTATTAAAATTTTGTCACTCACTTTCAATCATTCCACTTTCACTTATAAACGTCTTGCACTTCACACTAGACTAGAGTGCCAATTGGATCATTCGAAATTGAACTAATAATTTTCAGTTCCACTTAACTTTTGAGTCAGATTCATAATAATTAAGGCTTTGGGTTCGAGTTTGAGCTTTAAAAAATATACATCATGTATTGAGCTTAAATGAAGATCTGATTTTGAAAAATAATCGTAATTTAAGCAAATGTTTAGGTCAAAGTTGAACTATACACAGGCTCTCAGTCGAAACTCAAAGCAGCACTTTCAAGGGTAAACCAAAGCTTACATTTTATGCACTCATTAAAAAAAAACTTTTGCATTTAATTTCAAGGTCCTACTTGGAAATCTGACCTATCTATTTTCAATTCCCAATCTGACAACTATATTGAAAGTCAATCGCTGTACAGGGTTTCTCAGTATATTTTGACCCCCACGTATTGTTATTAACTTTGGGAACACAGGAAAGAGTTTCAAATATACATTTTAGTAATTTATCTGTACCGACTAAAAATTATTAACTGATTGAATTTTACTTAGTGCTCCACAAAATACATTTTCAATATCTTTAGTGGGACACCCTGTATATTTTTAGGTTTCAGTAGCCATGTATTTCCTGATTACAAGTATATTATAATTTAATGACTTTCGGCCTTATTAAAAGATGGTTGGTGCAGTTACAAATAATTTTCCAAAAATAAATCGAAAATACTTTTGCTTTTTTACACTTTTCAGAAATGGAATGTAGCTATTATTATACTCACTTTGTCTATTTATTTTTTCAATGGCTGATTTATTCGTTTATCTACACTCTGTCTCATGATTCAAAGGTTACAGCAAGTTAGGCATTAGATATCCAAGAAAATTTACAGGGTGTCGATATTTAAAGGGCAGATTCTCCAGTAAATTATTTGACTAGTGGAGTTGTACGAATAAATATGTAAGCATTTAGGGGAAAGGAACATTGTCTTTTCTGCGTGTTCTAATTTCAGCTGTAGAGCATTTTTTTCATAATCAGTTTCGTATGTATGGAGAGGAATCGGCATATTAATTTGAGAAATATGTGGAAATTGATTTAGCCGCCTAGGTTTTATTTAAGTGGTACAACAAAATAAAGTAATCAAATCAACGACTAAAGAAGTCCGATTTTGATAACACGAAGCCATTTTGTAGGCATTCATTATCTAATCTAATCTAATTTCGTGATTAAGAGCGAGATCGCGATAAGAATTACTAATTGGGTACGGTTAAAGAATAGGCCCATTGTATATTTCGTGTAACTAGTAATTACATTGGCAAACTCGAGGCGACAGTTTACTTTTATTAAATGACGCAGGGTAAATCTCTGCGATAATCTATGAAAAAACGAATTGCCCTTTGAACATTATTGGTTTGGTTTATTGATACGGAAACATTGACAGCACTAAGGTGATTTTCACTACTACACAAGTGTATAAGGTGACGAAACTTTCCTGGCTATACAGTGCGTTCTAGATAAAAGGGTTACCTCACTATCTCTTTTAGTTGGCGAGATGCGAAAAATATGTCAAATATAATTTTATGTGTCATTATGATCTATACGATCCGGAACCCGATGCAACTTTTGATATTTCAAAGAAGCAGTCAATGCACGACGACATAAAGTATGAATGTGATTGATATACAAAAAGAAACTGATTCAATATTTAGAAAGCTAATGAAATCTAACATACCATGTGCCACATCACACAGAAAAGACCTTCGCCAACTCGTTCATTGTTTCGATTTGGATATTCTTTGGTGCGATAACATATCCCCGCTTCCAGCAGCAGGGCAAATTCAGGCACCCTTACATGAACTTCTAAAAGGGAAACCAAAAGGGAATCACCCCGTCCATTGGGCAGAAGATGCAGTGAAAGCCCTAGCAAAGCTCAACTACACGGATCACAAACCTCTAACGTACGCTTTTCAACAGAACCCATAATTTTGAAGCAGCAAAACCATTGGGCTTGGGTTTTCCACTCCTTAATAACTTTAGTTTCCGAATACCATTGTTAACACAATCGTTGTACTTATTTGCCGAATAAATTTGTCAAGAGCTGGCCCTTAAACTTATTTTGCTGCAAAATGGATTTGAAAATTTTAACATATTTTTAAATGTTTCGGAATTTTTTTTACCTCGATCTGCTCCAACAATTTTACTCTACAATTATGAGTAGGTATGTCTTTCACCAAGTAGATATTGGATTCATTACTTCCCCCTGAGACGAATCGATGTTTGCTGTTACTAAACAAATTGTTTCAGATATGAAGATTTACAAATTAAAATTTCATTGGCACTGTAACGCAGTGTTAAATTTGTGTTTAAAGTCTCTAGAACCCTGCCGCTCGTAATAAAAGTTTGCTAGAAGAATTCGAACTTTAACTCGATTCTAAAAGCTTAGATCTAAACTTCAAGCTGTGGACCTCATTCGTACAAAAGCAAAAGATAAAGACAAATAAAATAACAGTACAGTGTTTTATTAGGAGTTGGAGTGATATTTTTGTGACGAGTCTGTAAAGTTTAACTTTGTCCAATCTCTCTGATTCAGTTAACTCTTTTTTGGTTGGTAGTGTGTGCTCTTTTTTAAATTTTAATGGAAACGCTAGAATTTGAATGCAAGCATATTTTTCCTCTGGTTAATACTAAAAAGAGAACTGAACTTTAATCCCGAGTTATTGCACAAATACGTAAAAATTTATCTGTAAGCTTTAACTATAATTTTATATTCAAAGCTGTAAGTAAACTAGGTGTACTATAGCCGCTGTAACTCGCAACAAAGCCTGCAGGAACCCTCTTAAATGTAAATTGTTTACGTGTCTTAGCAGGGTCGATGGGTTTAGATAGATAGTGTCGTTCGCGAGTAGATCCTTGTTTGAGGAAATTCCTATGAATACAACCCTAGCAGCCGTTTAGATTTAAACAGAGAATTTTGGCTCCTTGCCTTCGAAAGCACAAATCAGGTCCTACATGTAACCGCCTTACCTGTCCTAAAGAGTATGCTTTAATTAAAAATTATCCACCTTTTACGCTTTAATGACGCAAATCGTACCTAATCCCACCAGCCCAACCTCGCCGTATGCCACGTAACGCTTTGTTCCCGGATTTATGAAGGAATCAAGAAAAGGCTCCTGCACGCACTTCCTTGGGAAGGAAGAGGATTAACCTCATTGTTTAATTAGTATTGTTAATTCCGCAATTAAGAAAAAAAGCATTTTTAAATTTGCCTAATCTAAATTGAACCGATTCTAGGGAATAATAAAATCTTAATTAAAACTCCATTTTCTTCCTCGCTAATGTTTGTCTTGCTTTACTCTCCAATTCTCGGGCGCCGTAGTTACCGCTAAATTGAACTAATAGCGGATATCATCGCAGGAGATTAATCGGAATAAATTGTTGCGTCTATATCAAGTGCAGTTGTGCAGAATGAAAGGTTGTTGAGAATTAGATCCTTGGAGAATCTGATCCAATTTTATGTAATCCATTAACCCCAAATGCATTTCCTTTACGTTTTTGAATTTTTACACAACGCTCTAAATCGGCATATCATACTCAGAAGTGTAATCGAAATTTTTAACGTCTTTTTCTAATTTCCCACACCGTTTTTACGCACTATTGATCTAAAGCGTTTGCGGACTCATTATTATACCGATGACTGTCGTACGATAAAATATCTCCAGCTTCCGAGCCGAGTTAATTTTGGAGAACCAAAAATATTTCGAGTAGTATGGGAGAATTTGTTCGACATAGCGTGAGGAAATTCTCAAGAAATAAGAAGGGAGCTTTTGGAGGGTAAAGGAAATCATGATATTCGCTTTGCACAGACATTCGGGAAATATGAGGCAATGCAAGGAACTTATAAGAAAATTACATCTAATTCTGAAGGATTCTAAAAAGCTATTGAAAAAATTAAAAGAAATTTTTAGAGAATGCGGGGTCTGGGTCTGGACAACATCCTTAAAGGTGGCAAGCCAATTTTTAAGTAAGGAAAAGATAAGCTCTGGTGCAAGCAGAATTGGCGAAACGAGAGGATAGTGGGGTGAACTAAAGGGAGAATCAAAGAATTCCAGACACACATGAGGGAACTTTTCGGATGTTCTTACACAGTAACTACTGGTGATAAAAGGAGAAGATCTTAGGGTCAATAAAATAAAATAAAATGGCATCTAGAATCTAGAAAAATGAAAGGAAATGGGATCTATAGGAATAATGGTAAAGTTTGTGTACTTGAGGATTATAAGAAAATGTTGAGGAAATAGAAGGAAAGTCTAAGGAAATGAAAAAGAAACTGTGTGTTGATGGAAAAATCAAATAACCAGCATCAGAAATATAAATGACAGATACTGACAAACGTCATGTTGCCTTTTTCCATGTTAAATTACATTTATTTTTATCATCAATTACAGCCATTTACCATTCAATTGGCGCGCAAGACTTGTTAATCTCATAAGGATATGGGCCCTGTATTGCACGAATTTATTTTTAATGGAACTTCGTTGTGAATAGTGAATGCAATACCGGGATTGCGGGATCCCGAAATACCGGGATCCCGCAGCATTTTTGCGAGATTAATCCCGCACATAAATGGAGCGGGATCCCGCGGAATTTGCGGAACTGAGGATTTTGTCCACTCTGTTTACTTTGTTAATGAAACTGATAACGGCGAATTATTTTTAAAATAATTGTTAAACTTTTTTCGTTAAAAATGTACTATGATTTTTGAGGCACTTTAGAAGACTTTTTGTGCTATACAGGTAAGGTTTTTTTGAGTTCTAAGCTAGGCCGAAGGTACTTTTCTGTTAAATATTGTGATAATTAACGATTTATTTTAATACAAAAGTTAACCGCACAGAATTGCTTATTTGCCAATTTATTTAAAGTTTTGCGAGATCCCGCAAATTCCGGGATCCAGCGGGATTAACATCTAACAATCCCGCAAATACCGGGATTGAGATTTTGCTGCGGGATTGCATTCCCTACTAGAAACCGAAAAATTTCCGGGTCGATCTGAGACATTTTTTTTGAGGGACTCAAAAAAAGGCAGTGTATAACCTTCCTTTTTTACCAAAAATCGACTGCACCAAAATTTCTCGGGAAAACACACTTTCTTATTAATTTTTGGGGCGTAGAATCCAAAACAATTCGTACTTATTTGATCAGACTTCTCAATCAAGGGTTATAGACTAGAAACCAATTTCGAAAGAAAATTCAAAGGGCTGTAACTTTTGAACTAGTAGCCCAATCTTGGAACTGTTTGAAATTATGAATTCTACAGGCCACATTCTATAAGAAATTTTTTTTTCGGGTCGATCTGAGACAATTTTTTTTGAGGGCCTCAAAAAAAGGCAGTTATAACCTTCCTTTTTTACCAAAAATCGACTACACCAAAATTTCTCGGGAAAACACTTTTTCTTATTAATTTTGGGGCGTAGAATCTAAAACAATTCTTACTTTTTTGATCAGACTTCTCAATCAAAAGTTATAGACTAGAAACCAATTTCGAAAGAAAATTCAAAGGGCTGTAACTTTTGAACTAGTAGCCCAATCTTGGAACTGTTTGAAATTATGGATTCTACAGGCCACATTCTATAAGAAAATTTTTTTCCGGGTCGATCTGAGACAATTTTTTTTTCGGGCCTCAAAAAAAAGGCAGTGTATAACCTTCCTTTTTTACCAAAAATCGACTACACCAAAATTTCTCGGGAAAACACTTTTTCTTATTAATTTTGGGGCGTAGAATCCAAAACAATTCTTACTTTTTTGATCAGACTTCTCAATCAAAAGTTATAGACTAGAAACCAATTTCGAAAGAAAATTCAAAGGGCTGTAACTTTTGAACTAGTAGCCCAATCTTGAAACTGTTTGAAATTATGGATTCTACAGGCCACATTCTATAAGAAAATTTTTTTTCCGGGTCGATCTGAGACAATTTTTTTTTCGGGGCTCAAAAAAAAGGCAGTGTATAACCTTCCTTTTTTACCAAAAATCGACTGCACCAAAATTTCTCGGGAAAACACTTTTTCTTATTAATTTTGGTGCGTAGAATCCAATACAATTCTTACTTTTTCGATCAGACTTCTCAATCAAAAGTTATGGACTAGAAAACAATTTCGAAAGAAAATTCAAAGGGCTGTAACTTTTGAACTAGTAGCCCAATCTTGGAACTGTTTGAAATTATGGATTCTACAGGCCACATTCTATAAGAAAATTTGTTTTCCGGGTCGATCTGAGACAATTTTTTTTTCGGGGCTCAAAAAAAGGCAGTGTATAACCTTCCTTTTTTACCAAAATTTCTCGGGAAAACACTTTTTCTTATTAATTTTGGTGCGTAGAATCCAAAACAATTCGTACTTTTTCGATCAGACTTCTCAATAAAAAGTTATAGACTAGAAACTAGGGAATGCAATACCGGGATTGCGGGATCCCGAAATACGGGGATCCCGCAGCATTTTTGCGATATTAATCCCGCACATAAATGGAGCGGGATCCCGCGGGATTTGCGGGACTGAGGAATTTGTCGACCAAGGGGACGACTCTGTTTACTTTGTTAATGAAACTGATAACGGCGAATTATTTTTTAAATAATTGTTAAACTTTTTTCGTTAAAAATATACTATGATTTTTGAGGCACTTTAGAAGACTTTTTGTGCTTTACAGGTAAGGTTCTAAGTTAGGCCGAAGGTACTTTTTTGTTAAATATTGTGATAAATAGCGATTTATTTTAATACAGAAGTGAATCGCACAGAATTGCTTATTTGCCAATTTATTTAAAGTTTTGCGAGATCCCGCAAATACCGGGATCCCGCGGGATTAACACCTAACAATCCCGCAAATACCGGGATTGAGATTTCGCTGCGGGATTGCATTCCCTAGTTGTGAACGATCGTAACAGAAGTGTGTCGTGTGCGTAGTTTTAGTAGGCAAACTTAGTTGCTATCGTCTGGGTTATTTGTCATGGAAGTTTCGCGAATCTTGATAGTAGTCAGGAATCTGGCTAAAGCCGCTTCTAAAATTAATAGTGCCACCTGCACTCGAAGATATACATTTTGAAAAATACGTATCTTGTGCAGAATTAGATGCCGATTCTGAATCAAGAGGACGCGATGGTCGCAGGGATTGCAAATAGCCAGAAAAAAATAATTTGTACAACATTTCGCACTTCCCAAAAGTTAGAAATTTTACCTTTACATCGCATTTCCGAAGTTATTTATGAATATTTTTCAAGAATTTGTGCACCATTCAAAAGATCATTTTATTTGCCGTCTCACAGAACAAAAAGAAAGTCAGTGTTGTCTTTAACAACCACTCTGTAAACTGTTAAAGCTGTATATGCGCGAGAAGTGTAATAAAATTTACCGAAGAATCTGAATTCATTATGTTGAGGGATCTGATGTTCGAGACGACGGAAAAGCAGTCGACTGCCATGAAAAATTGAGGAAAACTACATGGAATCTCCGAGACATCATTCAGATTCCAGCTAGTATCAATAGGATTCAACATTCTAATGTTCCTGAGATCCTTTAGATTGTTAAGTTTCCTATAATTTATTATAAACGTTCTAAGATTACCCAAGATACAGAAAATCGCGGATATTCCTAAGATTCCCAAGATTTAAACAATTCAAAAGACTTTTAAGGTTTCCAGATTTGAAAATAATCTTAAAATTTCCGAGTAGTAGTAATGGATTTATTAAATCTCGAACAAGTAAATGAAAGAAGTATGGAAATATGAAATGAATAGAATAATATTACAATTGCAAAAAAGGACACAAAAGGTAATGCGTATTGTATTAATGTGTCAGGTCACGCTTTCTCGATTAGGAAAAGTTGAAACTGGATATAAATTGCCAATGTCTTTTTTAGCGCGCAATCGTCCGTCTCGAATAAGCCATGAACTAAAATTTGAAATTAAATAATGTACCCAATGAAATAGTGGGTAAGCCTGCTACGGGAAGTAGACAAGGGATTTGTGTATAAATAACGCGGTTCAGTATTGCGCCGCCTACATTACTTTCATATTTGGGAATTTGGAAAACTACAATTCCGAAACATGCATTTCAAGTTCGATTTACAGTACAGATGTGTTTTCTACGTCTCGAATAAAGGTTGAATCTATTCCTTGTTACTAGATAATAATCCAGTTAAATTGTATTTTTACCAGGAAAGTTGTGGGATAGTTTTGATTTCTTTGATTCCATATGTTTTTTGGGGTGCTGAATCCGAATCTGAGGTTTGCTAACAAAATTTCATGACGCAACATTGAAAAAAATACAAAAGAAGTTGAAAAAGATATTTTTTTGGCAGTTTTGTACTTACAACTGGAAAACTATCAACTTTTCGAAAATAACCTTCCTATTCAAAATTAAAGTACATAAAATTTCCTACAGATTCCACTATTTAGTTTTTTTCCTAGATAAATCGTTCGGGCTCAAGCGCCAGTTGGAAATTGGCGTATTTCGGCGATCTCCACAAAACATAGTTTTTTCGCACTAAAACCCTAATAGTTATTTGTGTACCAAGGCCGTAAAAGTGATCTTTTTTGGCCGAAGCTGCTGTTTGTGGCCGAGGCGGTAGCCGAGGCCGCAATTCAGATGAGGCCTAACAAATCACTTTTGGCCAAGGTGCACACAACATTTTTTAGGCGATCATCAAAAAAGAATTCAAAAATTTGCTCATAAACATATTTTTTCTGAAAATCATAGTTATCTTAGACAATTAAAAACAAAGCATTTCCCTGTCATATGTAATTATAATTAGCATCTTTGCGTGTGTTTCGTGCGTATCAAAATGGGTGATAGCGACAGTTCAGATACCCCAAATGAAATTTTGGAAGCTGCAAGCGTTGCGCTTGCGACCCTAAGTCATATATGATATAAAAGCAGGCGTTTGAGAGTAAAAGTACAATCGCAACTTCTTCGGTTGCACAAGATTTTAATAATGTCAAATGCAATAGGTCCTTCGTAACTGTGGCTTCCAAGACCTTATAGTTAACGTACAATTATTAGAAACCTGATTACCTACTTTGATGGTAGGTATAGGTAGCTACTTGTGTTCTCGGTTAATTGCTGGTGATTCTTCGTATAATCATGTAAGCAATAACATCTTCCTCATGTTTTGGTTCTACACTCCAAAAAGGTCTCTGCAAGCAGCAAAGATTGAAACGTCAAACTATAATTTTAAATGTGAACATTGTGATTACGCAAAATAGTGTGAAACATTCCTACAAGTCTGAAAATGAAAAAAAACGCACGTGGATGGACCCAATCCTTGATGAGGACAGACCAGATAGACGCTTTCTATCAAACAGATTACTGGTTCTCACACATCAGTTTCAAATAAGTACAGTTTGACAGATGTGTACAATAAAGTAAAGTTTGACAGAAGCGTACAATAAAGTGAAACTTTATGGCCGCAAAAGCGACCACAAAATCAACGTTTTTGTGATGATAGCCTAAAAATTAATATTAAGCGTTGTCAATAAGTGAATTCCTTGCATTTACCTACTATTATTTGAATTCTATATGTAAGGGTGGTTTTTTCTCATTTTCATAACATTCAAGGTGTTTATTGTAGTCCAGAATTGTATGAAAAGTTAATTACTAACGAACAACAGTATATCATATTATTATATTATTTATAATATATAATACTTATACTGTGCTATATAAAATTATTCCCACTCTCTTCCGAACCAGATAAAGAAATCACAAAACCCTACCGTAGCATGTTTGGATACTTATTGTTGAATTTGGGAAAAAATTCAAATGGCAAAAGGGGTATATTGATTTCCTATTCAACGGCATTATCCCTCTTGCTCCGGTGTTCTGAAGAATCACGTACACCTCGGAGTGGGGTAACGCAGGTTACCCCAGCTTAAATTTGGCTGCTACAACTGAACCCGATTTATTTCTTCTTTGTTTACATGTTAACCAGCGACAAAACGCGAGTTCATGATTTTGGACTGTCCGTCCGTCCATCTATGTAACTTTGTGCGCTTGTGTATGTATGTGTATAGGAGGAGGGCCTCGAGACTGCAAACATAGGTACTACGGGGACGTAATGGGCCTTGGCTCATCTGTGAAGGAGTGGGGTGGGTACCAGAAGGAACAGTTATAAAATCTTTTGAGGAGGCCGGTAGACAATGGAAAGTACGGATTTATATTTGCACAAAATAATAATAAAATAATAATAAATGATGAGTATTTGCGGAAAAAAACTAAATAGTGGGGTCTGTAGGAAATTTTAAGTACTTTCATTTTGAATAGGAAGGTTATTTTCGAAAAGTTGATAGGTTTCAAATTGTAAGCACAAAACTGCCAAAAAAATATCTTGTTCAACTTCTTTTGTATTTTTTTCAATGTTGCGTCATGAAATTTTTGTTGGCAAACCTCAGATTCGGATTCAGCACCCCAAAAAACATATAGAATCAAAGAAATCAAAACTACCCCACAACTTTCCCGCTAGATGCCCGTTTGAGCACAAAGGGCCTGTATTATAAGGAATATACTAGCTCATACGTTAAAAAATCGAACTTCTTTTGTTAGCACCGATGCTACTTGTTGAGCCACAAAATATTTGGACTACATAAAAGGTATTCATTTTTTTTAAACCGTTACAGCTGCTAGGACTATTAGCGGTTCAGGTCAGTATTAGATCCATATTTATTTGACTTGGGTAAGTACATTATCCATTATCCTTTTTCAGCCTTTAGTTCCTCATCTTTTCCTTCTTGGCATAGTTCTAGTACAGATTTGTTGTTTCTTCCATTTTCTAATGCTTTTTTGTTTCCTTTCAGGTCAATACCGAAGAATGTGCTCAACTGTTTGGCCTCTTCCCCGCACTTTGGGCATTGCGGAGCCGAGGTGTCCACGCGTTATATGTGCGTTTCTGATCCTCATCCTACTAATTACCACTTGGTCCCTTTATTAAGTTGTTTCTCGTAGCATTTCGCCATAGTCCACCAGTTGTCTTTTCCCCTTAAACCGGAAAGACGTATATTAAAAAAATACGTCCAAATCCGATGAATAGTTTACGAGAAATCAACTTTCGACTTTGGAGCTGCTTTTCGAGACAACCAAAAATAAGTTTTCAAATCGGGCCGCACCGAGCGATTCTATAAACCGTTAACAATTGAGATGCTTCTATTTTATCAAAATGAATAATTTTTGTTAATCAGAGTGCCAAGGGCCTATTATAGAGTAATAGCCAATTGTTAATTTTCGGGATTATTTTTTGATATGAAAATGAAAGTTCCATAGCAACTGTATCTTATAGAAAATTCGATTCTCTTCATTTTTTCTCTCACACCAGTAATTGACGAGATAATTGAAGTCAAATGCGAACAAAAACGACATTTTCCCATTTTTCTTCGTTTTCTGTTTATAACAATATGTTCCGGGAGTTTCTGGCCAGGGGGACTATGATTTTCGAATTCAACCCCATGTATGGTGACCTATCGTTCTTATTACCTGAAGTGTGTTCAGACTTTTGCAGATTTCTTGAACGTGCACCTCCCAGTTTAAGCTTCGAGTCCCACACACTCGAAGCTACAGGTTTTCTCCACTTCGATTATCAAAGCTCCACCTTCACAAACCTCTTGAGCAGTCGCTAGGAGCAGAAATTAAAAGTAAAATTCTGGTACTGAATATCGTATGCGATTCTTTGTATCTTGTTTTATTTCAAACGTTTAGTTTACAATAGATTCCACAGTTCGATTGTAGGTAACAGAATGCCCATGTACTATTATACAAAATATTTGTTAAAAGTTACATTTAAAAACAGCGAAAAGGCAAAAGGAAGCGTTAATAGATTAGCTCATATTAGTGAGAAACCTATAGCAAACATTACCATTAATCACTTTTGTGAAATTTCATTATTGAACAACTGAATTAGTACAGATCATTCTCCAATATCGACAAGTTTGTAACATACGTTTCTACTTACGGATAGTATTATTCGATTAGCGTTTACCATTGAACTATATACTCTGTAACTGGAACGGCATCGAGCGCCAAAATCGCGTGCCGCAATGATTTTAGGCAACCAGCATAACGTAGGTATTCTCATCCTTGTCTGGCACGTTGTTTTGTATTGCATATGCAGGACCGATCACACGTATTTGGTTAAAAATACAGATAAGTAAATAAACTGGGAGGTTGGGGCCTTAGAAAGATAAAGATAAATGCTTGTCGATGCTTTTACAAGTGCCAATATCTATTTGTTAATGGAATATCTTAAAATATATACTTAATAATGTGGTAAACTGCGCCATTTCTCACTCACACACTCACATACTTGATTCTTGAATCTTGAAGTTACAAAAGTATAATGTCAATAATGTCATTCATGGTGGCTCAACGCAATATTTCGTAGGGAAATAAAAAAAGTTTTTCATATGTAACTGCTTCTACACCATTAAAGCATAGTGGATGGATATGGATGTAGAAAATGCAAACTGTGATATTTTCTACTCTAACTTTTGTGATATACCTGTGTATTATGTGTATGCTTTTAATTTTTATATTTTATCTGTACACTTTGACGCCTCCTAATGTATACGTTCATTGTAGGCCGAAGGAATCGGTACTCGAATCGGTAGTAAATAAAAAATCAATCGTTAAAGGTATTTTTCGCCCCATTAGTGAGAATTATCAATAATAACGTTGAGTGAAAAATTAAATAATAAGGAACTTCATATTCAAATTAGTAAGTCAAAACGGCTTTATAGGTTTTGGCGGCGCTCACGCTTTTCTTCATATGATGCTCTCTAGAGAGTGGAATGCCCTATTGAATTAGTATTAAAGAGTGCGAAATAAGAATTATCATTCATAAGGACAGTATAAATGAGTGTGAGGTACTTTAGTAAAGAAATCTGAGCGGTGCAAATGCCGTCATGCGCAAAAATATTAAATGCGCGCGTCGAGGTTGAAAAATGTTATCAAAACGTACCCATGAAATTGAATATTTGAATTTTTATTATAAAAATGATTGCACGTGCAACACAATTCATGACCATTCTTGCAAATCTCTTAATAACTTTAGACAAAAATAAGCAAAATGTAAGACGTAGTATAAACCATCCCATAAGCCCACATGAGTTGAACAAGGTAAGGGATACCTACCTCTACCCATCTCTCTCTCACAAAAATTCGCCACGGCCCCTGGCAATGGCTGATTACGGGCGATGCCGTTCCAGTTACAGAGTATATAGTTCAATGGCGTTTACAAAATAAAGTATCGGTTGAAATGCTAATTTACACTGCTATCCGTACGATTAAATCTAAAATTACTGTCCTAAATTCAGGTTCATCGTCTAAAGTTGTCACAGTTTCTGCGTGATTCGATTTTGAATCTGTATATCAGCCCTAGTATAACGCACTTTTGTTTTCTTTCAGTAATACAACAGACTGTGGTAATACTAATCAAATTATGCGCCTTTTTAATAGCAATAGTTTTCTGCATTTGACTTTTGACCTAATTTTCAACAACAGTTATCGACACAAATTTATCTGTATATCTTCATATAACTTTGCTTCTAAAATTCACAGAAGGGAGTAAATTAAGGTGGAGAGTGAATTGATATGACTTCTGACAGTTTTTCATCTAACTTACGTGGCCCTTAATTTTAACACCATATAAGTAGTATTATAGTATAGCATAGTATAACTAGATTAAAAAGACATTAGATCATTTAACGGTTTATGCAACAAGGAAAAAGGACGTATTTCTTGAGGCGTTAACCAGAATAAGGTTACCTCTCCTACATTTTCAGCGAAAAAAGGTTACAGCATTAGCTTTGGGAATAAGAGGATCCCGTTTACATGTACCGGATTTAAATGACGTTAGGGACTACTCTTGCGAATTTTCGAAACGGCGCATTCGGAACAGGCCAAAAATGTGTGTGCGCCATTATGCAAAACTGAAAGCAAAAGACTCACCTGTAAAATTCCATATTTATATTCTATATCCAAAAATTGGTACTCCCTAGCGTGCGCCGGCCTTTGCACGGTCGGCTGTTGCGAAGCACCGGATGGTAATGTTGAACCCTGATTTCCAGAAGTCTCTTGAAAGGCTAATATGTTTGCGAGACTCGCAAACACAGGTTCCGATGCGAACGCCAGCGTCTCCGAGCATTCCTCAATCGGATGCAACACGTGAAGTATTTTCGGATGTCTAAATCTTTCGAGCTGTCTCACTGAGCTTCGCAGGATTTCCGTCACCGTTTCCTTGCGTTTCGGCTTATGTAGTTTTTCGGCGCTTCGTTTCTCAAACAAGAAAATTGAACATTCCTGCAACAATCAATGAAACGAATTACTTCCTCTCGCTTTATTCCATCTACTACTAGTCGATTTTGCTTTAAATTTACGCTCTACACCCATTAAGTTTACTCTTTATTTACGGAAATTAAGCGTCTCAAAGGAGCCCTTTGTTCTCGGTTTTGAGATAAAGCTCTGTTTTTCTTAAATCGTTAAGACCGCGTCGGCCCAAAAGCGAAATTTCAATTTAATCACTCGCGATGCGGTAATCAAATGTTGCGCGAAATTAAACATCTATCGGACCAAGTTAATCGAAATTAAATTCACAACGTCTGTTTTCTACTGCAGGTACATTCAAGGAAACCCCGTCTCATACTCGCATCATTAAGCTTTAGACCTTAATACAGTTTGGAAACAAAGAGAAAACAATTGGCTCGACGGGAATAGAAATTAAAGACCTCGTTCCTTGGCGAAAATGAGATTTTAAGGATTTATTGCTAACCATTTCGGGAGTCGTAGTTGGTACCTGTATAATTACGGGTGGTTGCTTGTAGGAAAAAATGTGGAAGTAGATGTATCAACCATATCATCGAAATAGAAACAAAGATTGGACATTAGCTAAGGAGCTTGTTTTTGATCTTTTTAAAGGTAGCCTACCTACTGTACGTTTCAATTTAGAAATAAAACGATAAATTTGCTTCATGTTTATTAATAAATAGTTGACAAGTATACTTAAAAGCTAACATTTAAATAAAACGTGAACATAAAATTATTTGACCTCTGCAAATTTAGCTTAAGAGTCATTTGATAAACAATGGGCCGGTCGCGGAATCAGTTATCCGAATTTCTTTAGACAATGCGAGCTCGGAGGAAATTCCTACGGACTCGACACTCGAGGATTTCGTTTCCTGTTTTATTTGACACGATTTCGCATTAATCTCTGCAGATCATGGGATAGTCGAATTACTTTGATTATCGTTGTCCTACCAAACAAATTTGGAAAAAAACTCGATCCCTGGTACAGCTATAAGATTTACGGGTGGTCAACGGTTTCGAATATTTCAATAACAGATCGATCGATTTAAAAAAATAAAACTCAAAAATGTGGGGTGAAAATACCTTCCAAATGAGGTATTACTCGATTTTTATGAAGGTATCCTCGGCGACAAAGGGTCAGAGTGGGATTAAGAAGGTGACACAAAACCGGAGTTAATTATTTTTAAATATTATTATGTAGTGACACGAATAAATAATTACTAAAAATTAAATCACAGTAAATGCTATCAGATGTAGGTATTAATTCACATAGTAAAGGAATTTTAATAGTAATACGTCAACGCAATCCTTTTCCGACACGCGACCGGATTGATTTGCGCCAAGAATGCTAGTGCTTTAAACGTTGCTAAGTAATGTACCTCAAATATGACGTATGACACTGTCACCTGGAACTGAACTAAAAAATCTTCTTAGGTCGCTTTCTGTAAATGCAAAAGATTTCTTTGGCTTATAGCTGTGGCATATGCTGCCAAATCTGTAAGATGTTTCTTATTTATTCATCGCAACAACTTCACATATTCTTTTTCAATCATTTTACTGCCTTTTTTAAGTAGCAACTTTTCTTTTGCTTCTGCAATAAGCCACTGAATGAACGGTCTATTATATTGTTATATCAAATTCATTTTATTTCTAAATACGGTAATTTCGTAAACAAACTTAAAGTGACATTTTCATGGTAATTATGAAATTTCGAATATAAGTCCATTTAATGACGGGATTGGAGCTCAAATGGTTAAACTATGTACACCCTATATCTTACCTCATTTAGCCCACATATTTAATTATTGCCTATCTAGATCAATATTTCCCAACGCCTGGAAGGACGCCTTAGTTATACCTATACCAAAACAGAATCATGTAACTAGCTACAATGAATTGAGGCCTACGTATTTATGGCTCAGTGGTAGAGCATTGGGTTATAAATCCGGAGGTCGGGTGTTCGAACCTGAGTTGAGGTGAATTTTTCATCTGTGGCGGAGATGGAAATTACCTTAGACCAGTTCCGAGCATTCTACCGGCTACTCCGAATTAGGTTTTCCTGCAGTTTTTCTAATTCGTAAGGTAAATACCGGAGTAGTATAGACCAACTTAAGACCTTCTGCAGAGGCACCTCTAAATAGCATTTGCGGGTCACTCTGTAATTGGGCGTATGCCTGTTGAGGGCCCAAAACAAGAGAGGGATAAAATTAAATTAAATTAAATAAGTATTTTACCATTTTTGTCTAAAATTTTTGAGAAATTAATTGAAGTTCAACTAAAAGATTATTTGAATAGGCACAACACTTTGCCCATGTTCCAATCGGGATTTCGTAAATTGCACAGTTGTCAAACTGCGTTATTAGACGTAACTGATAATATTTTTAAAGGGATTGATGACAATAAATTAACTATTTTGGTTTTGCTCGATTTTACACGTGCGTTTGACACTCTTGATCACAAAGTGCTTTTTGCTATCTTTAAACATATTGGGTTTGATTGCACAACAATCACATTTTTTAAATCATATTTATCGTACCGGTCGCAAATTGTGCAATTGCATAACAAATTGTCAAACAAAAGCTTTGTTTCAGGGAGAGGTGTACCGCAGGGGTGGAATTTAGGCCCTCTGCTATTTCTTATATATTCCTCGCGACTTTTCTCTTGTTTAAAGTTCTGTAATTATCATAAATACGCAGAGGATCTGCAGATTTATTTAACGTTTGATGAGAAAGAGGTTCTTACAGCTTGTGACAAGATTAAAGAAGACCTTAATAATGTATTTAGTTTTTCTCAGAAGCACTCTTTGTTAATCCTAACAAATCTTGTGCAATCTTATTTGGGTATGAAAAAATTTAATATCCATAGATATTAACGGCACGCCTATCTCGTTATCTACCCGCGTTAGGAAATTAGGATTGCTCATGGATGAAGGTTTAAGGTTTAACTATCATATTTCAAAGGTCTTACAAAATGCATATTGTAACTTAAAAATGATATTTATGAATCGCCACGTACTGAATAAGAAGATCAAAACCTTACTATGTGAATCTCTAGTATTATCCCATTTAAACTACTGCGATACACTTTATGATGCTTGTATACTATAAAGGATAGTAAGAGAATACAAACATTGCAAAACTCCTGCGTGCGTCTCATATTTGGTATGAAAAAATTTAATAGCTGTGGAGATCAAATTAAAGAAATTAAATGGCTGACTATGAAGGATAGGAGAGAGTTACACAAAGCCTGTTTATTCCACAGTATAATATTGTTTAAAACCCCTGCTTACCTGTACAATAAAATTTCGTACCGAACGGACGTAGGTACATAATGTGAATATTAGGTTCAAAGGAAGCCTATCAATTATTAAACACAGAACGTCCCTTTTTAAAAGATCTTTCAGTTATCAAATTGCCAATCTTTATAATAGTCTTCCGAGTTCGCTTACATCGCTTCATATGAAACCGTTTAAAAGAATATTCAAGCAAACATTAAACTGTCGTTCTAGGAGATAATGCCAAGTTTCGTTTGGTTCCAGTTTTATTTTATTTACTCTTTATAGCATTTTTCTTTATTCCCACTGTGTGTTTCTGTATTGTTCTTCATACTTTTTCTTTCATCATCTCGCCAGGGCATATTATACGTAATTTACATTGTCTAAGTAAACCTTGCAACTTGTCATCTTTTTCTTTTCTTTTTGGTTAGTTATGTTTTCGTGGTTAGGTGGAAGATCAGCAAGAGGAGCTGTCTCCCAATGCTGAACCTCGCCACTAGGTTTCTTTACCTTAATTGAAATTTTTGTTTTACATTTTGTTTTACATTTACTTTATATATTTATGCAAGGTAATGAAATAAAGGCATTTATTATTATTATTATTATTATTATTAATCAGAAATGTATTCGGGTAGAAAGTCGATATGTCGATAATTTCCCTTATTTTTAAACTATATTGCAGGTACAATAAAGAGACTATAAGAAACACGTGTATAATTGGTCTTTAAAACACTTACAATCTTATTATACACTTTGTTTCTTAATATACTATTAAAGCACAAATTTTGATTTTATAAATTCTTAGAAGCCTCTTAAGTATTTGAAAAGTTGTCAATTTCTAATACTCGCTTTCAATGATCCGGCTTTTGAAGACGAGGGAAAATTTGAAGATCTCTCAAAGCTTCGGGAAAGCTCTTAGGAACCCTCTAAGACTCATTTTGAGGTCTAAAGACATTTAAGTGCTCTTAACTTGCGCATTCATAAAGCGCGTGAACATTTTTAAACGTTATTGATAACTTTGAAAAAGTAAAAGCCAATGAAAGACCCTCAAAGCGGGAGAGCTGTTGAAGTCTTTGTCAGACTCAGAGAACCAATAGAAATGGTTGCGATATTAGATCTCTCTTGCGAAAAGGACGCGTAGTAAATAATTTGCTTCACACTAGTTCAAATTTGTTTTTTGTTCGGTATTTAAAAGCAGAGTACATTGCCGACGCACAAAAAAGTGTTCAAAGACACCGCAAAAATTATTGAAACAATTGTTTCCGAGAGCACTGTTAGAATAAGTTACGAGTAGTTGCACAAAACTTACAATTACACATTTAAAACCTGCCACCGTTACCAAATTTAAATATTAATCAAAATACAAAATAAAAAAAAATAAAAAAGTGTTATTGACAAGACAATGGCCGCTACAACCACATTGACTTTTAAAACACGCCAGTATTTTTACTGCCAGTCCGAAGCCTGGATGAAATGTGAAGGAAAATAACTATGCGTCCTTTTGTTGCGCGTCAAATTTTACATGTGCCCAAATTTGATGCATCCTAATATCTGCGTCCTTTTGTCGCGCATCCAAATACCCGTGTCCTTTTGTCGCGACACCTAAGGACAGTGTTAAATTAACAGATAGAGAGTAAAGAAAATCGAAAATGGAAGCTAACTTTAGTTCCATTGATATATTACCTTAAAAAATTTCTAAAAGTGGATGTGGGATTATAGCTGTTAATTAATTTTTAACATTCTATAGAATCAGGAGCTCGTTGCGCAATAATAAAAAATATGTTCATTATTTTGACAGTTTTAGTCTCCCTACAAATCAAGACCTGATTATTTACAATTCATCGCATGTACACAAAGTCAATGTGTGCATTTCATTGCGTAAATTTGATTAATAGATCTAATTTAATAAAGCTAGTGTAGGGAATGTTCTAGAAATCCCGATAGACATTGAGGTACCATAAAGGACTAGTCATCGGCGATAAGAAACGAGAACGGGTGTGACGCATTCTTTCCGGAAAATATGACGTGCTTGTTCGAAAACATTCTAGAATATTCGGGAGAAAGATGCTTATGCAAATCGTGTTCTGTTTCGAGGCAGTCCCAACATGAATATACTCGTGTTATTATATTATAAATTGTAAGTAATAAATAATAATTACTGTTATAAATTAAACCATGTCAAGAATATTATGACATTTTGTACAGTTTTAAGCAAACAGATAGCGATTTTAATGAAAAAATTCCTTCTAAATCTAAATTTATTTTATTTTGTTTTAGTAAATCTTTATTCGTTGCTTACTGTTTTTATGATTATGATTTTTTACCATTGTCTACTCTACCTTTGGGTGCGATTGTTGTCAAAATTATTGAAAAGTTTCCAAATATTGGAGTGAAAACAAATGTATAAAACTTTTTTGGAGAAATCAGGAGAATTAACCAAAGATGAAATTTATGTTAAAGAAAGAGTTTACAAAAAATAAAAAACTATTTATCTAGAGAGAAATAAGTAATAAAATTAAATTAAATAGATCTATCTCTATACCAAACTACGGGGGATGAAAAGAGCTGCATACGGAAATACCGCATTTTTATGTCAAGTTTCGCCTCAACCACTACTAAGCAGAATTATTCTTTATATTTTTCTCAACGACTCGGAAATTAGCACAGTCACAAGCGGATATGCAGGATTAAAAAGACTACCATTGAGTTTGATTAAAATCCATAACAACTATGACTTCACTTAAATCTCTTTGGTTTCGTATTTTCGTATTTATGTACAAAACTCATTTTACGTAACGCAGGCATGCGAAACAAAGGGCAAAGTAATTAATTGGAATAGATCTGATTTTCAGCTATGCATTCCAAATGAACTCTAACACAAAACTACAGAATCTGGAAGTTTTAAATACGTAGCGTTAAGTTAGTAAACAAATATTTCCATGTATTTTCTACACTGCACTGTAAAGATCCTTTTGAAAGATTTTATTTATGTAATAAAATGATATTCCTGAAAACCATCCTTACTGAGCAGTATAGTGAGTGCGAATTGAACTTAATAAATGATAGGGAATTGATTTGAAAGTGAAATTTTACTTTTACCCCGTACTTCTTAACACCTAACCACAAAATTGGTCAGCCTCTAGTTAGTTGTGAACATTTGTACATAAGCGAGTGAATAATTAACCTCCATAGTACGCAACCCTAGGACCCCAACTTAACTTTCTCTGTTAAATTATATTGATAATGATATTAAAATGTAATGCCCCTTTTTTACATTGTTTGCTGCAGTTATAGGTAAAATTAAGACAATCCCGAAATTTACAATTTTCGATTTTTCCTTTTATTTCGAAAACGACAAAAATTATATTATTATTATTAAAAAAAAAGTTACAGTAGATTTTTTTTTATTCCTTATGGCAGCCATATTAGATTGTAGCATTTTTAATTAAAGCTCGTTGTTGCCTTTTCTTGTTTATTTATTACAAGTTTCTCGATAAAATGACGTTTTCAAATGAAGAAAAACGAAATATGTTAGAAATCTATTACGCTTCGCACCGAAATACCCTGGTTACTGCGCACTGCTCAAAATTATTTTTTATCTTTACATAGAAATTTGGGCGAGATTGGTTCGTCAGCTAAGAAAATTTGCGTGAATGAAAGCGAACTTCCCGTAAAATTTGAATTTCAGCTCCAAATGCAGTCACTGCCATTCTATACTTTCAAGTAAAAAAGTAGTTGGAGTTTATCTATTTTATATGACCAATTCGATTCCACTTTTATTTTTTACACTGGTTTCGTTGCCTTGTCAATTACAATTGATTTGATCATTGTAATTTGTAACAAGAGAACGACACCAGTCTAAAAAATAAAAGGCAACGAAACGAGTCTGGAAAATTAAACTGGAAACGAATTGGAAATATAAAAAGAGATACCTACACTCCAACTTTTGGGTTTACTGGATAGTATACGAGTAGAATGGCAGTGACTGCATTTGGAGCTGGCGTGGAAAGTAGGTACACGTTATATTGCCGATATAATATGTGATAACAATGCCGAAACTTTTAACCGAGTTTAATGCGCTTAATTGGAAATAACTACAAGTTCCGCGCGTTAGCAGAACTAACTTTCCTAACAACCCCCTATTTTAGTTTGCATTTCATCATTAAATGTATACCATCATTATTCCGTAATATACCCACGAATGTAAAGTACATTAAATTTCATCTCTATTGTGCATTTCTAGCGCTCCTACCTCAATTCCCGAGCATGTCGTACATATTTTTTAGATCACAATAGTGCCTTCATCTTCGTTTCCGATTTTGACTTCATGAAAAAATCCTTAGACGCGTCAGTTAGTGTTTTCATTTGCATTTACGATTTAACAAGTTCATTGGCGGATTTTGTAGAGTATGACTAGGCTGGAGTGAAATCCTCCTTGGCTACTACGAATAAAGAAGTAACTGGCGTAATGAACCCGGTAACTGCTGCTTGCTTCTAGCGATTTGCTCGAGAGTTTTGTGGGGTTTGCAGAAGGGCGAGAGCCACTTCCACTACCTCCGAAAGGATTTTCTACTCATGTAGGAAACCAATTGATGGCAAAATTATGGTGCAATGTAAAAGGTGCTCAAAATGGTTCCATGAGATCTGCGTCAACTTATCAAATGATGACCTCGATGTTCGCTGAGCCACGGCCTACTAACGTACGTGAATTTACTTCCAGCAATTGTACCACCCCTCTTATGTTACTTCTGCTAGTTACAAAGACTATAAAGTGAAGCATCAAGCTGATTATTCTGTTTTACATTTAGGAAACAAACGAAATTAAAATAAAATTTGGATTGAAATATCTCATGGAATACTCAGTCCGCCATCTCAAAGTTAAAAAACCGTGTAAGTTCTTGCGTATATAGTGTTACATGAAACACATCAGGAAGTGTAACTTGCGACAAATTTCAAAAATAAAATTGTGTGCAATAAACACCGCTTCCGACGTACTCGTATTTCGTGTTATGTGTTGTTAGACATATTCGTTCAAAGTATAGAACGCCGTATACGTGTCAGTCATTCGTTCACATACGTAAAATGCTTGAAAAGGGGTAGCAATAGAAACAATACCCCAAAAGGCAAACTGGCGTTTGAAGCTATTTTTTATGTAAAACTAACAATAAGTTTTCGTCTTCTTGTTGGCGGGTGTATTTGGTATTCAACGACACTTCTGGACTAAATCAACAAGCTATCTTGTTATAAATAAAGCGTTTTGGTATACGTGTACGCAAAAGTGTTTCCGTGTATAAGGAGTTTTCCGTATTGTGTTCGACGTGAAAGGAATAAATTATATGCCCGTGGTGACCCTCGTAAATTATACAAAGGCTGTTTTCTTTTCAGTGGGTTCTACTAAAGTAAGATATGATTTATTTATGAAAAACTAATGATTTACACATTTTCGCTCTACATCAACAATCATTGCATTTTGCTTGATTGAAAAAATCCCGGAAAATGTACGCCACCTGTTAGGCTTAATTTTTTCCTTTAGCCATCCACATCCTTCGTATCGGTATGGCATCATTGAAGTGAAAATTAATTCCATTTAGGAATTAGACCAGGCGATTTAAAAAGATGTCGCTCATTCTGCGAATGCCACACAAGAAAATGCCAAGAGAATATGAATTTTCCATCTCAAATAATATGATCTGATTACGAATAAATGGCATTTTCAATAGACGCAATGTCCAGTATTGGTCTGGAACCAATCTACGTTTAAACAGAACATTAAGATATCAACACCTTTTTGGTTTTAATATGTGACCTGGTATTTTTGGTACATGGATTGTAGGACCGCTTATTCACCACCATACTTTAACAGCTCTACTCTACTGACACTGCAAAATGATTTAGGGATAACATGCCTCTAGCGACTGTTGGATATAGCAGGATGGTGCACCTGCACATAATTCTAGAGCCGTTCCGGAATATCTTTCAATTTCGAGAAAAAGTATCAGTACCCACTTCCGTTCCGTTCACTCGCAATTCAGTTTTGATTCCACATCCACAATTTGGGAGACAGGGGCTCTACCCGGGGCTAGTTGTACATTTAATACAGCTTTCAACTGAAACTTTTCCGCAAATAAGACACATACAGCCTTCCCCGTCTGATGAAATTTCTTTTTTCTTAGCCTTTGGGTAGAAGACAGATTTTTTAAGCGCTTTTAGATTATTTTACTAGGTGACAACTTGCCCAGTTTCATTTGTGACAACCTGCCCCAGTTGACCTGTCGAAGCTTAATGTTAAATAAAAAAAACACGTTTAATAAATAAATATATCAAAATATGTGCCCGCCCGTCTAAATTAATTGTAGCTTTATTTACCGTTGCGGCGGCTCTCGAGAAATTAAATCAAATACCTGTAGCTTCAAACTTCACTTTTTGTAACGAAGCGACAAACTTAAAACGCTTCTAGATGTACAGTGTGATCACTAAAACGCGAAAAACGGGTGCTTCGTTACAATACAAACAGGGAAGTCATAATGGATGGAATTGTGAGGTCACCAATATCTTTTGTTAGGTTTCAAGGAACAGATCTCCCTAATAAACATAATGCAATAACTGATTATGAAATGAAATATTAAGATACCGATCAAAAGTAATGACGAACTTCTTTGGTAAAATATTATATGTAATTTCGCTTAGTTTAGATGTAAGTTAGTTCTATGGCAGAGTTGGTTCTTTAGTTTGCCGCTTCGAGTGTACCTTTCTGTAAAGTCACTAGATATAGAAAGTACCGCAACCTATTGGGCTCGTGTGTTAGAGAGAGAACGCATGATTTTTGCCCAAAAAAAGTTACCAAATTCTAGTAACTTTAATGTTAGGGATTGTTCCACCTGTTTGGAGATATCTGTACCTATATATTTTTATAAAACATGACAGTACTATGAAGTTAGGTTATAAAAAATTACAGCTATTCAGATTTTATTTGTCAATTTTTTTAAGTTGGCAGCAAATTTGCCCAAAAATGGCGGATGGCGGTACTTTCTATATCTAGTGGCTTTACCTTTCTGCACTTCGTTCTATCCATAAATTTTGTCTTGCGCACAAGCTGTACTTGTTCCATTCAGAGAAGATCCGGTATTCATAGTGGTTACTTGTAAATTATTTTCCTAGATACTCCATTACTGTTAGACTGTTACTTAACTTAGTAGTGGATATCATCATATTTTTTGAATAGGATGAGCGGATGGATTTATGTTTTCAAGTTCGTATTTGTTAGGACTCATTGTTCTCTCATAGTTTAGATGTTGATAATTACCCAGACTAGGAGTTGATCCCTTCGTGCTAAAATGATGGGTTAAATTAACATTAAATAACAGTTGACATTTTAGATATATTACAGTGTCCTATTTGTAATATTTTTGGATCATTTATGAAATTTCCCTCGATTATGTGACAACAATGATTGTTTATATTCTAAGCTTACAAAATCACAACGCAAGTTAGTAAGAGTAGTGTACCTATAACTACAGAAAGACTACCCCAAGTAAATCTAAAGTCACAATCAATTATTGAAATTTTTCTAAATTTTGTGAAACCTGCCCACGTTAAATGAACGACCGACTATTGGCTTACGCAAGCAGGAAATTAAATTAACCAGAAATTAATTATGCAACCATCGAAGAGGAACGATCGTTTAAGCGGTTGAATATTCCCGATCGTATTGATATGACAGAAAATATAAAATTTTCACAGAATGTAGACCATTAGTGAACTTATTTGATATGAATAAACCCTCATCAAGAAGATTGTCCAAATTTAGACTCGTGTTAGAAAAACCTGGTTTTACTTGTATATTACGTAAGGAGTAGAGAAAATATTGTATCTGACGTATAATTTTTGCGACCTTTTCTTACATCTTACATCCCCTTCCCACGCAGGCAGTAGGCCATAGCTTCTACGGTTTGCAATTACTCAACGCCGCAATAATGAAGCACTGTTTTGGATGCTAAAAATAGAAAGGTAAAGTTCGAAGCTATTAATAATTAAATAAATTATTTGATGGACGTAGATAAAAAGGTTAGCCCAAAAATACTTTTAAATGTAGGACGGCATCCATAAATTGCGACGTAAATTTAATTATCGATTCCCTGAGTTAACGAAATTGAAAAAAAAAGTTCTATTTAATGTAATTAAAAGTTGAGGTTGAAATTGAAGTCAAACAAAAATTGTTGTTCCCCGCCACTTGAAAAGATTACATTAAAATTACATTCCGTCTATCGGATTGGCAACTATTATTTGCGGAATTGATCAGAAAGATCACAACCCACAACAATTGAGGAACCGTAATTAATTGCAGATAAATCAGCTCCTATTTGAGTGATTTCGGAACGGCGTAAATTAGTATGGTGGCTTCTGTACGCGGCCACCGGTAATTACGTTAAACTTTTTCAATCTGATTATCTGTACTTCTTTTATAATGCATTCATACCGCCTTAATATAAGTCCTAATTGAATCTTCAGGCACGCATTTCAACGAAAGTCGCAAAAGTGGATTGCTAGGACCACGAAATTAATACTGAAATGTAATTTTGGAACAAGATTACAAGCTGAAATATACGATATTATCTAACCTAAATAATTTATAAGATTTATGGTTTCGACCCTGGTCCATCGATTAAATTTCTGAAACATTTCAGGTATTCTAACTGAATCAGAGGCTGTAAGCTAGTGTTTTGCTGTACATTTTAACTTAATTAACTTCATTAAAGTTGCCCGAAGATAGTTATATTATACAGTAGAAGCCTGTAGCATCCCATAAATGCACCACAACGCGCGGGAAAGAGTTAATTCCGTGGTTTTCTGATGTTCCCGAAGTACAACGTGGTAATAATATTCAGGAACCAAACCAATTAATATGACTACGCAATGGTGACAGAATTTTGAATCGGTCGCCCAAAAAGTAATATAGTTCTGTAATTTTTACATTGATTCGTTTTCCGAGTTGCACCTATTTAAGGAAAAGGAGAACTTTAAAATTTGGATAGGTATACTAAAAACAGTACCTACTATTTTGATATCGCTCATGTACCTGCTATTTTGGTGATTAAAGTGAAAATTCTAAATGGACAAATGAAATCGTTAAATTAGGGTCGAGTTTACTGTTACACCGAGCTACAAGTTTTGAGAGGGCACACGAAAGACAAGGTCAGAGGAACTTCAACAAGTAGCGAATTGCGGTGGTAACTGAAAGCTCCGCTCAGTGATATTCAATTGCGGCTTTGGGTTATTTAACGTAATTGGAAGACTATTACTTTTATTTCTTTTTACTCGGATTTTATTACATCAGGTACAGACGATTTACTTAATTTTCTAGTAAATAATAGGGATAAATTCAACTTTGATGAGAGATCTTCCAAGTCGAACATGAAAATTGTTTCGAAAATGTAGGTATAAATTTCTAAAGATAGCGTAATATTAAAAAGCTCTATTCATACGCAAACCTCTTATCTCTTTCCCTCCTTGCATTTTCAGGATGGTTGTGCAAGCAAATAGGAAAAACTTTGAATCTCAACGCCTACTTCATGCTTTTCAATTAGTTTCGAATTTTCCAAAGATAAGGTAATAATAGTGTTGTAAATTAGGAATGAAAAATTGTGTTGATGGGAAGGGGCTTCTATTCTAAACACCTGTTCAATTTCTTCGAATTTCTTAGGGGATTCAGCACCTAGAGAGGTTCTATTAGCTTTTTTTTCCCATGGTAAAACGTGACTGTGGCGAAATAGCTTTTGCTTCTCGATCCAACTGATAGGTAATTAAAAATGCTACAATAATTGGACAATTTTTCTTTTGCTTTCCCCTTCAAGAAAACTTTATTTTATTTTACTTTTTTATTTAGGCAAATGTATCTATCTCTTTCTCCATATAAAAGAAGTTTATGTTGCGGAGTAAAATATTGTTGTGTGAACTACATGGGGGTGTCGTTTCGCTAGGTTAAAATAATGCCAAAGAGCAAGCACCTTGTAGAGCAGAAATACGTGTTGTTAATTTCGGTCAGAATAGTGGAAATGGTAGTCTGAACATCTTGTATATAGCGCAATTGAAGTTATATTTAATAGGATCTGGGGACTTAATTTCAAATGGACACAGAATTGAAAAATTTGGTTAAATTGTCGTTTTAATGCTAACTTCTTATTGTAAATTTCTTCGGTAATTGTTTAATTAATTTCATTCTTAAATGTAAAACGCATAAATAAGGGAATATTTATCATAATATTGAAAGTTTTTAACTACTACTACAGGTGTTAGCAAAAACTTTTTATCTGACAAAAAATAATTAGTTTTGTGGTAAACAATTCCACGTGCGAGATAAGCAACGCATGTGGTTATTAGTTCTGGCGGCGTGGATGATATTTCGAGTATCATCGGTATTTTTCTTAAAATATCGCCTTTGCAGCAAACGACTACATTTTAATACATCGGGTTGGGGCATACCTTGCATTAGTAGGAAATATTCAAACTTTATTTACAATCGTATATGAAATGAATGAATGAAATGGGGCAAGATTCAATGCAGGTAATTGTTTATAAAACCTTGATTGTTTATGCACTAGGAGTTCTTGTGCGCGTTCGGAAATGCTTCAATATGAAATCTTCTGGACGTAGTTTGACGCACGCGGACCGACCAAAATTTGAAATTGGTTTCCCAGGTCGGTTTTGCACGGACCAGTCACGAAATAGCGCGTTTTGTGTCATAGAAATTCGTAAATATCTCGTTCTTAAAAATGTTGTTGGAACTTTCGTCCAGGCGCTCTATGGAGATGATATTTTGTTCTCGGTTTAGTCCTTGTTTTTCCAGGTTTTAGTCTAGAAGACGACTCGCTAGGAAAATGCACGGCTCGGCTGCGCACGACAACGGTTTCCAGTGGAATCACTTCACTTCTTAAACTGTTATCACCCTGATATCATGTTAATATGTTAACACTATCATCTTTGTGGTCAAAAACCACAATTTGGTGCTAATAACAAAAATAAAGACTAATGGCTAACCCTAACTTGACATTAAATAATCAAGTTACTGTTTCCACAGCAGACGCAAATTATCATTTAAAATAAATTCATGTAGAGTTGGTTGCATATTATAGCAATCTATTATATGCATTTATCCGTTTTTTAGAACAAATTTAAGCTTAAATGGGATCACACATTATCGGCAAAGTGGCTAGAAGTTTTACAAACGAATTGTATAGATTTTTGTCGCAAAATGCTGTATCAAGCTGCTTTGATGTTGAAACGATGAGAAAGAATATCAAATTCACGGTCGGTATAGGAATTAGTTGTAACGCACGACCTAACACCAAAAAGGAATCGCGCTTAAAGATAATAAATTATTCCTAAAGGTAGTGCCAAGGGGACGTTTCGGAGAAACTGCGCATTAATGTAATCTTTTTAAAAAGAAGACTAAATACTATTTTTTAATTCGGACACATTGCGCTAGATGCACGTATTGCATCGATATAATCATACCAATTATAAATAGCAAGTGAACGTGACGTAATCTCCTGAAAAATGAGTACCTAATTAACCTAATGATTTCTCTTGCATGAACAAATTAAATTCTACAACCACAAACCCTTAAATACATTTATGTGCAGGGTCCACATTAGTTAGCAAAGTACGCCACGTGTTTTAACATTGGAAATGTTTATGTTTTCGCAGGTATATGGGTATAAAGTTACGAGTTTCATTCAAGCAAAGAAGGTACAGTGCGATCAATATTGAGTTGCTGCGCCGCTTCAATAAATTATGACGTTAGTAATCATTTGCCGCAACAGGCCTGGTGCACCAATACTAAAACATAACCTTAAAGTAAACTTTTGACGTTTAACCATATTTAACCTAAATCAACGATTTAACCACCTTGTAAGTTTCCAAATTATGTGGAGCTACACGAATAGCAAATTACTACAAAAATTGAAACAATTTTATTTCTTTTACAACTCGTTAATATCGAAGTAATTGGATAAATTACATGCACACTATAACAACTGTTCGAAGTGCTTGCCACCATTATTAAGACAGGGATCCACCCTTTTCTTCATGTTTTCGAAGACGGCATGTAAGTGCTGTTGCGTAATGTTTCAAACGGTAGCTTCTATACCTGCTCGTAATTCGGCAATGGTGTGTAAACGGTTTCGAATACGTTGCCATCTCGTAAATTTGCATGCAATAATTTACGGTTACTTTAAAGGATAGAAGTACAATTTTCTCCAGGCAATAGCGTCACACGTTCCGTATAAGATGCCCGTTAGTGGGACAAATTGTCGCAGCTGCTTTTTCCGACTTTGCTCAAGACGAGCAAGAACATCTTTTACAACCTCTTTATTAGCAATCACTAAGCGGCCAGGTGACTTCCCAGAAGCAAGACTTCCTGTATGTTAAACCGCTCAAGTAAACGATGAGCATTTCGGCGTATATTGTTGTAATCCTCGTCATGGTTGACAATCGTTTATCGAAACTCCTGTATACACAAACGTATCGAGTACTCCCAAACTCGACTTTCGTCTTTAGTCCCATTACGGAAACAGGACAGCAAACGCATCTTATTCTCTTGTAAAGTAAAAGGCTTGTCGGAGTAAACTTATTGCCTATTACACGCTACAACTAAAAAAACGTTTGTTTGTAATTTACCCACCTTGTAAATATTCGAAACAAACTGGTAGTCTTGAAAAAAGCCGTTTTGAAAGGGACGAAAGTATTCTAATAAGAATCACAAATCATGGTTTTGGTATGTGAAATTATAGGTTATGTTTTGTATTGGTACACATATACCTGGTTGCGGCAAATGATTACTAATGTGATATTTTATAAGAGCGGCGCAGCATATGATTATTGATCTCCCTGTATTGGACCGTGATCGGTAGGTGAAGGAAAAGTCGCGGATACTGCCGACACGGTACTTACTTAATAGTGCTCAATTGTTTTGTTAATTTCAATCTAAAATTCTCGCCTTAGTATTACGAGCATGTTACGACGCTTATTATTCAGAGGAGTGACGTGTGCGACACGAGGGAGTGGAGCAAGTGATCCGAGTAAATAAGGGTTATTTGTGTTTTACGTATGGCGCATTTTTGTATTACTTATTGCCAATCAACCTTAACGATAAAGCAAGCTAACGATTTGTTTCACGTTAATTTAACACAAATTATAAGTTCTGTTACACCTCCTCCATTCGCAACATTTGTATTTTATTTCAGCTAGCAAATCGTAGGTGTACAAATAAATCCTCTGCAAAGCGAATTTCTGTTCGTCCTTTACATTCCACCTTCGAGTATGTTTACAAATCATTGAATAGCACAATTGAATAAGGAATTTATTCAATGATAGCGCGCATATAATAATAAGGGGATACACAACATCAAAAGATATTTCAGAACACCATTGCGTGGGTTACCTAACAAAATTGCTATTTACAGAAGTAACGCCCCTAAAGAACAATGCCAAAGTAAAATAAAGGGAGGGAACGCACTTTATTATCACGAACTCGGCCAACGCAAACAAAATTTCTGGAAGTTTTAAATCGGAGTGTTTATTACACAAAGACCTCGAATTGGTTCGAAAAACTCCCTAGAAAAAAATACACTTTCGAGCACTTCTCGAATTCGTTTAGGTATGCAGAGATCGTTTTCTAATCAATTAAAATTTGGAGACAGAATATAAGAATAAATTTAAGTTTAGCTGAGAATATTAACAATGCAGTGGGCGTCTAATTTCAAATAAGCTTTTTCTGTTGAAAATCCATTGTAATTAGCAAAAGTTTGCAAAAGCTGTGTAGGTGTAGGTATCTAGTGTGATTTTATTTTTCTTTCATCTTTTAGTAACAGCTTTAATCACGAGTTAATTAATATATTTCTAAGATAATATGTCGTGTTCTCCTCATCTACTATGCTTACCATAGCACAACAAGGGAAGTGCTACCATAGAAGTGAAGCAACCGTATGCTGACGTGATGATTGTCAATACCGCCATATCCAAAGCCAGCGAATTCGACAGCGTCATCATTACTGCTGAAGATGTAGACATACTTATTCTATTGACAGCATTAGTTACGTCCACAAAGAACATATATCTTCAGAAGAGTGGAAGAGGCAGCGGTCCCAGTGTCCTCGCCAAACTCCTGTTCGTTTTTCCCGAAGGGCATACTTTTCCTCTACGCATTGAGTGGGTGTGATACCACGTCATCGCCGTATGGAATGCGGAAGAAGAATTTTTGCAGCACCTACATGAAGAATACCTCCCCACCAGTAGCCCCGTTTCTCACACCGGACACTATTCCTCAGAAGTTCAGCAACGCTGGAGAAAAATTTCTGGAAGCAGTTTATGGCGGCGACATTGACAATGACAACCTCGACGGGCTACGGTACCGATTATTCCCCAGGATCGGTGACGAATTCTAAAATGCAAGTAGCCCGACGCCGCCAAGTACCACGCTACTTTATTAATAGGTGAGTTTATCAGCTATCGTCTCTGATGCAAGATGGGTATGTACAGTTATTGGAGTGAGGCGAGACTGCGATTGAATTACCCCCCAAAGGATACACCTTGTCGTGGTGGTGGGGCTCAGTAGTCACTATTCTCAGTGGCGAAGCTAAGTATCCTAGGCGGCTAAATGGCTCCATGCCTTTAACTCATAAAGTCTGATATGTGAGCTACCCAATTCCAGTAAATCTGGTTCAATGGATGCCATAACATTCAAATTCTTCATCGAGTAGAGAAATTCGCGCTTCTTAAGCGTGGTTTGGGCAACTGTATCGACATGAATAGGACAAATCACCCGTACGTTAACTCCTGAGGCGTACGCTTTAGGACTAAACGGCGCGGCTATTAGGGCGCGAAGTAAAATGGCACCTACCATTTAGGCATGGGAACGACTGGCCGCGGGACAAAAGGGTGCGCGCCATTAGGGCATGATCTGCTATCAGTAGAATTCCGTTAAAATTAATAATACTGTTGTACTTATAACTATTCAGGTGCAATAAGTACAGAATGTGCAGTGGAGGTGAAGTGGAATAACACGTGAAGTGTTTAACACTTATTTCATATTATTCCTATCATGTATAAGATGAGTTATCGTATTTCTGAGCGCAAATCACCCTAGGTGACAGCGTTTGTAGGCGCCGTTTTTCGTCCGTCCGTACAAGACAGTAACACTTAAAGGTTTTACACTTACAACCCTTCACTTTCAGGTTGATCTTTTAAAAGTATGAATTTTTCTGAATTTTTTAAGAAAGAAGCCAGTTTTAAATTTTTGTCTAAATTTTCTAATGTCTGTTGATTTTTACTTCATTTCTATGAATCTTCATTTTCATTTTCGTGGGGTTGTGAAATATTTATGAAGTTTGAAAGCATTTTTAATTTTAATTTTGCATTTTTTTTTAACATGATCCATCGTTCCTCTAAATGGGGTTGAGTGATATCAAATATTAAGAAAAGCGGATCTCAAAGCCTTCCCCATACATTTATTGTTGTACATTAAAACACGACTATAGCTTTGGCGATAATCGCCATCATCAGGTGAACTATAATAAATTAATTAAACTTACAAAATTGATTTAGATTACGAGCTGATTACTTACGTTAATTATTATTGATGGAAGAAATTGAAGATAGTGAAGATTAATTTTTTATTTAAGTTATGATAGATTTCTGACCCAAATTTCTCTACTTCATTTTTGGTTGTACTAATGACTATATCTAATTCTAGATTGTGGAGGAGTTTGTGAAGATCTTGATGTAAAAAATAGAGTTGGAGGTTTAAATCGTCTCGGACATTGTACCAGTGGTGGTTTATTTCATTTTTGAGCCATTTTAATTTACCTGAGCGTATAGCATTTTGTGCTCTCGGTCAATTGTTTCTTGTTTTGATGATGATGTAAATTGGAAAAAGTTCTTCTTATAGACATGTATTGTTGAACCAGATGTTGAGTGAAGCTCTTTTCAATTTCTTGCTAAGTTTAATGAATTGACGGATTGTTGAAGCTCGGCTGGCGTAGAATTTTTGAACACAATCCATCGTTCCTCTAAATGGGGTTGAGTGATATCAAAGATTAAGAAATTCGGATCTCAAAGCCTTCCCCATACATTTATTGTTGTACTATTAAAATACGACTATAGTTTCGAATTCCATCCATAATTAACGTAAGTAATCAGCTCGTAATCTAAATCAATTTTGTAAGTTTAATTAATTTATAGTTCACCTGATGATGGCGATTATCGCCGAAACTATAGTCATGTTTTAATAGTACAACAATAAATGTATGGGAAAGGCTTTGAGATCCGATTTTCTTAATCTATGATATTTAATTTTTAGTTTTTTGAATTTTTACCGCGAGAAACAATTTTGAACTTTTGTAACACGCAGAAATTCGTTTAAATTTTAAGTATTTTAAATATTTTCTCTGAATTTTTGCGCGAGTTTTTTGTATATCTCTAAATTTTGATAATTTTAGTTTTTTGGTCTATTTTAATTTAATCTCTTCTGAGTTTCCGAAGTTCTTCCTTGATTTGAATTAATTAAAGTTTTGGGTTATCAATTTTTTAATTTTGTAAGTTCCTGAACTTCTTAATGAACGAGTGAATTATCAATATGTATTTCACATGTTTTAAAATTGTTTGTCTTTGGAATTTTTTCAATATTTATGTTTTTAATTCCTTTAATATTTTTGTAAATGTTTACAAATTATTCCCTCTTAACACATGACCAAGCCACATTCTTTTACTTCTCAAAATTGTGTTGTATATAGATCTTTATGCTCCTAGTTTTTCTAGTACCTCTTCGTTCCTAATCCTGTCAGACCATTTTTCTCCACTTCCACATTTCTATAGCTTCAATTCTTTTCTTAGCTTTTTTCAACATTGGCAACGTTTCACATCCGTATAGCATCAAAGCACTTCGCTGTTCTTTTTCTTAGATTCATGTCCAATGCTGCACAGTATTCTACTTTTGCCATTCCAATGTGCGTCTTTATTTCTTTCCAACTTCTCCAATCATCTGTTACAGTGGTTCCCAGATATCTTTCATCTTTCACATACACTTTCATTTCTTCCGCCTCTCCAACTCTCGTAATCTTAGTCTTTTTTTGATTTATGACTAAGTATACCATATTCCTTTTCTCCATTTTCAAGTTGATTAATTAATACTTTCAGACTGTACTGTCTGCAAACAGGAGAGTGTCATCAGCAAACCGATTGGATACAACTCTTCTTCCTCCAATTGTAGCGAAGCACCCGTTTTCCGCCCCGAAGTTCGTACCCGAAGTTATGACCGCACCGCACGTTTATGAAGTTTTCTGAACACCTGGTAGCGAGTTTAGCACTTTGTTGCTGCGGAATTTAATTATTTGCTCGAGAGTGAGTTGTATGTGTATACATTTTTGCGTAGTTGTACGCAAGTTTTGTAGTGAATTCATCAGTTGTTCCAACCGTTCCGATAGGAATATTTAAATTATTGTTCTTACAGCCGCCGAATGCTCTCTTATTTATTTATTTATTTATTTATTATCCCTCTCTTGTTCTGGGCCCTCAACAGGCTTGTACCCAATTACAGACTGACCCGCATAATCTCTCAATAAATATTCTGATATTTCAGGGCCGTTAATTAATTATTAAGCATTTTAGATATCCATAATAAGCGAAAACCAGGATAGAAACGAGGTCCACATCGAGTGTTGACACGATATCAGTCTTGCAGACATGCCGGGGTGTAGATAGCGACAACAGTTGTTTCAACGGAAAATTCCAATTAACAATAGGTATTAATTGGATTGATGAGTATTAAAGTTTGATCGCGCCTAATTGGGTAGCCATGGTTAATAAATGACGTTTAATGAGTTGTAGAAAAAACCGGCAGACGGCGTCCAGAGTTATATCAAAATGATTCGTGCTTAAACCACGAGAAGTACGAGGTCCATCTTACATTTTTTCGATAATTGCAGGCCGGGCAATTACTTAAAAGCCGAATTAATTCGACTTGCACCAAATTGGGTTTTCTTTATAAGGTAAACGCTCAATTTTGATAGGATCTTTTGCTATTTTGCGTGCACATTTTCTGTTTCTGTATCTTTGTGCTACAAGTATAAAATCTATTTGCTGTCGGTGATGATCTCCAGGGGATTTCCAGGACTTCTATCTTTTTTGTTTCTTTGCTGAAATCTACCAGTCTATCGTCTCTATCTTTCCTTTTTCCAAATCCATACATGTCAACCACATTCCCATCTCTTCCATTTTCCACCACTGGATTCCAATCGCCCATTACGATTTTACAACAACCACCTCTTTCTTCCTCGATTACACTTTTTATCCTTGCGTATACGTCTTCTACTTCCTCATCCCCATGGTCAGTAGTTAATATGTACACTGGTATCACACCATTTCCTTTGGCACAGCGTTAAGCTTTAGGGCCACTACCCTATCACAGCCATAAATTATTTTGGTTACACATCTGGAAAGTTCTTTGCTGACAAGAAATCCCACTTCGTCTTTCCTTACCATTGTAAAAGAACTGTGCATCACAATGTTCCTGTCTCTGTCCCTTCTATCTTGTTTCACTTACTCCAATCAAATCCAGTCATTTCTCGCCGTACATTTTCAAGTGTTTCCTCCTTTAATAGACTTCTAACATTCCAAGTTCCCATCCTCAATTTATCCTCAGTGTATTTCTTGAATGTACTCCCTGGCGATCCGAGGGGACTATTTTAATTTAATATTTAAAGAATACACATTTCATTTCATCTTTCTCTGGCACTGCTCAAGGTATATCGTCCATCCTGGCTCTGGAACCATTGATCCCGAAGCATTCTTCCGCCTTTGGAACGATTTCTCACTTCCTGGACAACAGGGTGTCCAGAACCTGTACCCGCTCATCCACCATCCGTTGGCACTTGATAGATACAGGGTGGAGTTCTTATCCTGGAAGTTCCTCGGTCGTCAGGGCCTCATTAGTGCAAATAGGCTATACGAGGGGAAGATAGGTTGGCATTGACGTTATGCACCATTTATCATCCTTGAGACAAACATCTTTCCTAAACCGTAAAACTAAAGTAGGTTCTCAGATTCAACATTCTACTCGTACTCTACTAACGAGTAATGTTCCACATTATGTGACCTTGTGCTTAATTATCTCAAATGTAGCATCTCCAGAGTACAACTTTCCAAAGTCCAATATTCCCAAAGCGCGCATTAGACATTGAGGATACTTTCGAAATTGTTGCTCTATCTAATTAAGCAATTCTATTAAGAGGTGGTCGGTTAGCTACAATATGAATTTGATTAGCAAAATGGGAAATTAACCCCTTAACTTTCACTTAGCTTTACTTGTCGTGATTGAATCAAATGGATGAAGGCACGCATTCACGAAAACTCAACGTTGCCCTTTCCGTAACTACAGAATATTTTCATTGTCCCGTTGAGTATGATAATGAAATATGCATAGTTATTCCAAATCCCATGACCCGATGTAACTAAACGGGGATGTGTATTTCGACTGCAGTAATTTAAACCTTCCTTCACCTACTTCAAATGAATATTACATCTTTCGTTAATAATTTAATCACCGCCCTTTATGAGGTCTTTAAATTGATGACGTAAATAATTTATTGTGACAAATTGGAGCTTTAATTGCTCCCTTTGAAATAATTTCCAAACGAGTTCAGTTGCAAATCTAAGCCTATTCCCATATATTGATTGCAAAGAAACGTCTCGGATCCGATACGACCGTATCTTTGAAACGCTAAACCTTTCCCGAAGGCATTATTCCCGTTTAGGACAAGAACGTGGGATAATAAAAACATAAACCAGTGTTTCATAACAAAATTAAATTCGCAATCCAACCTACAAGTATAGGATCAGCGTTGTGACGGTTATGGAAAGTAATAGACGTCGCTCGTTATCCAGACGCGAGTTTCTGTTTTCATTTTATTTTACCTCTCTGGGTATTCTCAGTTCGTATTAAATTAAAGAGATTTTGTTAAACAGACTTCATTATCCGCACAATTTTTCGATGTAATTTCGGTTTAAGCCGCAATCTATTTATTAGTGTCGCGTAATTTATTGCCACTTAAGATGTCCTGGATGCAGCAGCTTTTCTTTTGTTAACCCACACATAATTACAAATGTTGTTGGTTAAATTTAGGACCCAATGTACATCGAAATTTGTTCTGTGTTTAAAATTAATGTTCCTAATCAGAAATGGGTAGAACATCTCCTTTTTTAGGGCTATACGTGGGTTTCGTAAAAAAGAAACATTACTTCGGTAAACTTAGGTCTCTTAGATTTGCTGTTGGTATTACACTTCCACATTGTAACAGGAGATTTTTAACAAGATTGAATTCTTTCGAGGTTTATAGAGATAGATCAAGTTGAATTTTTGAAATTTTAGATATTAGAGCAGTTTCGGCATTACATTTCATAGAGAGTATGCAGGGTGTCAAAATAAGAGGGTTGATTTTTTTCCAAAAAATTGGAGTTTTGGAGTACAACGTACATGCGATTTTAAGTTATTGCACTAGCCTAGGCCCTAGCTCTCATGTAATTGGTACGACAGAAACGAAGCAAGCGAATCAATGATTAAAGATGGCCGTTTTCGTTAACAAAGTTCTATGTGGGGTGTTAATTAATTTATTAATTATTAATTAAACATAGGTAGGGATTAATCCGAAGAAGAGTTTTAGGAGTTGTCGGGTTTTGGCTGTGCGCGAAGAAAGATCGCGACTACTAAAAGCGGTCGGGAATCCAGTTTCTTTTTTAATTAAAAGTTAAAAGAGCTTCCGAGACATGAACTTGTTTATATAGCTAAAAAACTAATAGGTAACAGACTACTGTTTGCAAAAACTCTGATTTAAATGATCTCTTTTACTTTGGATCAAAATAGAAATGAAAACTTTAAATATTTCACACCATTATCGTGAATTTTTTAGTTAAATTTACTACATGAGGGTTATGCATCCACACCACTTTTGTTTTTTTTACAATAAAAGCGAACACTCCAGAAATTTCGATAAGCCTTTGATAACAAAAATTAAGGGACAATTTAAATACAGCAAAAAAATCGTTTAGGAAAATATATGCACGCAAGCTGTGCTCATCCATAATTTAACTGAACGAGTAAAACGAGCGCAAATGTAACGCCCGTTGTCTAAATGGCGATCTTAATTGTTTCATTTTCCAAATTACGTGTTGGTACGACTTTACGTGCGCCGACGGTATAATAGTTCGACAAAATGGTATAAGTTACGTGATTTGGTAAGCGCCAAGTGGCGAATATTGTACAACAAACAATATCCTCTAATAAAGTATTAATTGATACCGAGGCCTTTAACCGCTTACGCATTAATTGCGCCTGATAGGTCCTAGCTGTCCCTTCTGAATATGTATTTATGGTAATGCAAAACATTGGAATTATGAAAACAATTTCGGATCTAATTCGGTATCGCATTATAAATATTGTTGCTAAATTCGACGGTCGAGAAGGTGTCTCGTAGAGCTAAATTTCCCATTTGCAGATTTACATTTTTTGCGTTTGTAGAGGAAACTGAAGTGTTGATTACTCGGTCTTTACGCCTCTTCAAACCGAAGGCGTGGAACATTAAGAAAGCTCCAACTTTAAATGAGAACCAGTAGATCTAATGCGATTGTAGGCGAAATCGTGTGGGAGTAGTATTTTCGGAATAATTGCTCGGCCACGTGTGGAGTAATTTGGTTGCGAGTGTTAGATATTATTATACTCCATCAAAATGGCAGAGGTTCCTTTTAATTTATTGAATTGTATCTCTGTATCAATTACAGAATTGGGCAAGAAAGTAATTTAATTTTAGGGGTAGCATGAAATACTAAACACAGTTGACCGGAGTGGATCACCTTCTCGAATTTCCACTCAACTGTACCTTCTATTTGTTACAGTAAAAACGGAGATGGGGGGATAAAAGGGAAGAGAGGACTGAAGGAATACAAAGAAAGTATTACAAATGCGTACTGGGACTAAACGGATATCATCTTAGAGGAGGAAATTAACATGGAGAAGACAGGGATATCGGATCGGATAATCGGAACGCAGGGTGGTAAGATTCTAGGAAAGGAGTGAGAGAGAGGTTGAAATATTGTTTTTTCAACGAGGAAGAACACAAAAGGAAAATGTTGGAAACAAAGAAAAAAAATATTATGAAAGAAACGGATACGGATGTGCAGAGGTTGAAAGAGGGAGGGAAATGGGGAAGAAGAACTTACAAGCAGGCACCCAGATCGACAATCGAGAATTCCCATCAAGTACAAGGAGCTAATAACGGAAGGAGTGCCGAATATTTAAGGGAGGAAAGGAACATCAACTAGAGATGGTATAGCGGATTCCAGCAAAAAAAGTCGTACTAATTGTTGTACTAATGTTATGCTCATTTGTGCCCAAACTCTGTGTGTTTCTCGTTGTAGACATTTTAAATTTGTACAAAACTAAAAGCGCACAAAGCAAACACAAAACTATGGTGTTTGTATCATGTCGATACGAGCATGTCATTGTGTAGCATTAAGGTGGACCCCCAATTGATCATTTTGATTTTCTCTGAAGCGCACAAAACTGGGGCATTGGCGCACAAATCAGCACAAAACAGGCACAAAACTGTGACATAGATTTCAAGTCGATTCAATTGTAAGGGTGCTAGGTTAAGTTGGCATGCCTTTTAAAAATTTTGAATTATTCCGAAAGGAAAGATGCATAAAACCTTAGTATTAGTGCACAAAGATCTATAACTAAAATTGTCACCAAAAAATTTCTGCAGAATTCTTGATTTATTGACTTCGATAACAATTCTGACCTTTTCAATACAATATGCATAAGAAGAAGAGCTTACGATTTGGCATTATAGTCGTGAAACCATTATAAAAATGTCTCATGCATGATGCAGGGGCCGAGATATATCAGTGCGTAAATCTCTAACAACACAAGCATTTTTGAGTTGTTTTCTGATGACTATAAAAAATGTCATAACCACAGGAAAACGTCGTAAACCACCATTTCCTATGCAGAAATTACAATATCAATCAATCATTTAATCGTCGAATTGTTGAATAACAATTATCGATACGTCAATAAATAAATACATAGGTACACATAATAACGAAATGTTTAAAACAGGTGGCGTTGCAGCAGCTTAATGTTACAAAGAAATTAATAAAATCCTGTACCGAGTAAAACGCATGTTGGAGCAGTATATCCTTCATTTTTACCTTGAATTCTTTTATGTCGCAGTTGGTGATAGATTCGGGTAGTTTTGTCGCGTTGTAAAAGGGAGATTTTTTGTAGAATGAATGATTGTGTTTTTGAATTATGAATTTGTCTCTTGTTCTTGTGTTATATGAGTGTCTGCTTCCTATCCTATTAAAGTTATCTACATGTGTGTGCATGTAGTACACCAATTTTAGTATATATACACATGGTAGAGTCAATATATTAAATTTTTTAAAAGTGTATTTACAAGTTTGTGCGTAATTTAAGTTAAACATCAGTCTTATTATACGCTTTTGTAACACAAAGAGTTTAAATATCTACATACCTACTTGTTAAAGCTCGGAAAATTTTTACCACATTTTCGACCCGATTTCTCTCCATTATATGACGTTCAGATACGACAACGAAGAGAAAGGGACGGAAAAGTGGAGAGAAGAAGAAACAAGGGAATGCGTACTATGTGGAGAGAAAGAGGAAAATAATGACCTTTTGATATGGGAATGTAAGAAGGTAGAAAACACAAGAGAAAGTAGGAAAGAAATACTAGACTAGGAGGAAGAGGAGAAAATGGGCGAAGAGAATAATAAAAAAAGGAAAGAAATTGAAAAAATATGCTGTACACTGAATGTAGAAAATGTTTGCCAAAAAGCGTCCATAAAGTACCTATCTATTAATTTTTAAATGTTTAAATCGTAAAGGGCGATTTTTCCGTAATTAATGGTACTATTTAAAAAAAATTAAACGGTTGTGTGGTGTGTGGGGTGTTGCAAGCCATAGCACAAGGTTAAAGTTAAAAGAATTATTTCTGCATAAAAACTGAATAATCGACGCTGGTTTTAAGGGGATGCCAATTTTCGTTGGGATTGTATGGTTATAGAAACCTAATATTTTACAAACAGTGTATCCATTATCCGTTTCCAAAAAAAGTGATTTTTTAATTCCGATTAACGACAAAACTTGTAAATTTTGTCTAATGTTCTAACACATTTCCCTGTCAAAAACAAATAATGGCTTACTTTGTATCCACAATACTAATTGTATCAATGTCTTGTACGAAATTTTGGTCACTGGTGATGTTTATGGTCTATTTTCAATAAGGTGGTGATTAACGGTGGAATGGACAGTAAACAACAATGAGTTTGAACCGAAATGGCAAGTGATTTGGCACAGCTGAGCATGCTGTAAACGGAAATGTAAGGCTTGGTTTGAAAGGATGGATAAATACTCCAAGGTTTACGATCAACGACCAATATCCACGTAGGAAATGTTTAGATAACCGAGATTACTTTAAGCCCGAAAGCACAAATGTAAATCGATATGGCACCGTTCTTGTGCGGGCCTCATGAATGGAAAATCGTGATAAGTTTTTCGAATGAATATAGTACATATTCGAGATACGTCCTTTACTTTTCAACAGAATTTGTAATCCTGCGTCAAAATTCGAATGGCCAAATTCCACGAAATCCAATTAACTAAAGTGAGGAGTTACCACCACGTAATTCCATATCGCACGTAGTTTAAATGTTTTCTACTTTCTCCTCCAAAGTGTAATTGTATTTATAACTGGGAAAGCGTGCATTTTATCGTGCCGCGTCGAATTAATCTAAGTAAGTAAGACAAGGGTAAACTCACCTTTCCGTCGCTCTTCCTGTAGGCGTCGTGAATTTTCCAAATGAGCTCGGGTCCGGCACTGGCGACTTGCTTTCCAATTTCGAAAAACTGTCCAATGGGATTGTTATCTAGAGGACTTTGCGGTGGACCGCTACTACTTTTAAATTTGGCAAACATGGTTGTAGCCGGCATTGATGAACTTTTTGCAACCGACGCGACGTTAAAAGAAACCGCGAACTAAGCGCACTCTAAACGTTTTAAAGAGATATTTATTATCATTTTCTGATATGTACGTGTTATCGAAGGTTCACTTAGCGTTCTTATTTAATTAGTTTTGCTAAATTTTGATTGCCTCATAGTGCCTTATTGTCTGTGCGTGATTGCATTACATGCAGTGTTTGATTAGTCTCAAGCGGGTTCGAAGGAGTTCGGTATTGCTGACTTACTACTGAGATTGCAAATGGCACTAACCCACTTTACCGCTGACCAAATTTCCATCTGAAACAAAAAAAAACTGTTTAGTTAGGACCCAGTTTGTGAAACGCATGTTAGCAACGTTATTTACAGTGCTTTGTGCATTAGAAATGATATTTGAGGTTTAACTTCATTACAATGTAATTAAGCTTGTAAAGGAACCGCTTACCCGATCTAATTGATTGAGGTTGCCAACTTCGACAATGTATTACGTTGTTGTAAAACATGACTATAGTAGAAACGAGGAAAGCTATAGTAATATGCAAAAGTTTTACTGGGGGAAATTCTATTAAACACGAATTTATTGTTAATGTTCAGTTACAATAAAAAAGGAACATCTTGGTAGGGACCAATATCCGTCGACCCAAAATCGATTTATTTTAGTATAATTTATTGGGTCACATTTTATTAATTAAACATTCTCAGCGCTTTCCCTTACTAGATAGTTAACTAGTCTCATATTTTCAAGTCAAGTCCAACTTTTACTTGAACTGGTATGGTGGGTTTACACAATCATAATCATTAGTTCACTATCATTAGATAATTAAGAAATAGCCAATAGAAACAAACGTATGGTTTCATTGGTTAGCGATGCACAATTAAAACCTTTGTTTCTATTGGCTCATTCTTAATTATCTAATAGTGAAGTAATGATAATTATTGTACAAAACCACTAGTAATCTTGTAGATCTTAGCGTAAGGTAGAGTAAGAACGAATAAATAAAACGTTCCAAAATTTCTACATAAAATAAATAATCGTAGTTCATCAGGGCTACAAACAATTTATTTCCAAAATTTCTTCGTATTTTTCCCTTACTTCCACAAAATTCCTCTGCATTTCCCTAGTACTTTTTCCTCGTCCCCTGAAACTGTACTTTATTGTTCCAAAATGTTCTTATAATTTTCCCTAAAGTTATTTAGGTGCCGTAAAATTCGTGTTACGAAATGATGTATAGGTACTTTTTCCAGAATTTCGACTAATCTTAGCTTCTTGCGTTTCCCGAATTTATACATTACATAAGTAAAGGAGTGAGGGATTACTACCTTCTGTACATTTCTACATCCCTTCGTATTGCCTCAAAATTTTTACTACTGTTAGCAAGATTTAACTTTCTCAAAACGCCTAGCAATGCGTTAAATTTCCCATATTTGTATGCAAAATATAGAAGCAAGAATATCATAAATTTCTTAAAATGATTCTTTTAATCTCTACAAGTTCCCTTCTTTGAGAATTTCCCTGGACATTTTAATTTTTTTTAAATTTTTCTATTAATTTTATTTATCTATTGGAAAACAAAGGATTTCACCTAATTATCTTATATTATCACTAAAATAATGCTTAGCGGCTGTGGAAGCTCCAATTTTCAGTTTCCCATTTGATTGTTGACGTCAAACCTAAAACGTACAATAAAAAAAGCATAAAGAATTTTATTAGTGCGAATAATAAAATTCTTTATGTGGTTATTGGCATTTGATTCTACCTACCTACTACCATTATTAGTTTTAAAGCAATACGTTTATTGTTATCGAGTCGTCGGTTTTTTAAAAAGCTAATAACATGTTTTCATCCTCTTGAGAACCGTTTTAATTTTTTCTGCTGCACTTCGCAACGACATTGAGTATTTACTCAATGGAAACGTCTATCCACGTCAGATTCCGAGGGATTCAAACGTTTGTAGCGAAAAGGATTCGTAACATCGCGTAAAACGAATTTGTATTTGAATCTAGGACAGATAGTGTACAGAAGAGAGAGCAAAAAGAAAAAAATGGGGAGACAGAGGACAAACACAAAGAGGGACAAAAGAAAATGAAATGAAAAAAGATGAAAAAGAAATCAGAGAAATAAACAGAGAAGGAACTTTGAAAGCTGAGAGACTGAAGAAAGGGGGGATTTTGCCAGGGATAGTATCAAGGAGAATCTGAGGAGGTAATAGACAAGATTTGGGAAGGAGTACTGCTGGAAGAATAGAGGGAATGGGCAATAGTGCCGATTCACAACAGAGGTGACAAAGACTATGGAAAAATTATAGAGAAATCACGATAATGACGACTATGTATGAGAGGTTAGAAAGATGAATAGAAGAGAACAGATTGTTGGAATTAAATGTCGAAAAATGATGCAATTTGGAAAGGAAGGAGGAAAGAAAAGAGAGATGGAATATAGGTGGAGAGATGAAAGAGTACAGGAAGTAAGAGGAGGTAAATACTTATGGTGCCAAATGCAACGAACTAATGGGACAAATGAACAAATAAGGGAATTGTGAAAGGGAGAATGGCGATGAGACAGGTGCGGGACATAGGGAAGAGGAAATTCAATAACAAGTTCAGAACAAGGAAATACCTGTTTGATACGATGATGAGGAAGGAAGGAATACAAAGAAGATAGTACAAAGGGATACTGGGCACTAAACTACATATTAGAAGAGGAAATAAAAATGATATGGATACAACTGGAACGTAGGCTGGTAAGATTCGAGGAAAAGAGGGAAAAAGGAATTGGTAGAAGAATGTTAGTCGAGGATAAACCCAAAGGGAAAACGGTAGGAACCAAGGAAAAATATTTTCAACGATACAGATGGGCAGAGGATGAAAGGAGAGAAATAAGGGAAAGGATGGAAGATGAACTTGCAAAAAGGGACATATAAATGCAGTTGCAAGAAACAGGGAGAGAAAATCGAGAATTCGGAAGGAAACAGAAGGTTCAAAAAGCTGATATAATAGAGTGCCGAAATATCTAGGGAGGAAAGGAAAAACATCGAACTAATAGCGAGGTTTAAATGCGGAAACGAAGAAAGAGGAAATGAGAAGTTGAAAGAGGAAGAAGATACGACGGCAGATTTTATAGAGAGAAAGAACAAGAGATTGACTATTTGGTATAGAAGTATAACGAAGTAGAAACAAGTAAAAAAGTTTAACCCTAAGGCGAGTAGCTTTAGCGCATTTTCCATGCATTTATCAGTACTTCCCCATGGCTATGTTTTGCTTTATAAAAGCATCTATAGTTAAATTTCAACAAAACATCCCTTGCCCTTAGGGAAGGATATTCGGACCCCTACTTTCTTTCCTTCGCAACCAGATTCAGAGTCCGTTACTTTCAATAAAGGATAGGACCTTGTTTAGCCTATGTTGATTCACCCTCTCCGGTTCCATATAACTGTTGCCAAGCAGCTGATAATGGGCCCTGCACCGATCCTTTTGGTGGGTCCCAAGTTACGTAGTCCCAGAGCCTGGAAAGTGTGTTCCCAGGAGACAGGTATGAGAGCTTCACCCGAAGTAGATGCACATCTGCCGCATGGATGCCTCAGTGTCCCCACCTTTTGCCAGAGTCTTTCAAAATGTCATTGGTTTAATTTGCGTAGGAAACCTTTTGGTCGTAGATTTAGGTAACAAGTGGGCGAGTTTAGCGAGCTAAAACGCGGAAGAACTAATTTACCAAAACAGACAGCCGTCTGAAGGTCCTTGCGATACTTTGGTGTTGGTCCTATCCTTGATGCTATGAACGTAAACAGAATCCAAAGCTTTCAGAACTTTGAAGGAGTATAATAAACTTCTAGCACCCATATAAAAAAGGTGGAAAGCACCCAGCTGTGACCCCACAGAGATTTGATCCATTTTCAATAGGATTGTTACATGTAGTAATGAATCAATCTTTTTTTATTGAAAACAAATTGCCTTCTGACGATATAAGTCCATTGGGTTGCCCTGAATAACTGAGATTATTGACAATTTTTGTTTAACTCGTGTTCCGAGACATGTGAAGGATATATATTCCATCTTCCACATCGGAAAACTGACAGATTATATATTATTACATTGGTCTACTCCGGAAGCGATGAGCAAAAGATTACATACAAAATTGCAAGAGAGGGTTAAATTACTTCCTATCGTTTGAAAATATAAATACACAAACTCAAAGCATAAATTATCTGTGAAGAGAGTATAAGCTTAAAAAAGCAATTTCTATATGCAAAGGTACATTTCCATCAAAGTTATGTAATATGTCTCCCACTTCGTAAAAGTTGATATTCTCCTTTAACCGCAACGATCCCCTAATATAAAATGTTTATGATAAAAAGAATATTTCTCGAAACACGAAATTTGCATCAGTTTATATAGGTACCGCAATAAACTAGAAACCTTCTTTATTAAACGTGACTGGATATTACACCGAATTTCTGCTTTTGTAAGGTGTACGTTTCTCAAATTGAAATTTCTGCTTCCTTACATAAGTTTTAATTTGATATGTCATAGTAACGTAAAACCCTGCGCCCGAATAGATTCTATTTTGGATTAAGGGCCCGATCTTTATTTTTCTCTTTGTCTGTGCTGGTCTGAGAATTGTTCGCTCGATATAATTGTCAATTTGGTAAATTGCTTGTTAGCCTGTACGGTCTACTCATGCATAAACCAACCTTTCGTCTTCGATTTGCAAAAAGGTCGTTTTCTCAATACATTTTATTTAAAAACTAGGAAAAATTGCCATTCAGTTGGTTCAATAAAAACTTCGCGGATTCGTTCTACGAGCGTTTCGATTCGTAGTAAATAAGCGATGACCAGTATACGACAGCAGATGGGCATCGAATTGGCGGCGTCAGCTTATCGAATTTAGTGAAATTGATTTCACCAAGATACTCAAGTAAAGCGAAATAATATCGACAAAATATTCCCAGGACCTTTAGAAAGGGAGCTATTGGAACTTTCCAATCATAAACAATCAAAGGATTGATGAAAGATGCAGCTGATAAGAATCATGATTGTTAACATATTTCGTGTTCCTTGGGAGATCCAGATCCGCCTATGAGACTCTTATTTGAACTTTCTCGTTTCGAAGCGTCATCATAACGGATTTATTAGATTGCTTATTTATTAAGCTGGATTACAGTTTCTCTGCTGATTCTTGCCCATATAGAATCCAGTGAAATCGAGTTCTGGCGGATTATTTTGTATTCTACTGCATATACTTCAATCAAATATGTTCGATAGCAATTTATCCAAAACGTCTACGGGAACCAAATTACCGCTTTGATCTTGAAATGAAATGGACCCCTTCTGATGTGGTGGACATTTCCTACAAGATATCGAAACAAATATTTTCGCAGGGAAAGGTTATTTTACAACTGTTGAACCTTCGCAATAGGTGCCCGGAGGCCACACAAACCCTCTTTATATACACACATTTGAAACAGATACATTCACAGGTTTTTATACAGCCTACGCGTAAAAGTTAACTTCGACCTCGCGTAATAATAGCTTTAACAGAATTTTAGGCAAATACCGATGACTTTGAATTAAAAGCATGGACTATATAAGTGAAACGTAAATTGTAACCTTTGATGTTAATGATCGCTGCGAGTTTCATGCAAACTGAAAACACAATTAAATTACAAGTCAATTTGAAGGAAGAATGTTTGACAGCAAATTGGTTTTTCTTCGGATGTAACGAAGTACATTTTTTCCGCTATATATATCCTGCGCTTTGCTATATGAGATATTTATTTTCGTTTACCTTACATCTCCCGTACGTTGGAGTTGGTTGACGAACTGACTGAGAGGATCACGGTTATCGAATAATTTAAATCAACTTCCGCGTTCAATCTACTAAAGTAATAGACTGGCAGCATCATGTTTAGGTTTTTTCATCTCTGATAAATGACATTTTCGTATTCGTATTACATGCTGATATATCTTGTATTACAATGGAAGCGACAGCAGGAGTAACCCCCTTTTCCCTTAGTAATATCATTTAGTATTGAGTAGTCCGCAGAGCGACTTCTTAATAGGGAGATTTTTATCAGTGGACGAATGCTACGAATATAGGTACTTGTGCCTTTATCACACTAACTCATCTACAAGATCTGAATCTGAATAATTCTTGAAAATACTCCTCCCATCTCTTCATTATTCCAAGCTCGTCTGTAATTATTTTGTTGTCCTTTCCTTTGATGTGATTAACGTATAGTTTTTAGGTTTCCTCAAGCTCTTACGTACTTTATAAAATAGTTTTTGTTTACTGTGTTTATTTTCTTCTATTCTGTTTCCAAATTCTTCCCACGCCTTTTGTTTTGCTTCTATTGCCATAAGTTTTACTTTCATCCGCTGATGTTTATATTCGGAATAGGTTTATGCAGTTTTTCTACTCAAATACTATTTCCATTTTTCTTTCTTGTTCTGAACTTCTTCCTTGATATTTTAGTACTATTTCTTTAAATTTTTGCCACATTCGTTCAACATTCACCTTCTTCCATTGTTGCATGCTGTCTCTTACTTTTAGCTCAATTTTTCCGCCTGGCTGTTTCCTTATTCGTTAGCCTATATGACTTTATTTTTCTTTTATCAATGACATTTGTTCACTGCATTTCTGTTGTGAAAAACTCAAAAAGGGTATACTGATGCTGATAAAACTCGAACCAGCGTGTAAAAATAAAATGAGCGATAGAAAACTAATCATTTGCAGTTGTAGTGGTGACCTATCGATCGATTCCAGAACGATACAAATTGGCCATTAGAGCGTAACGAACTTGTTACATCTATTGGCAGTGAAATCGTTTAGTTCAATTACCATGTACATTATTCAGCCATACTTCACTAACCGGTGACTTACCCACGCTACGAGTAATAAAAGGATTTATTGCTTACAATGTATGTTATATGAACGTTTTCCGGTGATGCATCAAATAGAACATAAACCTCGTAAACCTTTTTCTCGAAATTAATGTGACCCTATAACACGCAATAACAGTCACGATGATTTAGCTTCAGAAACTTACCTGTATCTAAAAATACGAATAGAAATACCTAGTACGTTGGATAGGTTTTTTATTTCTCCACGTTTCGCAAGAAATAAAGTTTCTCGTAGGTGGAAGCTACCTTTTCCCAAAGCAATAGGTTTTATTGACAAAAATCGTTAGCCATCTGTCACCTCTAACGTAATGTATAACGTATGAAATAGGGAATTATACTAAGCGAAGATAGTACTCTCTTTTCATTAATATTCATTATTAAGTATATTGTTTTAGTTTGGGAGGCCACTTCTCTTTTGATTTGGATAATAAACTTATATTTATGTATGTACGTAAGAAATCTGACATCCTGCAAATACACCCGTTCTTCAATTTTTTAAACGCCATAATTATCTAAGAAATCTATTTTTGGTTACATGTAGCATTGTAATTATACTATTTAGGAACAATCCGTTTTACATGTTCTACACTAAGTTTTTGAATTTGAACTACAATGAATGAATGAGAGGTAAGTTTCTTAAAAAAATATACACGTAATGAACATTTATGTTTACAGGGGGTTGCTTATAGATCATTTGAATACAATCTATCAAATAAACATAAATTAATTATTAATGAATGACAATCATTAAATAGATCTAATTATTATTTAGGACTCACTTGTACACAACTTATAACATGCAAATTTATCACATACGAATGTGAAATCATTCCTCATCAATTCGGCGTTGATGATGGCACTGCCATAAACACGTTTCAATTTGGTTATATGTTACAAGGCCTTCATTCTTTCTCGGTGACTAATTTTGAGAAACTTGATGGCGCCTCGTGGCGACCCGAGGTCTCTCTGCGTTTCTAGATGTTCGTTACAGTATTTCAAATTGGAGCGAAATTGGCGGGTTGCATGTAAGTCTATCAAAAAAGTAAAAATATTTGTTGTACTTCAAAAGTTAGAATCTCAACAATTGAGGATTGTTATGAATGAATGTGTGTTAGTTACTATCATTACATACTCATACCATTGCAAAATGTAAGTATGTACTTTCTAAAATATTACTTTATCTATACCTCATTTTTGTAGTAGCCCCAGAGAAAAAATCAAGGCGAGTGAAGTTTGATGATCTTGGCTGCCATCTTACTGAACCCCCACGAAACCTTTCAAGATATCCCCAAACGGAACGGCTGTACTGCGCAGGAGCTCGCTCCATCGCGATGAAGTTTCTCCAGATAAACCTTAATAATAGAAGAGAAACTATAGATTTTCAGTGGGCGGTCGCCGTAGAAATACGATGCGAGATTGGTGCCACAGGTGGGAAGGGGTGCATAAAGACCACCGAGACAGGATGGAAGTGGTCCTAACCTTAAGCGGCCACAATTACGTGCTGTGGGACCTCAAAGAGTACTCCCCTGAGTCGGGAACTTCCAACCAGAGCCAAAGAAGAAGAGGGGTTTACTGGTGGACCGAGGGGATACCGGAACCAACGAAAATATGCATGTGAAGAAGAGGAAGACTAGTAAAAAAACAGGATGCGATAAACGAGATATATCATATAAGACAGAGAGAGGAATATAAAGAACATGATAAAGAAAAGCAAGGAACGCTCGTGGAGGCGGCTGTGTGAAGAGGTTGACAACGACATGTGGGGGAGGGGCTACAGGATCGTAACTCAAAAGATCAAAACAACGGAGAAAATTAATGTACGCTGAACAAAAGAACGCTTCCAGGAATCAACAGATATGGCCACGAAGAGCTCCCGGACAGGGATTCACAAGAAGACAATGCTTCCGGGGTTGTGTCTGTAAGTGACCCATCAGAGATATTCGCTGAGGCTTTGGTATCTCGCGGAGGTTGATGTCATCGGGTTTGCCGACGACCTCACATTTATAGCGTGCATTCAGAAGTCAGAAACTTCTTTACTGGCAATGATACAAAATGTGTGGTTTGCAACAAGTTTGTTAAAATTGTGTTCACAGTTCACAGACGTTGGGAATTGATCACTTCTAAAAATTAGTGTTTTAATTGCTTTGGATTGCATCGCTCAAGAAATTGTAAAAAATCTTTGATATGTTGTACAGAGTGTCCGAAAAACACCAAGTCGAAACATCACTTCTTATTGCATGTCACGAAGGATGGCCCAAAGCAGAAAAAAATAAATTGAATGTCAATATCCTACAAATCAGCGACAAATTCTAATTTTTACTACTTTGGTTTACTTGCATGACGAGAATGACAAACCTCATTTGGCTAGTGCTGTAGAAGCAAATTTCATAAATGAATCGTTTACTGATCTTTTGGCTCATAAAAGCAAGATCGTTATCAGCCTGTCAAGGGAATTGAATGCACCTCCGTAAAAAGTTTCTTCAAGATTCAAGCCTACATGAGGTCTCGCAATCAAGATTATGCAAAAAAGTTGTTCTTATTGTTGTCACAAAGAATCTGCCAAGTAAAACGTTCTCTGTGTGGAACATTCCTTCGACTGTGAGATTGGTTGATCCAAATTTTGGAATTCCTGGTCATGTCGATATTTTGATTGGTTCTGAGTTGGTCATGCAATTATTGCTTGATGGAAAATTCAAATTGGGTGACAATTGTCCATGGGTACAGGAAACTTGGTTGGGCTGGTTAGTTCGACGGTTTCTGAAACAGAGACAGAAAGTACTCTAAAACTACAGTGAGCCGGTCTTTCCTAGTTCATACCTGGTAAAAAATATCACAAAACCTTTTGTGCAAATGGTTGCGCATCTATTGCAATTATTTTTGAATGTACAGGGTGTCCATTTTTACGGTGTCAATGCACAGCTGATTTTCTTAATGAAACACACTGTACATTTTTAGCTGATTCGATGTCATTTTTTAATCTCTGCGCGAAAATCTATCACTTTTTGATTTTTTGCCAATGTTGCCAAATTGTTAAAAAATTTTCTGAATAATTCCCAGCTCCACTTTGATAAATCGTAGCGACCTTGATTTTAAAGTTAAGAAATACATTTGATCAATAATGTAAATCTGAATAAAAGGCAACACTTATTGGTAGGTAATGAGAAAGTTGAATTTAGGTAGTAAATAGTAAAATTTGATTCAATTTGAATACAGTCCATTTACGAACAACCACATTCCCACATGCTTAACAAAATAAAGGAATCAGTGACAACTCATCTAACATGATGAAGCGAAAGACTTGAAAATGGTATTAAATTTACTTCTCTTACATTCGAGGATCTGCTAGTGTAGATTTTCAAGAACTGAGGACTTTAGTTGAAACGGCCTAAATGCTCACTGCGCAATCTTGTCCTAACAAAATTTGTGCATAAGTATCGGCCATGACATCTTTTCACTGACAGCAAGAAATAACCACTTCGATATCACTAGCTCATGTACTTCTCGTTCTCCGGATTCAACTCCATTAGATTTTTATTTTTTCTACGTTAAAAAACATCTTCCAAAACCTTCTCCACACACTCATCATTGCGATTCAAACATATGTCACTAGTGTCCCTTTGCAAATTACAAATCAATTAACAATTTCAACCATAATATAAATAAAATGACAATTGTTCGTGTAAAAAAAGGTCGATGAGATCAAATGGGAAATGTAAATTCCCTGCAGCATATTTCGTATATTATTGTATTATTACCGTTGTATGATCGATAGTTTAATTACAATTAAAGTGTACTCTTTCGCTATCGATTTAGTAATTACACCGCGAGTTTAAATATGAAACGTTATTCAACAATTTTAGGTGTCCTTTGATGGTAGATACTGAAAGTTTTCGGATGATTGATGCAAAACAATGTTAACAGCCACCACAAGACATGAAAATTATATGAGTCGACTTGAGGTAGTAAACTAGCATCAAACGGGGCGGACCATGTAAGTGTTTTTGCTCCTTCTGTCTATGTGCCTGTAGTAGGTACTTACTATACTATCGTCATATCAGCTTTGTAATCTGTGGTCCTTTTCGACACTAATTCTAAGCAACGTAAAATGCCGCTGTAATTTTCCCATGTTGGCTCATACAAAATATTTGAAGTTCGGCTTTGATGTTTCCACTGGCGGAAAAAATAAGCTACATTTCCACGATTTCAAGGACAACGTGACATTGGCGATATCATTTCCAAAATTGCCTGCGTAGTTTCCGAAAACGTTATCTAGAAGTATATCGTTGAGGATAATAATAGGTAATTAAATTTGTGTACGGACTTCACCTAGGTACATTTTGCACGATATTGCCGTTATTGATATCATCTGAGGGGTAGGTTGTGTTAATGGTTAGATTTCTCCCAAAAAGCTATTTTGGGGATCGTGGGTTGGACAAGTACAAGCGAGAGTACACTTATTCCATCAAAACGACCGAGAAAGCTTTAAAAATTCAGCCAGATTTGCATGCTCCAAGTGAAACGTAAATAGAAATATATACAGCAACTAAATCCGGAATTTTTGGAAGATAAATATTTTATTAATATATAAGACGAGCTCAAGCGGACTAAAGCAAATAGTTTACATAAATGAGTTAATCTAAATTGAGAAATTGCCTGTTGACGCTAAGTAAACAGCCGTATATCACGATTGCGCTGAAAAATAAGGTAGGTAATTCTGTTAGCGGCACAGTTAATTAAAAATTTCGAGGTCGCGCGAATGAAGGTGGATTTAATAATATTGTTAAGGTCCGCCCCCGCATATCGTCGAAAGGAATTTCAATAAATTTCGAATGGTCCAAGTTGAGAAGTTTCTGTGTAAAAGGTTTCTGTGAGAGATAACTTTTATAACTCCTAGTCCTATTTAGAAAGCAGGCAATTATGTTTGGATCTACATTCTACAGCAGCCGGATTTAGATCAAATATTAGTCTGCGTGAATGTCAGAGTAAAGGAGAATGCAACAAATCTGTGGGGGGATTTCGTTTCTGATTTTCTCCTTTACGTGCCGGCATGAATAACCGTACTTTTAATAAGGCGAATCCATCATCTGACGGAAAAGTGCATTAATGCCTTTCGTGCAATATTACTGTCGAGTTTCTAAAATTTATACTTATTACTGCAAGGTTCAAAATTAAATGGTTATAACTTATAAATATCCTAGTTTTTACTAGCTCACTAACCACTAAAAACGTTCGCATAAAACTGTAGTACTTTTCTGAGCTGAGTGCTATAAACTTTTACAAGACGTAGGTTTGCTACCGTTCTCTGTGTAACTTCTACATCATGCCACATTATTTCTAGGTGGTTACCTTTATTAGGTAACCTAGTTACGTACACGCGCGATTTGGCGATAGGGGTAAAGAAGTCTATGGGATTTAATAGTAAGTTATACCTTCAACGTGTTACGGTTCATTTAGCCTTACGAGAAATGGATTTGTTTCTTTTGATATAGAACTTAATTTTCCCCTACAGTTGCTCTCTTAGGTACACTTACCTCATTAGAGAAGCAACTTCGCCTGGGACTATATGTTTCTAACTTTAGCCTCACTGCTGGTCCCAAACCCGGATAAGGGTGACCTCCAAACTACTCTACAAAAACATCACGCAAAAAAAACTAATTTACCGTCTCTAAAGGAGACATAAAGCTCCAGACGATGAACGGAACGTAAAAGAATAATGGTTCCTTCAAGTTAATTACTAGAAATTCTATACTCCCCAGTCATTTAATTCTTCAAAACTTTGCTTTTCCCCTGTATGATGTATTTTCATTACTTCCCTTCGTGTAATCCTTCATGCTACTACTTGGTGACTTTTGTCCTGAGTCTTTTCACGCTAATAATCCTTTCCAGGACAATGTAAATAGTCGCGTTGACAATGGGTCACCTTGTCCACTTTTTAGTTTTAATAACTCAATGATTTTACCCTAAATCTTTTAACAGTGCTACAAGGCCCCCAAATCAACAAACAATATGACAGTGAGGTATATTCATAACGCCTCTTTTACCATAAAAATTAGATCGGTTTTTCAGAACAAGCTTGGCACTTCTAAAACTTGATACATCCATATGCTCAGTTCTGTCGCCTTTTTTTGTACAAGGCTGTTATGATAGCCTAACCGTCATATTTCCGACATATTTTCTTGTCTCCATATTTTTCTCATTAAAAAATATATTCTGTATTCATTCATCTGCACAATATTTTATATTTTCAGCTGTTACACCGTTCGGTCCACTTTTGTTATTTTTCATCTTTGCTGATCTAGATTTCTTCTTATTAGTCTGGGTGCTTCCATTCTAAGTTGACACATGTGTTCTTTCACTCTTCCTCTTAAAATCCTTACTTGGCGCCGCGATCATTTACTTCTGGTGCGGGGGTTACCTACACAAATATTGATTACTAACGACTGGACCATTTTTGACGACTCTACCAAGTTGCATGGTTTTGAAAACACATTCAGAATATTGAGAACGAGCACTGGGGCACAGGTAAGCCCATATGAGTAGGGGTTTGCTCCCCATTCAGGTATTAACTAGCCGATTTCAATACTTGATTGATTTTTCAGCATTTTAGCTTGTGTTTTTTAATTTGCATATTAGCCACAAAGGTAAGTTATTAAATCACATACTTTTTACGGCACTGAGGGGTGTAATCTGAGTCCTTTCAGTGCGTGTGCGGGTTGCCTACCCCTTTTGGTGCTGCAAACTACTAAGCAGCTACGTCATTCACATAAGACTCTTCATGCGCAAGATGTGCAAATTCTTGTTAACTGCCAATTAGAAATAACATAGGGGTTGATTAACCCCGGGAGTTTTTAACCCTTGAGAATACTCAGTGCAGTTCACTATAATTTACCCGTGTTGCGTTTGGCTAGATAATCCAGTAATGTAAACTGCAAATTACGTACATTTGATTAGCAACATCCGAAGAGGTAGGCAACCCACACTTATGTGATTTAATTGCTTAACTTTGTGGCTAATTGTACAATTGTGGAGGTAAGACACTGAAGAAAATCAAACAAATGTAGAAATCGGTTAGCTAGCGCCTGAATGTGTAGACCACCCCCACTTATATGGGCTTACCCTTGGCTTACCTGTGCCCCAGTGGTCGACTCCAAATATTCTAAACGTGTTTTCACAACTATTGAGGCTTAGTAGAGTCGAAAACATGATTCAATCATTAACAATTAACAGCAAATGAATGTATGGCGACACGTCGGAAATTGGAGATGGCAGGTCAAAGAGCATAATATGTGCCAATTTTCATAGTTTTTTTTCTAATCTCCCAGGACCCAGGCTATGATTAGTTTACTTCCTTTTTCCTTTTCCTTTTTAATCTGAAATTTTGTTTTCTCCTGCTCGCTAAATTGCTCTTTTTTATATACGTTTAATCATTGATATAAGTTTTTTTCTTTGTTGCTCTTTGATTTTTATCATATTCTGCTGTTGTGGTATTGTCAATCTATTCCGTTGCAAATATTGCTTCATTTTTTACTCCATTACCTTCTACGTCCATTTATGCCCGTCCTCACGTGGCCCACACCACGACGGATCTCACAGCCAAATTCCAGTGGGAAATCATTGATCATTGAATCGTCCTCCGTATAAGCTTCATAACCTTTGAAAAATGTCGTATTCATTACGGTATATTGTGTTACACACGAACGAAGTATTTTTCTGTACTTTTTCTTGGTTTCAATCAACTCATCCATATTACACAATTTTTATTGCGAGCTTCGAAAATTGCATAATCAAGGATAGGTGTCAAAGTTTTTACACTGTTTATGGCCTACTTGTACAGGGTATTTAGATATCACAATTCACCTCAGTCCTGTCACGGTCACCAAAAAATGTATCCCATCAGTCCCAACAAAGATGTGCTTTTGGGCGAAACTTCCCACTCAGCTGGAATGGGTAGGAATACTAGACCTAGGCTAGATGACAAAATTATACTGGATTGCCATACGAACGACTTCACTATTTCGTCATTCAATACGCTTGTCACACACTTAGATAAAACGGAAAGAAATTTTATCAGTGAAGAAGGCCTGTTTTCATTGCTTAAAATCGGGTTATTAATCACGACATTGCCGGCCCCGAATAAACTGTTTACACATGTACCATTAATGTAACCCGAGCCCCAAGCTAATAAAACTGCAAAAGAGGAGGGATCCCTTTACTCTACTTCATCAAAGAATGAATCTTCCAGTCCCTTTAGATTTTTGCGAACCAACGTATTTGTCAAACGGGTAGTTTGAGTGGAGTACGTAACGTAAACAATCTAAGTAAGCTAGAGTTTTAGACGATCCTAAAAGCACACCGACGGAAATGTTGGATCCCTTTGTTAGAAGTGTTACTGAAGACAGCCCATAGCGCTTATGCAACAAAATGGAATTGTTAAGGGATGAAATTTATTGACGATGTTAACATTTGGTTTTACTACTGTATTGGTCGTTTTTGTTAACAAGGGCTTTAGGAATACCGCTTACTCCTTAGGAAAATAGAAACACTTCACTTCACAAACGTCACTGAGGACAGTCTACAGCATTTGTGAGGTACTGACTTATCAAACCCTTATGGAGGAGGATGACTATTGCTATTGTCCAACAGCGTTAAAATTAGTCGCAGTACTGGTGCTTGCTTCATCTTAACACTTTGACGGGTGACATCAGTACATTATCATCGCACCATCGTTTTTCTAGTGCGAATTGTACTAAAAAGAGTCTTTTATCACTTTGACGGTCCTCACTTAATCCTCAATAATCGTCATTCTCCTTTATATAGTTGTGGATTTCTTCCACAGACGAAACAGTACGTTTTAAGTCAATTTTCAGTTGAATTGAACACAAGGACTGTTTTGCGAATTCACTCATCCCGTGTTTCTACTTTACACAAATCACTATCAACGTTACCCTCATACTCATTACCTAAACGTTTTCTAGCGTCGTTACTAAAAACGTAAAACTTTTAACCACCATTTAGAGGAACATCTCCTAGTTACATGTTCAGTGAATTTGGCTTGTACATGATTTTCTATATTTGATTTGATGCTTACGCCTTCGTTTCCTGTAGTATAAGTATTATCTATCAATTCTATCAATATCCAAAGTCCCATTTCCTGGTTGCTGTTTCCTTTTCTAAAAAACTAAGGACACATTACCTCATTTTAACCTTTTACGTCTACTGAAAATAGTTCTCAGTTCAATTATAGTATTGATTTAGATTAGACGATGCAATTTTGCAAAACAATTTATCTAAAAAAATTGTACGCAGGTATTCAGTCGATCTTTGTATATTTTTACATACACACATTATTTAGTAGCTGCAGAGTTTCTATATGCAGATATGTATGCCATTGGCAGCCTTCCTTCACTGTACTCGTTCTCCTCTTGGTGCATATCTCAATAAAGTTAAATAGAATGCACATTTCTATTATTAATTCATCGCTTATTTGTAAAATCGGAAACCTATTTCTTGTACATCGAAATGCCTCTTCTTATTCAGAGCAGATGGCTAGAGGGTACCCGTGTTTACCGCAATCGTAAATTAAGCAAAAACAGCAAGCATAAATAAAGCAGCTTAATCTTTGCGTTTTATAGGTGCCGCGTTTACATAATGCTATAGCAAACCACGGGGATGAAAAGAGCTGAATAGCGAAACAACACATTTTTATGTCAAGTTTCGCCCCAGTGACTACTAAATGGAATTTATCTTTATATTTATATTTTTCTTATCTCGGCAAACGACCTATTTGTTATAATTGATGCCCAACTTGATATGTTTATATTCCCGAAGCACCCGAAAATAGTCTTGATCTGAATGGTACTACTGCTTCATTTAAATCTCCTTAATTTGTTGACGTCTGCTGCATTTGGGGACATTTTAAAACAATTTTCTTTATCCAGCGCACGATTGAGAAACTGAGAGGACAAAGTCACGCTCCATTTCCACTAAACACGTCCACGCAGGGAATGCAGCAATGAATTGGGATATAATAGGAAATTCCTTCACAAACTGACAATTTAACCTGATAGAAACACAAAGCACTTCCACAATAGTGTCAATACGTCCCTTATAATTTATTTTTCAGCTTACACTGTTCGAAGGGCTTACATTTTTAAAACGTCCTTTCTTTTAATGCAACAGTAACTTTGTTTGATTAACGTTCGTTTAGAATTATTAACGAGGGTTTACATTCTTTTGAATTCGCAGCCGAACTAATTTCTTAAATACGGCTCCTTCGGCTCTGCAAAGCTCGCTTTCCTCTTTGCTTCGTATCCCATTCTTTCTTTATAGTATACAGTTTAATTAGGAAGGAATTTTGAGCCGGATCTTAGTTGCGTATCTTTGCATCCCTAGAGCGCTACAACAACATAACCACTCCCGAAACTGGAAAGTTTCCGGGACCTTTGCATAATTTAGATAATACTTCTAGTTTTTTCACAGCGTTTGGAAAGATGATAGATTAAGAAAACTTGCGGAAAAGACTTCGAGCGGCGTTTGATAACTTTTTTTAATTTACAGCAATCTGGATTAGCTTGTAATGCATTAAAAGTTTTGTAATTCGCTTTTTTCCATTAAACGTATAGGTACTTTGTGAATGATTAATGGTCTATTTGTTGGTAATGAAATCCTATCTGATCTACATCAAACGGCACTAATGAAATTATTTACCATACATAGAGAATTGCTGTATCCATTTATTGATTTTATTGTACACGCCGATGCGCTTACTAATTACATTTTAATGTAACTTAGTTTAATGTTTGTTGAAATACATGGATTAGGTACTCCTAACGGCCGTTCGCAAAACTCATCGTCCACGGCATACCTATAGCTTTATTTTCCCAGTGTTGATTAGAACCACAAAATTGCTTAAGGGGAACAAAACACCAAATCAAATTTTATTAGGAAAGGAATCTTTTGAATCTTGAAAAACCATGACCACCTTAAAATCTTTATTTCACCCTCCCCCACTCTGATCGATTTCAATTTATATAGGTACTTCGTCCATGTGAACTATAAAATCGCAAAGTTTTATTTTGTTTACTTATAAAGTTCCCCGACCCATAGTGCAGTTAATTTGTACATTTTGCTTGCAAATGGTCCGGTAGAAGATTTTATTTTTCTAACTTCCAACTAAAGAGAGAAAAAAACAAGTTTTTCAATGTGACTGACGCCGAGAGAAATTTCTGTGGTCAAAAAATCAACGAAAATGTTACACTTTTTGCGGTTTTTCTAAAATAACTCTCTAACGGCAATACTTAGGTAAAATCATGTGTTATTCAAAATTGTAGAGTAATAGTTATTTATTATACAAAACGATAAAGGGATATTTTAACCATTGAGTGAAAGATATTGCTCGTTTTTCACGTTTTATCATTTAAAAGTTCAGTAAAATCATATGGGTCAGAAATGATCTGTACTAGTGCTATCGTGATCCAAAACTGTGTAGGTTTCTTCGTATTAACTAATGGCAATTCCAGAAGTCAACTTGTATTTCAAACTAATAAGAATCTATCAACTGCATTTTGAAACCTTTTAGAAAATCATGTTCCAAGATCAGTTTGTTTTGGGTGCCTTCTACGAGTTATAAAATTCACTTGATTTCGTTGATCATACGATATTGTTGGATAAAAATAATAAGTGCGGTACAAGAGATACTAAGGCAAAAGAAGATCAAGTTAAAAAATTATTGAAGGCTGGTATGAAGAACTCAATGATGAGCCAGGATTTTGAACCACGATGTACAACAAATGGTGCATTCGTGTTTTTAGTTTGTTCGATCTGGAAAAATATTACAGTAAGAATCTAAATAAGTACTAAATAAAAATAAACGGACTTCTATTTCAGTATATACTAAGTTAATAATATGTATATATGTGGGTAAGTCTCTATGAATCCTAAGCGATAGAATAAAATCCTAAACGTGCCCACAACAAAGAATTAAGATGTAAAAGTGACGCTACTAATAAAAATATCCCAACAAAAGCACTAATCCGATTACAGTAAATGAGGAAAAGGATAAGTATGTGTTATAAGCTTCTTTTGTAAGCCTTATATTTCATATCACAACTTTTGGGAAATAGCAATGAAAATTTTAATGAAATATAAAAAGAAGGGACTATTACGAGTCGCGTACGAATTGATTAAAGAACTTGACCCTGTGTTTGTTCAGGTAATTCGTTGTTCATGGCGTTATTTCAATACTTCAACAGTTATGTATGTTTCGCGCGAATAGAATAAACGTCAGCCCATTTACGAAAATAACTTTCCCTATACTACACAGTTGACTGTAGCATTTACCAAATCCAATGTGAACAACTTTCAGGTCAATGGGCAATTTTATTAAGTAATATGAAGCTTCAGTTATCGTTTTTAATTACACGGAGGAGGTAAATCGAAAGGTCTAGAAACTGTTTGTAAGGGTAGATTAAATCCTGCTGTATTAATTTTATGTAAGAAAATAGTCAAGTCATTTTCAGGCATTCACAACCAATGTCTTCGATATAATTATGTAGAACTCAAAGCCTCCTTCTTTGTATTTATGTTGGACCTATGGAGAACTAGTAATGTCTCTTTAAAGATGGATGCAGTACAGTGACACATTTTTTCCTGTTAGTGGTCCAAATAAGTCGCACTGTATTGTATGGATGTTTTACGTAATTATTTGAAAATGTGTACACTTCCACAAAAACTAAGCATCCCCTTCGACTTATTAAATTCACGCGTGCGATGTGTATACCTTTATACCTTCACATACAGCAGGCGTCTCTCTCGGATATCATGCGTTCAGCTATTTACATAAAATTGAAAGCGGAACCACAGAAACTGGCGTGGCTTTTAGGCAATAGAAAAATCGCATTTCTTGTTCCTTTACAAATTTCGGCCGATTCGCTACTTCCTACGATTGACAAGGTATGGTACGTTGAAAACTGAATAAAATTAATCAATTGGAAAAAACTCCTCTATGAAAAATAGGTACATTGGCATACGGGTAACACTTCCTTCAGGAAGGCGTACTGTAATTTTGGAGGTTTTCCGAGGGAAATCTTTTATAGAGTACAATTATTATAGAAGGTCAACCTCACCCCAATTCTTAAAAGGCTAGTCAACGCGCAAAGTATCAGTTAAGCAATAGCATATTTCCTTCATTCTAAAATAATGAGCTAAATATGCAACATATTTCAGCAAATGAAGAAAAAATGCAGTGGTGGATCGTCAAATGCAAAACGCGGTATATTTTATTTATTTTTAAAGAACGCGATAGAAATTTGACCATCAGTCGATATAGAATAATCAATTATTTTGGGACCTAATTGTCAATAGTGTGATTTTTTCGGGTGGGAGACTTTTAATTTTTTCTTGGTAGGAAATGCACGTCTTTTTTGTTTTATATCTTGATGTGTACACATCTAATTTAATGTTTAGTTTGGTTTCGTTCTTACTGTGACAAAAAAGGAATTCGTGGCTATGACATACACCAGCAGTTAAATGTAATTTTAGCTCTCTTACTTATTTATAAAATATAAAGTATATATCATCAGTAATTTTACATGTATAAAGTATGACCTATGTGTCTTTGGGGACGTGATATTCAAATGCAGCGTCTAAACGAACGTATCACATGCGATCATCTCCCAAAAGTGCTAATGTCATAATATATGGAGCAAGGGTACATTATCTCATTACTCCAAAGGTATTAGGCCATTATACTAACTTGATTATCTCTATGAACTTGTTTGCAAACCGTTGTAATACGTATCCATAGTCTTCTCCGTACAGGAACTGTTGAAATTGAAATGACTTACGCTAACATTGCGAAATTATACGGTGTGTTGCGAATTGTAATTATTCTAATGACAACGCCGTGCAGTATAAGAAGGAAGGGATTAATTTTTGTACGTCACGCAATGTTAGAAAAGGACTTTTCGAAATTATCATTCATCGCGTCGCTAGAATCGATCAAATTTACATTGCGGTCTTGAAATCCTCCCTTTCAAGGCACCCGGTGCAATTGACAATGAATCCGTCACAAATTACTCTTGCCTGCAGAAATTAATTATTGGTACACGAAACTAAAAGCATGGCGTTATTACTTTAGGATAACATATTTCATTTTTTCTAATATAAGCTATTCCTATCTCAAAAACGACGCAGTAATTGCTCGGGCCATTTATTTACGTTTTTCTCATTACGCCGTCCTCTGTGACGCTTGCGATTTTTCATAATTACCCCCATTTTTATTTTGTCACCGTATAAGAATACCCGCCCCTAAATCTTAATCATCCGAAATTTGCACAATCAACTTGTGCGTATATAGTATGTTGTGCAACACAACGGGGAAGCTACAAAAGTCATATATTATTTACATTAACACCACGAGGTTATGTGTACATACATGCTAAAATGTGGGGTAACATTAACGTTGCCACTGCTCGTGTATAATTAAATATTTATGCTACGTTGCCGTACTAAAGTGATGTTTGATGACGCCAACAAATCCCTAGGGAAATTGTATGATTTTGAATTAAAATTTTACGGTCGTTTAAATTAATAACAACAGAATTCGTTTACAAATTAGATTTTTTGTTCAGGTGAGCTTTTTTATTGGCAATTTTGCCGTTGTCTGATGGTACTTTCTGTTAAGAGATACAATTACTTATACTCTCTGTTCTACTATTAAATTGAGCCTGATTTTTTTACAGAACCGTGTAATAAACCTTTAAGCCTGTGAATATAGTCAAGTACATGAGAAGTGCTTCTAATCCACCAGATTTCACTAAAAAAATTCATTTTATTAATTAGATCAAAATATTAAATTGTCCCTCTTGTTTTGATGGACCCTAAACAGGTCTGCGCTATTTTACAGGAGTAACCGGTATATTGCTTTTTAGGTTTTTTTAGTTTGTCTGACAATCTTTGTGATCAAATCACTATTAGATACGTTCAAGAGCAAACTAACGTAGTGGCGATAGTGGATTTTATCTTGTTAAGTAACATTTTGGAGGTTCAACTGTTACAAGATGCAGAAAGCTGACAAAGCCAGAAAACCGGTGAAAGAGAAAGTTAATAGTACGCGGAGTTGCTGGAGGCGGCGTTAGAGGAGTCAACTGGATTGGATCATGATTGATTCCAACAATCATTTGCTCCAGGATGTTCATTCAAAGTTAGAAGAATTTGATGACAAAAGTTTCAACTTGATGGTGAATCAGGATGCTTCAGAAGGATTTAAGAGGAATAAAATGCAGCTAAGGTATATCGAGAAAAGTTCAGCCTTATTTCTTCTAAAGCAATAATAGCTCGAGAAGATTATCGGGAGAAGCTCAATTGCAAGTACCTACTTCTGTCAGAGGAACTAGTGGGAATAAGGGGTATAAACACCAGTTAAATCTACCTAGCTTCAGTGGAGATTTGAAGGACTGGTTTTGTTACTGGGGTCAGTTCAAGACTTTGCATGAAGATATGAAATCAGTACAGTTCATAAGTTCAACTATACATACTAAATTGGCTTTCAAATAATAGGATTCCATTTAAAATTTTAGGGGTTAAGCTCCCTAGGTAGAGGGTTGAAGACTTGGGTTCGTGATTTGTATTCCAAAAGTTGTCCCCCTCGAATACAAAATTGACGTGTTTGAGGATTTTTCGAAATTTCTAAATTTAATACCCTAAAAGCCCTCTGTATACTTCTCGTTGGGCCACTCTGTATATTTGAAGGTATCGATGGTGGTTGGAAGTGAATCACCAGCGATTGTCGATAGTCACTTTCAAGTAGGAAAAGCTGGTTATAAATCTGCTGTTGAAGAATTAAAGAAGAGGTGTGGACGTGAGGATCTTCAATCTGCATCACAAAGTGTATGTCAGCGAGTTGTTGAAGTTGGTGATCTCAAATGCAACAAGTAAAGACAAGCAGGCCAATCTATCACAGATGTATATTGAGCTGCAGTCTCATCTGAGATCCCTTCAGTCTAGGTGAAATTACACGATTTTTTTAAGTGCGTAATATTACGTGTAAAATTACCAATTGTTTATATTTTTTATGGTATTTTATGTAATTTATGTAACTTACCATTTTAAAAAACTGTAATTTATGTTTTTTACGTAATTTACAAATATTTTTGTAAAATTACCTGTCATTTATGTTTTTTATTTTTTTTTTAATATTCCATAAACCTCTTTGAATTTTGTGAGTGTTTGAAAACAAAAACACTTGTTAAATATATATTTTGGAGTATTAAATAAAACACCCAAGCAGTAGGTATTTCGCGTCATTTGGAAGAAGAAGTTCCAGATCGCGAATTAGAAGCTGTATCATCTTAATTAAACCAAACTAGTGAATCCTTTACGTTGGTAGTACCGTTGATGGTCTGTGCACAGAATAAGACCTTCACAGAACAGAAACATAAATGGCGCTAAATTGTCACTGATTACAGCGTTTCCCGTGGTTGTACGGAGAACTATTTATCGCAGACTCGAATATTTTTTTGCAAAACCTGTAATTTTGCTCGTTACAGGAAATATTTTTACCGTCGATTTTATACGTACACAAGGTTTTACGCATGTCAACTTTGACTGTTGAAAGATTTAAAATATGAACAAGTTATGTGACCGTAGAAAGTGTTGTGTGGCGGATTGTAACGATAAAATATCAAAAAGGCATCGTTTCCCATATTTTGAAACAGATTGTTTTGTGCTTGAAACACGAAGAGGGTTGAAATGTGCTGTTATTTCTCTCCTATTTATGCAAGGTATGGAATTTCTAAATTACCAACGGTAACGGTATAGGCGCAAAAAGGTGTAGATTTGAGTTTTATATTTATATAGACGTAGATACTTATATTGTAATTCGTTTTAGATAATTAAACCACCCTCATCGCTTCTTAAGTAACAAGTAAGCACCAGGATCAAGTTAACATTTGTTGTCAAAAACTTGTGTGACAATTTGCTGAAGCGATTTTATTACCTCTTGGAACAACAAATTTAGTTCTCAAGATATTTTTTAACAAAAATATTTAGTCCAATAAACAGCAATTAAAACCAAATACTTCGTACGATAAATCGGTATGTAACGATCTTTCTGCAAAGTGTTAACATCTACAAAGCGTAAGTTCCACTCACTTCTGAGTTTTATATGTAATTTGTAAACATGTAATTTAAGTTCTCTGTGTTAAATAATGTAATGTGATTGTACCTAAATACACTTTGATTAACAACTGTGTATTCTTTATCGATATTTATGATTTAGATCGAATTGAGGAAATGACTTCATGGCTCTAGAAGCTGGTCACTAGATGGCGCTACTCTGATTTTGATGCTTTAGTTCACAGCACACCCACCAGGGTCCGCCAAAATACCATACAAATTTGTAACATTGCTGTTTCTATTCTGAGAAGGCCGTATTCTGTGGGTCTGTGGTAGTACTGATCAAAATGTATCAAATAGGTAGCTATTACATTTATGCAAGTTTACAAAAATTACGGTTTTTTAAATAAAAAACGTAAGTTACGTAAATTTCATAAAAGGTATAAATTACATAAAAGAACCGAACTCTTAAGTTACGCGTAATATAACAGTTTTTTATGTAACTTACGAATCGTTATTTTACAATCCACATCACTACTTCAATCCCTACATTTGGACAATGCAAATCATGCAACTTGGATCTATATCCTTTAGTAGAATCGATGAAACTTTTGGACTTTGGCAAAGATATTCGGAGAAGAAAATGACTGAAGGTACTGGAAATGCAAATTCAAACAAATTGGAGGCAGTTTTAAAAACCAAGCTCGTGTTGAACAGCTGATCTCTCTGGCAAGAACGGGATTTGTCAACACTAAGGAAGAAAAGACACCCGCTCAAAATCGCACGCAAGTGTGTAGTCTGTCAACGTTTCACTAATAAACCTATGGAAGTAAGTCGGGGTCCGAGGGAACGAGTGATAAGTGCAGAACCCTTTCCTACCACTAGGATTGATTTGGCTCTTCCAGTATTCCTGAAAGAAAAAGAGACAGCTTGAATTGTAGTGTCCACTTGTGCCGTTTGTCTTTGTCTTTGTATTCCTTGGATTATGTCTTTGGAAATTGGAACATTTGAAATTCTGCACAAAGATGTGTAGACACGATGGGTTGACCCACTACCATATTTGCTAACAATGGAACTAGTTCGGGGCGAATAACCTTTTTAAGAAGCTCGATTGGAGCAAATTTGAAAAAGAAACTGGTACAAAAAAAATTATTTGGAAATTTAACGTTCAAACTGGGGCCTGGTGGGGCGGATTTTGGGAACGATTAATTCGTTCTATAGATTGAATGAAGAGGATTATAATTCAGAGCTAAACTGGATCGGGAGGAATTACGAAATTCTTTAGCAGCTGTAGAGTGAACCATTAACGAGTGGTCATTAACTACTTTGACGGAAGACCTGGATGATATTCGACATTTGACACCATCCTTGTTTACGGCTACTACTGCACGCGATTAGTACCTTTCAATCCTTGTGTCAACAATAACCATCGATGAGGGACCATTCCTCTTCAATCAGTTACATTCATTAATGTTGATCAATACTTCCATTTCTTTTGGTTTCTTCCTGTGGATTATCCCAAATCTTCTGATCAATAAGGATCTTCAGGTTCTTGAGATTTTTCCGTTTCTCCTTTTATGTTCTTGTGATCGCCAAAGTGCACAAATTTTCGCGTCTCTTTAAATCCTTCAGATTTTCGTTTCTATAATTTGCCTTCCAATTCGTTTAATTATTCTTTTCATATTCTTCAAACCTTATTCCAATTATTCATCTTGGGTTCGATTTTTCTGACCCTTCACTGTTTTGAGATTCTTTGGATTACTTTTTTTTCGGAATTTCCAGATTTTTTCGCTTCTTCTAGATTCTTGGATGATCAAAAGTGATAACAATACAATGTATTTGGGTATTCGCCAATCTCAAAATCGATGTACCTAATAGTTTACGTTATTAGTATTTGGTATAAATACACCGATTAAAAATTACGTTATAGTTTAAAGCTTAAATTTCAAATAGTAGGCGTTCATTATTACTAGACTTAATAACTTAATATCCTTTGTAAACCTATGGGGATTAGCGTAACTAATCGTATTACATCCCGATGATCAATCAATTCCGAAACTAACATTTGCATAAAAATAATACCGTTTTAATATTCTCTCGTTGCAAGTACCTCATTGCAAACCATATTACTACACGTCACTTTCTATTTTCGCTGTAGCAATGACTGACAAAATGCGGCTTAAAACGCTTTTTGTAATACCGCTTGAATATGGTAAACAGCTTTCCCGGCTCTGCAAACAGTACTTTTTATCACGTTACTGTATCATTTGCATTTTAGAACTTTAAGTGAGATTTGCAGTCGGAATAAATCGCTTTACCTCACCCTCAATTTTTTTTCCAAAGAATCGATTATGCCAATCGGCCGCCGCTCTGTTATAATTCCATCGGAGGCCCTTTCAATAAAATTTGGTTTATTCCATCCACTCACCTTGAACTTCCCTCACTTAATTACCATACGATGTGAACCCTCATCATCAGATACAACATTATTAGCGTTGAAGGTGTAGCGCAAAGTTTCCAGGGTACGACGTTTGAGGTATTCATCCCGCATACTCTACCCGCCCACTGACGATGTTTGCTAATATACAAATTCATGCAATTACGAATTAATTAGAACAGTTCTATATATTAACAATCATTTCGATTTGCAGTTAATTTTCACGGTTGAAATAAGGATCGACTAAACGTCATGTTATTTTAAACCGAAATCTCGCATGTTGTATAGCGTGAGTATTTATTTAATTCCCATACAAAACGGAGCTTCTATTTACAATGTGGGTTTCAAATTAATCGCAAACGTATTAATAGGAAAACGTTGTGTGATTCTTAAGAGACCGAATTTGCGTAATACCTTTTGTTATGGGATTTCATGCTGCGCAAATGGGCCCTTGTGGGATGCACTTTTTACTTCGAAATGTAGAGGTGCTTTAATTTACGCTGTTATTTGTACGTTAACCGCTAACTATCGAATAGCTTTCGAAATTGAGGCCGACCCTTAACTCACCATTTTTACCGCGACATCACTATTCCATTTAATTTATTCCACCACATTCAATGTGGGAATATAAAGTTACAAATACGAGACAATAAGTCAGGGGTTTTATTAAATAAAATAAAGAACCCTTCGAAATGTATCATTCATGAAATTATTTCCCCTGAAAATTGCTTGGAAGGGCGTAAACAGAAAACGAATTTGGAGAATTTTGACATGCAAAGCTTTCGCGCTTACTTCCTTTATACGATTTACAGTTCTTTTCGAATTCGTGCGTATTATGAGATAGTTCGAATTTGAATTTTCATTTTAATGTCTGGATATACCTATTATTAATGTAACATCCTTCAAAATTTAATTAAACGGGCATCATCGCTTTAATTATTCAAGTGCAAAACTTTTAGCTAAATGAAGTTGGAGTTGATGTTTGATCGCGCTTATAAAGTAGACCTTGTTTATAGCAGTACGCTTCCTTCTATATAAATTGAAGGTCTCAGCGAATGTAAAAGCAACATCTCTGTGTTTGTTTTAATTGTACTAGCTAAACGAAGTTAAAAAAAATCTACCCACGGATGTGCCATTAATCAATACAGTAAACACGTTCATTATTTATTATGCCACTGTTTTTATAATTGCAATACAGGATCATTTATTGTCTTGAATGTGCAGGGTCGGTCATTTTTGCTCGAGAAAGGTCTTTAAATGGGGTATATTGGGTCCCTTTCCATTTCTTAATTCTAACCCCAATATGGCGCACTCGTGGATCTTTTAAGATGCCAATGAAAATCTCCAATTAGTTTTTGAAAAAATACCGGTCTAAGTATCCAGATTCTGGGTTCTGGTTTACGATAGGAAGATGAATTAGGTCCACACACTCTTAGGCCTCACATTCGGGCCCTTTGTACTATCTATCCCCTCTTGACTAGAGTCACCCGACCCTCACTCGTGGCAAGAGCTGTCTCTAGATCATAAAGCATCTGTTTCGAGCTAACTCATCGACCTTCTCATTACCTTCCGTTCCAGCATGCCCTTTGATTCATTCGAGCTCAAGGGAGTTGCTGTTTGCTACCTATTCTAGTGCATGGTGACATTCGGAACCCATCCTAAAGGTAATTTTACAGTGACCAAGTGACTGCAAGTCAGCCCTGCTGTCACTTGAGATTCTGATAGTTTTATTCTTTATGTTGTGCATAAGAACTGTTCTTGCACTAAGCATTAGTGCCACCAATTCTGCCTGCAATACAGTAGGGAGTTCGCCTAGTTGTTGAGTAATGTAGATGTTCAGATTTTTGGAGTAAATACCAGTGCTTGATCCTTCCATTGTGTTAGACCCATCCGTGAAGATGAATATACCAGATTGGGATACCACTTCCCCATCAAACAAGATGTGGTAGGTATTATGAATTGAGGAGTGGGTGATCGCTTAATCACCTCGCACATAATACGGGAGTGGCCCACCTCAGTTCCCCTACTAACAACCCCTTAGTTCTTCGACGCAAGGATGCCAGAATAGCCCGCACTAGAGATCTAGTGGCGGCAGATCCCTCTCACGTAGAGATCTAGAAGGGGTTTCATGATGGCTGTGGGAGTTGTTCGCATTGAACCCGTGCAAGAAAGGCAAGCTAGTCTTTGATTAAAAAGTGCTATGATTGTCGAGAGTCTGGTACTAATAGCCACCAGGTAATTGTTCCATAACAGAACATGGGTCAAATCACGGCAGTATACAGCCCCATGACAGCCTTTGGATGATACCCAAAGGATTCCTCCCAATATCATACTACACATTATTGTGGTCTTATCTCAGTGAAAGACTATTCAGAGTCAATCAAGCGTAAGGAAGGAGCACATTGTCAAGAACCGAAAACAAATAGATTTGAAAGTGAAAGATCTGCCCTAGATGATTGAAAGATGATCCAGCAAGTCCATAGAGAACAAGTACAAAGCAATCATCAAGCCAATTTGGATGTAGGTATACATTTAAACTCTGGGGTTGTGCAAGTAAATCGAATGCCTCCGTAATTCAGAAAAACCAGTTAAACATCTTTCAATATCAATCAACGCTCCGTGATATGAAGAAGAATGCTCTGGGGTTGTGCAAGTAAATCGAATGCCTCCGTAATTCAGAAAAACCAGTTAAACATCTTTCAATATCAATCAACGCTCCGTGATATGAAGAAGAATCACAACAGAATGGAAGGTCATCCAAATCAAATGCCTCAACCATTGATGCATCCAAGGCAACACAAAAGATCACGAAAAAAACCTTTGCGAAAATGGTTTTAAGAAAGCTTTCAGAAGAGCAAAATGCATCGATTGAAAATGAGGCGCGTTTCTTTGAACTTGTCAAAAAGTGAATATTCGCTGAGTAAACAATTTCGTTCCATATCAATCAAGGGACTTCACTTTTGGAATTGATTCAAAAAGCGGTAATTGACCAGCTGAATGTCATTTCGGAATCCGAGTTCCAGCACTCCTATGACGATTGAAAGAGTCCTCCCCGGGATACTATTTACAAAGAGACAGTAATGAATTGTAATTATATTTACCTAAAATTGTCCTGAAACCTTCATTTTCATGCCTATCTGTCACCTGTCACTTCACCGGCCGAATTTTTAACATTGCTAAATGTGTATATTTGACTCCTGTCATCACTGCCAAATTGACATTAATCAAAAGTTCTATATGAAAATTGAAATTTTATGTTAAAATTTCGATTTCGGGTAAAATTTAATAGAAAACTCGTCAGTAAAATGACATTACTTGACTCGGAATTTAAAGTACTCGGTCCCAAAGGGGCCTCGTATGTCAATATTTCCTCGCCATAACGTCATTTTCCTGACTTTTATGTAAATAACTATTAAATAATAATTATTTAGAGCATCAGAACCTCGTAAACCTTATAATAATAATGAGCTGTGTAGATTTGTATAAATTTTCCTTTGCAACTCTTATTGAGTTAATTAATTCATTAATTAATGAATTTTTTAAGCAGTAATATGGCATAGAATATAACCTAGAAAGGATTGAAATTAAATATGAAGGAATTACCATTGAATAATTTCTTACTTATTTTATTTTGAAATAAGATGTAACCATTAATTCATTAAATTCTATATTATTTTCAAGAATATGTACTTGAAAACGCCGCGATAAATAACAATTTTTGACCTGTTGCAGCAATTCCTCTTTCAACTTCCTCCCCAGAAGTTTCTCGTTTCGATAACCACTGACCTCAAATAATTAGTGCAACCTACATTCCTTATTGTTGATTACCTGAATATTAACAAAACGGAAAAGTTAGACGGCGTATATGTTATTTTTCCTCAACTATTACAATGGTTATGGGAATTTATGTATTGGAAAATTGATGTCCAAAAAAAAACCACTGACACATCTTTCGCAACAAGGGGTGTATAATATCTAGTTGATTATATATTTATTAATTTGGAAATCAATTTCATCTAAAAACAAATGAACTGGTGTGGAACATTTGGATACTTAAGATATTTTTTTAAATATAGCTAGAGTCACTCTAATCCTTTCCTATAATAGAGTAATTATTTTACAGAGTCGACTATGTTTCATGTTTTGCAACATTAGGCAATACACTTTGCCATAAAATAAGTGTCGATTAATTTGACTGGTAAAAAACGCAGAAACAAAAATGAAAGGCCGCAGGCAATTAAAATACAGAGACTGCGGAAAAGTTGATATGACTCTACACGCACCGCTCACAAGGCGAAATTTAGATCGGATGGGACGCTAAATGTAGGTAGATTTTTACCGCATTGTATTGTTCTGCAAAAATTATCGCAGTTTTAATTAAGTTGTTACCGTTCTACTCTGTAAATCCAGCGGAATCACTGAAAAGAGCAGTGAGTATAAAATAACATAATTACCCGCACTTTACCAAACCCAATTTTCCTTAATACGCTGGAATCATTGGCTAAAGCTAGTCCAAAGTGTTTTTTTTTCTTTTCGTAATGTTTTCAGCTGTGGAAAGTTCTTTGTATACCCAATGGTAAACCCTCTTCAATTTCATGCTTATAACTTCTGGAGCGCATTTTATTTCGAAAGCTTTCCTGTGCGACTTCAAGCATTCAAACATTTTAATTGGTTCAAGGCCAAACTTTGTACCAATTACATGTGTTAAAAGTTTTACAACAGTAATTAGTTGGCACTTACCCGATATGTAACGTAAAAACCTTAAATTTTCACCCACACCGTTCGAAATATTGAAAGCGTCACATACGAAAAATTCGCGATTTTCCCCCCTAATTAACTGATCGCCGAAAATATCTAACTATTCATGAACTCGATTGTGGCTCTTCGCGCACATGCAAAGACTGCGCTGGCTACCTGTTGCAAGCGTCTCGACGGAAAGCGACTCGACGGAGCGATGACTGGGTGAGCTGCGCGTGTTCCTTTAGCCCGGCCAGCCGGTACCTGACGCGCTTGCCTGCTTTGCTCGCCTTCACCTGGGAACTTCTGCATTAAACTAGATTTCATATTTTCTCTTTAGGAATTCCGCAGTTTAATACTTTCATAATGCACCTTTCGAGTTTGAAAGCAGTGCCGATATTGAAGCTCGACGTTGTCTTCGGGGATCAATAGAGGGACTCTATCCAATCTTCCACACTCTTCACTTTGCTGCTCTTACAAACTTACTTTATTAAATATAATGGAGCAGATTATTTGTCATATTCGCCAGATGCTCTGATCCTCTACGTCCTTTGCTTGATCGTCAATGCCCCAACACCAATAATTCCTTTTTTCGCACACCATCTAATACTGAATCATTTATCATGCCATAAAACGAAGTGCCAATTCAAAGGTCGCATCCGAAATCATTTTCTCTCCTCAAGCTCGCGAATTATAGAGACTCTGCAGCTGCACCCATCAGTCTTTGATACATTGTTCTCACCGATGCGTTAAAATAATTCATTAATCAAAGTTCCTGTGTGGTGAATATAAAATTATGTTTGTACAACGTCCCACAGTTAAAGTGTGTGACCCACAGTGAGCTGAATTTTAATCTCTTTGACAAAAACATGAAAGGACATAGCGATTAGGTGTCGGTTTAATAAAGGAGATCGTTTAAATACAGATTGTGTTGAAAAAGGTTTTTCGCAGCACGTTAGCTTTATTTACGAAAAGCACATTACAAATGAGTTGATAACCGAATCCATAGGTTTTCTGAAAAGACATTGTGTGACAAATAAGTACGTACACTTCAAATACGTTCAATTTCCCTTGAGGATTCTACTCCTTTAGCTAGCGCTTCTTGCGTATTTATGTTATAGTGGGCGGAGGGCATCACGCATCATCTGCTATTGAGGTTATTCGCTTCAGTCACAATTTTTACAGGGTCTACTGTTTGTTTAGAATCATGAATGGATTTCTTTTTGAACTACGAGATTAAACTGTTTTCCAAAGCAAGAAAAAGAGGATTGTATAACAAATCAGGGACAGTAAACAGTTCATGATTTCCCAGTAAATACGACCCTTAAAATGACTTTATCGCTGAGCTTCTTGCTTGCATACTTTTTGTATACTGTTTAATTTGTAACGGTGTTCGTGGCTATGACAACTTACACAATTACCACGCATAAACCAGTAAATTGAGCAGGACAAGTTCTGTTTTGAGTTTAGTGTTTAAAGACGCTTCTACAAGACGTCAGTAAGCAAGAGCCTTTTATTTTGCAGTAATTTAGCGCTATTGTGCCATAGGCTTTTAGCATTGGAAATGCTTATGTTTTGTATGGGTATGAATTTACCAGGTTTGCCGAGTAGAAGAGAAGACAGTGGTGTCGCGTCTAGTGTTGATTGTACCGTACTGGACTGCAATCGGTAGATTCAGGAAAAGTCGCGGATACTGTCGATAGGGTACTTACTTAACAGTGCGCAGGGGTTTTGTTAATTCGAATTGAAAATTCTCGCACATCGCCCGTTCAAGTATTACAAGTGTATTACGTTGCTTCGCATAAAATGTAAAAACCTATGAGGCGAATACTGGAGCAGTACTCTTCCCTCTAAGCACTCTAACTTCCTTCCGTTCCCATCCCTAACGTTACCTATCCTTACATTCAGAGATGTCGGAAAAATGAAATAGCATCAAGGTTGTTTTATTAGAAAGGTTGTCTGGTAACTCTAAACCGATAGAATGTTTGCATTTTGAAAGCGGGAAAACGTCATCCAGAATACACATTTAAAATTGCTCATAGGTTACAATGCTAATAAAAGGGGTAAAAAATTTAGTTTTTGCAGTATATTTTTGGATTTATATGGGTATATGTATATAAGGGTGGATTTTATATTGGAAATCTTGGAAGTTTATCGACCTCCACCTTTGAAAGCAATCAAAGTATTGAAAAAATGAGTGTTGTGCGTAAGCTATTTTACATTGCACGAGGACTTGTGAAAATGTAATCAAATTAATTTTAGAGGTGGAAATGGATAAAATTCCGCGATCTACAAAATAGGAACCAGCCCTATGTATTAATACCTAGGCTTTGGGAATTAAAACTCTAAACATTCTTTAGCGGATGACGCCAAATAAAATGCTTTTGCGTTTTATGGAATATGTATATTTATAGTATGTACAAAATGGTAACCGAGGTGCACACGGCGAGCTCTGTCGTTGGGGTGAGCCCAGATGTAGGTCTTCTGACTGATGGAGTGTGGCACGAAGTCGAGCTGACAAGGCGACCTGGTTCTGCAGGTGGAGAGCTTTTTGTTTCTTGAAGTGCAGTCGAAGCAGAAATTGCGTTGCACTTTGCAGAGTTCGGGGCTCTGCTTTTAAACGTTTGCGGCCAGGGACGCTACGCTTTCATCCCTTGGCCGTTTTGACCAATGGGAGCCAAGCACATTTTAGTTTGCTGCCGGACGTGAAACATTTTCTTACCCATTCTTTAAGAACGGTAGGGTCTTTGGGAAACGTAAAAACTGAGATTTTATTTACACCAGGATGAGGAATTTTAGTGTTACCGCCACTCATCTAAAAAAAATACCTAATTATAACATACAAAAGTGCATATAATTGATGAACTAACCTTTCAATCACGGTTATGAAAATCCACAAAAATCACAAACTAAATGTCTTTATATTGCACCAAACATCTACAGCTAATGTCCTTATGCACTTCAAAATTCAACAAATTTTAAACAAATAAACTATAACTCAAGAAAAATAAGCACCCGGCGCGCGACTACAAACAACGTTGAACGTCAATGTCTGAATTCTCGATGACGTATACATTCCGTCCCTCCCGCTTCCGCCCACATAGTTACCAGGTAACCTTTGAAATAATATAACCTTGAAATATCATTACCTTTTTCTTGTTCATGCAAAAATCACGAAGGCATCGATGCCCCAACAATTGAAGCAACAATTGAATCTCCACAACTGTCCCTCCAAAGGAAGGCGCAGTAACGAAAACCTCGAAACCCCTAACGGAGCGAGATACCAACTTAAAGTAAAATGTTTCAGAAGTGAATTCCTCGAGGTGCTCGCCGAATATTTACCAGAATTGGTCATGGTGTACCTGGATGGCATAATGGGTCTACTCTCACCCCTGGGAGGAGCATCTCAGACACCTGCACCTCGTCCTGGATCGTCTAAAACGCCACCAACTGCGCCTGTCCATCGAAAAATGGCGTTTCGAAGCCTTGCAATACCTTGGCCACACTGTCACTGCAGAAGGAAGCCACTCGAAGGAGAGACGCCAATCCCAAACAACGCGCAGTAACGTAACCACCTCAACGAGCGGGACTCGTAAGAGACCTGTACAGCATATGGATGGAAGCCACTCGGGAAGCCATACGTTTCGTCACCACCGACATCGGGGTCAACAGGCTGGAAAACTGCTGGTAACTTTGACCCGTGTGGCGCAGTTCAGTTAAAGCTGAACTGTGGTGCTAAGGGTCCCTGGTTCGAATCCGGGTTCCGGCATGGATATTTGTAAATGTAAATGTAAATTCCCCAAACGTAGTACAACTTTCCTACAATTGTAACTACCGTTACAATATGCCGCCCAAAAGGGGGCCTTTAGGCGAGGTTACAATTGTTTACTGCAATACTTTAGTTATTACTATTTTTCTTTATATCTATCGCAAATATACGGTGCTTAATTCATTACAGGCAACCAAATATGGCCCAGATAGTAAATATACCAGCACAGTCGACTTCCATTACCTGAAGACAATTAAATGTTTCATTCAGGCATTTAATACGACGTCTAGACTGATGCTCTATTTGTGTATTATCTCAAAATGCGATCGATTCACATGAAAATAATTGTTGGGTCTATAGTTGCACAGCCTGCACCTTAAAATACGGCAACCCAAATGAACTTCGGTCACGCGAGCTACAGGAAACTTTGTTCACGTAATTCAAATTCATAAAAATGGGAGCGTAAAGTGGATAACTGGAAGAGCTTTTCATTGTATTGCGTATGACGAGGTAATTAATAATGTGTTGAAGAGAAAGCAGTACACAAATTTAACTGGCAAATGGCCGGCAAATGTACAACCATAAATCCTGATAATTTACTTATAGATCTAGAAGAATAGACAACAATTTTTTGTTAATACGATTATATAAATGCTATGTAATCATATAAATTCTACCTAAAAAAAAACTCGCCCGTGCCCATTCAAATTCGCCGCTGTGCAACGTTCGGCTAAGGGATACTTCGTTCTCGCCAGCATTGACGCTCACAGGGGACGCTCGGCTTCGAGAAATTGGCTTCTAAGGAATAAACGTATCTAGCTGATTAAAGTTCCCTTCTATTCCTGTAACCAAATTGCTCAAGTAAATTCTCCCCCGGGATGTTCGCCCTCGGAAGATTCACTATCGGACTGTTATTCTCCTTCCTCCCCTAACAAATCCTCGCTAAAGTACTTTAATGTACCCCTAAAGAGGATCCTTTACGTAGCCGATATTAAAATGCCCTTCTATTACTGTAACCAAATTGCCCAAGTCAACTTTTCCCCGGAATGATCGTCTTCGGAAGATTCGCTCTCGGGAAGTTCTTCTCCTCTGGAAGTTTCTTGCTAGGCTTCTGGAAGGTCTCCAATATGCCCCGTGTCTGCCATGATAGAGATTTTTGATGGGATTTGTCACGAAGTTGGTAATGTGTTCTGTAAACTGTAAACCAAAGGTTATAAAATTATAAGTGAAATCATTTATGCTATGCTTCGTTAACTCTCGCATCAGGAAATTGCTCTAAGGAAATTCTCCCGCAAGAATGTGAGAAAAGTTCGCCCGGGTGACACATATTTCAATTTTCCCATGAAATGGGATTTTATGTATCAATAGGTTGGTAGTGTGGTACTTGTATAACTTCGAAAGTTGGCAATGTGATATGACATTACCCTTACAGGTCCGGTGAAAGAATTGGCCCGTGGTATTCCCTACCTGTCGTGAAAGGTGACTAAAATGGTACCGAATTGTTCCCGGAATAAGGAATCAACGCCCGTCAAGTGCCAACGAATTCATGGCGAAAGGGCGGTTGGGAGGCGAGTATCCTCTTGTTCTTGTAAAGAAAAATCTCTCAAAAGGTGGATGAACGACTAAAATTAACGACATGGAATGCCGAAGGCAACCGGAAACCACTGGATTGAAAATCTATTGATATCCCAAGCTGACGGTGAAAAAAAAGTGGAGGATAATTTTTTACCCCAATCCAATACCTCCCTTATTAACGTGCGGGTGGTAAAAAGGAAAAAAAAGAGATATGTTAAGGGATCGTAGCTCCTAACAAAGACTTTCGGGTTGTTTATTTGGAAAAAAATTCATGTTTTACTTTACGTACTCATATAATTTCCACGACACTTTATCTTTTGATAATTTTCTTTTTCTAGGAAGCTCAAATATGTGCAGTACATACATCCACAACAAATATTACAATCAAGTACCGAAGAGTTATTGCCCTCTAGAGATTGGCGGAGTAAATATGTAAGCCCCCTTTGCAAATACACAGTCACACAGAGCTCTTCGTCAATCGTTCTTCTTAATTTCTTTGTTCATTGTACCATAACATTTCCTTACCTATAATGCAATGTATATTACTTTACAAGACTGCAAGTAGGGAATGCAATACCGGGATCCCGCAGCATTTTTCCGGGATTAATCCCGCACATTTGGATTTGCGGGACTGAGGAATTTGAGGAAACACATAACGGAGAAGCTATTTTTTAAATAATTGTTAAACTTTTTTCGTTAAAAATGTACTATGATTTTTGAGGCACTTTAGAAGTTCACCTTTTTGTGCTTTACAGGTGATTTTTTGAGTTCTAGGATCCCGCGGGATTAACATCTAACAATCCCGCAAATACCGGGATTGAGATTTTGCTGCGGGATTGCATTCCCTAACTGCAAGGAACAAGGGAATTCGTGTACTGCTGTCTATTTTTCGCACAATTTCCAGCATTATCTTTATGTTTGTTATTTGCGTGATCTTGACATAAAAATAGCGGTCTTGTTGGCAATTAAAATATAACTACCTGGTTCGAAGAACTTATTTTTCTGGATTATTAATACAAGATTAAATATTATCAACCTTTCCTGTGCAATGTAGCATTGCAGTTCGGGTGACACTGTATAGAACCAGACGAAATCTGTATGAGTGCTGTAGTTGATTACAAAACAAGTATCTTTTGTATTGACTGTTTCCTGTGCTAAAGCAACCGCAGCATGTGAATCAGGTACACTGAAACAAAAATGTTTTCAGCAGAACTGGTTTTGCAATTCAAACAATCTCTACCGATACGCTATTTTAGTTTTGGTATTGTGAATTCTTTTATCTACTGGTCTTGAAAATACTACCAAGGAGGACGTTTCAGCCGTGGCATAGTGTTAGAATTCTTACACTACATTGATGAATTACATTGCTCATCAGGGATTCAATGAGCAAAATTGTATATACATATCACAGAGGGCTATGCATTTACACCTGTAAGTTTTTTTATTGTTAAGGTTAAAATAAAAAAAAGGATATGTTGGATCGCAAAACCTAACAAAGACTTCCGGGTAGTTTATTTGGAAAACATGTTCATATTTCAATTTTATTTGAGCGCTCCTGTAGTCTCTATGACTCTAGACTTTTTATTTTTCCATAATTTTCTTTTACTAAGAAGTTCAAATATGCACAGTGCGGACATTTATATCAAATATTACAATCAAGCAGGGTAATGTATTGCACTCTAAACATTGACGTAGTAAATATGTACACCCTTGACCCTATTTCATATTTGCAAATATACAGTTACACAGAGCTTTTTGCTTTCCGCTCTTCTCCATTTCATTTTTCATAGCACCGTAACATTTCCTTGCCTATAATACAATTTGGTAATACCATAGACCTTTACTTTGCAAGACCACAAGGGACTGGAGGATTAGTGTACTGCCGTCTATGCTATGTCGCGCAATTACCATCCGTATCGTTATCTTTGTTATTTATGCCATCTTGAGATAAACAGCGTTTTGCTTGTCATGAAATAAAACTATATTACCTACCCGGTTCGCGGAACTTATAAATATAATATACATATTTGTGAAAAGTAGAGTTCATTTCAGTTCAGGTGACAGTGTATAAAAACATCGAAAATTTGTACGGGTGGTGTAGTTGAGCACAAGACATTAGAAGAAATGTTGAAAATGGTACTTGCACTTGTATCCTTTGTGTTGGTTGTTTCCTGTGCCACAGCAAGCGCAGCATCAAAATCAGGTAAACTGTATATCATAGCCCGTTGAAACTAAACAAAAATATTTTCAGCAGAGCTCGCTTTGCAAACCAAACAATTGCTGCCTCTAGGCAATTTAATTTCTGGTATTTTGGGGTGTTTATTTAACGGTCTTCAGAATATCACCCAAAACGACGTGTCATCCGTGGTAGGAGAATTAGGAGAAATTTTGTTCGAGATAGGACTTTGTACCAATCTTAACTTAACCGACCCTGGACAATTGGTAGCGACAATAGGATGTCTTTTGGATAACGCCGCAAGCATAACTGGAAGTCAACTTGTCGACATCGTGCGGGCACTACAAGGAATCATATTAAATACTAATGGCATAGTTGTATGTTTAAGGGAACTTGGCAGGAGCCTATGTGGATGCACGCTAATTCCATTGTTATGCGACCTTGCAGGCTCTAACATTTTACTCGGTCTGATTAATCTTTTGCTCAATTCTATTCTACTTCCACTTCTTTGCGGTATAATTACTGGTTAGTTAACATTAGTTTATGAAATTCTATCTAAGGATCTAATTAGATGTTAAAATTTCTTATAGGTGGTGGATTTTAGTCTCGTATATTAAATGTAGCTAGTTCTGAACTTAACTTTTACTTCTCAAAATCTGAAGTGAGCGAGTCCGCGAGCGAAGTGGTGTTTTTCAATTTGTGACTAAACTGCTACATTCGAAGTAACAGTTGTGAAAAAATGAACAACTTTTCTATCTTACGCTGTTTTCACATAACCTTCAAATTTTTCGAGAAAATCTGACGAAACTGGTCTTTTCGTTTTCTATCTTTATGTGCGCGAAAAAAAAGGCCGTATAGGTCTGAATCTTCAATTGGACCCGTAAAGCTGATCCGTTTCCGAGATATTCACGATTTTCGAAAAAAACAACTGATTCAGGGGGATCAAAAATCTATTTTTTTCATCGTACAAAAAAAATAAAAATGCCAAATTTTGTGGATGCGAACACTGAAATAAAAGCGTTATAGGTATCAAATCTTGCTATGTAATGAATAAAACATATTAATGAATGTAGTCAGCAAGGTATCCCAAGTAGCACGCAATATGGAAGCAATAATGGCTATAAACTGGCGCAACATTGATTTCATATTGTATTTTTATATTGCGCCAACATAGAATGTGAACGCTTTTAAAAATTGGGCCAATATAGTAAACAATATTGGTTCAATGTCATTTACAATATAAAACCAATACTGTTATACTACATTGGTCCGATCTCATAGTTACAATATCGGGGAAATATTGCAGCCTACATGGGACCAATATAGGATGTAAATGCTTTGTAAATGGGCCAATATTGTTGAACTATATTACTCCAATATAGAATGGAAATATTGGGCGAATAATGTAATCTATATTGTACCAACATAGATTTTGAAAGCTGTTAAACCTTGATTCAATATTTTCTCATAAGGCCGAATCAATACTGTTGGACGATATTAAACCAGAGTGGTTCTACGTATGTAACTGTACAACATAATAAAATAGCAGGTAAATTGAAAAGCGTAGGAAAACGGAATATCGAATTTATTCTGTAAAGAAAGAAAATGATGTAAAACTAAGATGTTACAATTAATGATTTATACTTTTCCCTTTCCTTGCGACCCCCGTCCCTGCAGCATGATGCCAAGGTCCCACTCACAAGACCCAACAGCTTGGAATTTATTCTTAACTGTAACTAAACAATATCAAAGATTAAAAAAAAACTTATGAAAATTGATATATCTGGTTATTAGCACAAAATCTACTTCGTGCCTACATCTTAATGTTTATGCAAGCATTACCAAACCAAATTGAAACTTAATCTTATAGATATACCTATATAATAGGTACTTACCCTTTATTTTCAGTTTCTCACAGGATGCACAAATAAAGAAAGTCACAAAATACTCGTTGACAATAATAACACTTGCACATCTACAAATACAAAATGAATTCTGCATGCATTCTGCGTAATGATCACACAGATCACGTAAACATTAAGTGTAGGTAGATTTGCTTAATGGCGTGCTTATGTAGCGTTGCGCACACTCTCCGAAATGATGCTATACTTAAAAGTGCTCTCTCATGTTTTTAATTATATAAAGGCCCAAGATTGTGCCCATATTATTTTTTCCTATGTTGATTAATACAATATAGGCCCAATGTCGATAATATCAATATAATAAGATATGGAATTCAAACATTAGACCAACATTGCGCCAATATTGTTTTGTTCTATGTCGATTAAAACAACATACGTCCAATACCGACAATATCAATATAATAAACATATTGACTATACAATATTAAACCAATATTGGAAATATAAGTGTGAGACTACATTGACTGACCAACATTGCGCGTACATAGTTTTTTTGTACATTGATTTAAACAATATATGTACAACGTCGATATAAACAATGTTGGTTACTTACTGTTAAACCAATATTGAACCATTATTAGAAATATCTATATAACATTATATTGGTTATTCCAGATTGCGCCCATACCAGAATTATCTATATAGAATTATATTAGATATTCTATATTGATCCAACATAAACTTTTAAAATGTTGGATTTACAATATATGTCATATATAGGTGTAACATTGATGATGTTCCATATGAATTTTGCAGAGATTTTAACATGTAGGTCCAATATAGAAAACGATATGCAATATTGCGCCAACATATTTATATTGGGCCTAGATATCCCCTTTCTAATGCCAAGATTATGTGCTACCTGGGCGACTACCACCCCCGTAGCGTTGATATAATAGCAAACGGAAAATGCTCCGGCTTGGCCATACTGCCTTGACACATGGTTTTTTGTTGGCCGGTGAAGATCGTCCTCATTGCGTAAGGTGTGATGTAAACCTAACACCGGAGCATATAGTTTGTGTTTGTCCAGAATACCAAGATGCGCGTAACATCTATCAAATAAGTGACATATGGGAAGAAAATTTTAGCACTGTACATAAATGCTCAGAAGTACTGCGATTTCTAAGCACCATAAATGTGATAAGTAAACTGTGATAAAATGTTTGTAATATGTCCTATGACTGTACGTTTGAGCTGAAAATCTGTGATATATATGTAACTAGTAGGTATGCATTTAAAACTGTGATATCTTAGCTGCTATAAGTAGGAAATAGATCGGCAAATGGCCTTAGAAGCCGAAGCCTCAGGTGGGGTTTTAGTGGGTATGCCCAAATAATGGGAGAGTCCCACACTACTCCAGACCTCCATCTGGAGTTTGCGTAATGCATTTCCCCACCTGTCAAAAAAAAAATTCATATATATATATATATATATATATACAGGGTGTTTTTTGGGAGCTTTAGTTAAAAGTTTCTGGGAAAGTAAAATAGGTAGGTTTTTGAAAATTTGTACTTAGGAGTTACTCTGAAGGCCGAATCGATGTAAAATATTTTCAAAATGGTTTTAAATCATTCGTCGACAAATTGTACATCCATACTTAGAATTTATCATCAACATCATGTTATATAAATGTGTTTGCAAAAAGGGTACGCAATGTGGGAAAGAGCAAGATGTTGATGATAAATTCTAAGTATGGATGTACAATTGTCGACGAATGATTTAAAACCATTTTGAAATATGTCAACATTTGTTGAATTACAGATGGTATTATACAGACGTTGCATATCAACAACAGGCGAAAAGGCTAGCAAATTAGTGCGGGAATAGGGCATATAAAACAGGGTACGTATACGGCGAAAGAAAGGTGGAACATAAAAATGAATTTGTGCCAAGTTGGGTGGGTTGCTTATCGTTCCGTGCAGTAATTTGTACAGATAGACGAATTGGGCTAATTGATGTCTCTTTTCGACACTTTCCATATGAAATGACCCTAGAAGTTCAGAATATGGAATAAAATATGTGTACTCTCTCCAAACTTCTTTTGTGTATTGAACTGTGAGGTTTCCAAATAACGCACGCGTATTCCAGGTGTGGTTTCACTATAGATGAGAACAGAAGCTTTAATGTCCTTATTTTTGAGAAGTTCTTACCATTATGTACCCTAAATTTTTTAAGCTAGTTGCTATGCTTTAGGAGACCAATTTTGAATTAATTTTTTGGAATATTTGTCACCATTATTACTTCTTTATAAAGGGAGAAAAAAATATAAATCAAGTTAATTTAAGCGTGTATGCAAAACTCACTTATTTGGACCAACTCATTAACCAGCAAATCAATCAATATCGAGAGCAAGCCAGTCAATCTTCAACGTCCAATCCCAAGAAGTCACAAAGATTTTTTCAAGCCCGCGGATTTAAGTATGCAGCCCTTTAGAAATCATCTGATATCAACCCCAATTGGCGAGTAAAAAGGTTAGTCGTGTTTATGCATTTTTTCAAATCTCTTCGATAATTTTAAGATGATCTGTGGTCTTACTAGTCAAATTTTTAAATGAGAGATGTTCCATAAATTTCACTGTGAGGGAAACCACGTTCAATGGTTATTTATTCCGTAATTTATCACAGTAAAATCAATTTAAGGTTTGATCAAAGTGTAAAGATACTTTTTGCGAATGTACAATCTCCAAAAATTACTTCAAAGAACTTATCAAATGTCGCCTTAAAATTTGCGGAAAGCTGCGTTTCTGTTTAATATTAATTTTTTGTATTAAAAAATGGATATATTATTTCATGAAAATTTAAGTAGCTTTAGGGGACTGAATGCGAAGAACAACATGCAATGTTTTTATTCCGTTCAAATATTTCATTATTATTTGAAATTACTTTTAAATGCTTGTACAGGTATATGGATTTTCCAAATTCCTTTAACGTTATTCTTTAATAAAAGTCTTTGGATATACGAAAAAATTAAACTAAAGGTTTGTTTGAGTGAAAGTTCGAAATTTACTTGGGTTACCAATGTTTTATTTTATTCGGCAGAAATAATTGGCTTCCATTGAAAGCGATACAACGTTATAAAAAATTATGAACTTTGTGTTTGATGAGTTTTGGTTTGTAATTAATGTAACTCTTATTTTCTCGGCGCGTACGTAAATATACAATTACAAAAGCGCGCCTGAAATATGAAATATACTTGATGAAAAGCAAATTTGAAGTTGAATTTTCGTAGGTAATCCAGTAGGTAGTTAATTTCCATTGAAACAAACGTATTCACACAGCATTTTATGTATCAGACATGTCCAACTCGACAAGAAATCAAGTCCTACGATCGTTAAAATACGAAAGACAAGATGAGAAAAAATAACAATAATCGTATCAATTGAGAATAACAAGACAGTCTATACGGAAGAGGTAATCAGTTGAATTCACGTGCAAAATCTAAAAGAAGAATATTGGGAGCAAGTACTATTTCGAAATATAATTTGTATGTTAAATTATTAATTTCGCATCATTCCCTAAAAGCGTTAAGTGGGCGTTTGTGTTTTTATAAATTGGCAATTATCTCGCATTTTGACAGGGTTTCTGCAAATGACAATTTAAATGTATACCAAACAACTGCGAAATGGAAAACGAGGGAAATTTATTGGAACACCTTCGCGAAATCGCGTTTCAAGCCATCCGCAGATAATACGTTCAAGTACGATACTTTGAAAATTACGTAGCAGTAGTAAAACAAATTTCATCTACTGGATATAAAGCGATTAAAAATGTCGAAGTGTTAGTGCTGAGACTCGGATTGAGTATTTGTAGAACAAATTTGATTTGATCACAATTGCGTATTGCTGTCAATGATATCGATACAGGACCCGCAAATAACATCACAGTAATCAAAAATTGGCAATACTAATGAATTCACATATTTCAAAATGGTTTTAAATCATTCGTCGACAATTGTACATCCATACTTAGAATTTATCATCAACATCTTGCTCTTTCCCACATTGCGTACCCTTTTTGCAAACACATTTATATACATGATGTTGATGATAAATTCTAAGTATGGATGTACAATTTGTCGACGAATGATTTAAAACCATTTTGAAATATGTCAACATTTGTTGAATTACAGATGGTATTATACAGACGTTGCATATCAAACATATGTATGTATGTATGTATATATGTATATATATATATATATATATGTATATATATATATATATATATATTATATATATATTTGGTTTTTTGTTTAAGTGTGACAGACGTTGCATATCAACATATGTATGTATGTATGATATATATAATATATATATATATATATATATATATATATAATTTTATTTGGTTTTTTGTTTAAGTGTGTTAAAATGTAAGTGGTTTCAATTAACTGGCTTAGAAAATTATTTATGTATAACATTAGTCCGTAAAGTTAAGACATAAAAAATGTATTTATTTGTGAACTGCTCCACAGTAATTGGATGATTGTTTTCTGTTGTGGAGCATGAAAATCAATAAATGAAATGAAATGAAATAGACGATGATGGTGGTGGTGGTTGGTCGGAGACGGTGACAACGATTGCAGCTCACACAATCCTGTCGAGAACTTCTGAGAGAGGAACCTTGTTCAAAGACTAATATAGTCTGCACTGCTTTTGACATTTCCTGGAGGAATAGTTCTTTCAGCGCCCGCTCGTTCACACATCCAGAGTTTTGCACGAGTTGTCGCATGTGCCTTAAGAGCTGAAATGGTTACCGGCTTCCTAGCTCTTCTCCCGATAACAAGTTTTTTAATTTCTAAGAGCTGTTCTATTTATTACCGCTTGTTGGTGTATAGTGGAGGGAGATCTGCGTTTGGGCACAGATATAAGCATAATCGTGAGATTTCCTGTGGCGCTACAGATTTATGTATAAAAATTTTAATGCCCGTCTGTTTTGTGCAGTAAGACGTGGTGGTACATTGTAGTAAATTAAGTTAATATTAAGTTTGTTTCTTTCGCAGTTAAAAATAATTGAGTAATCTTTAGAAACCAAAACCTTTATTGGAGGAACGACTCAATAAAAATGTACCTCGTCGAATAAGATAGAAATGAGGTTTAATTAACAGTTTGGGATTAATATCCAAAAGTAAACTGGATCCGCACGCCGGTGGATTTGATAAGATCAAACAGGCAATAATAAGGAATAATTAATATGTTCAAAATTCAACGAAACTGCGTCGTTAATTAACATTGTAGTATACAAAGGAAAAGCGAATAATTAAGAGATGTTGGCAATCATCAACTAACGTCGAGACAATGAACATTTAATTTCCTTTCCAAAAACACATCTGAGACCTTTTAAGACGATTTTCTTGAAATGATCTCATGTAGGAGTTTATTTACCAAACAATTCGTCATTTAATATTCGGTATTAGTACTATTACATTACAGAAACTGCCAGAAATTCTGATATCTTACCGCATAAATGCAAGATGGTTCATCAATCAAAATCTAGATCTGGCATTCAAGCAACACACAACACATTTATTCTGACTATACATTTCTAACGTATCGTTAATTTATTTTAGAACGATATTTTTCAAATCGTCTCCCAAAACAAATATATCACTGTCTTAGTGTTTTTTGCCACCCTGCAACAGTTCTGATATATCGGGTCAAGTTCAGATCTTATTTATACAAATACTAAATCTGATGCTTTTGACTGGATGCCTTGTATCAGGCTGAATCATAAACAGATCGCCGTGGATACGGAAGTTCAGTTTTAGGTGTTAAATATTAGGAAGTTTCCATTAGAGGGCTGTTTATTCAAAAATTATATTCTCTTAATGAATTTTGCGATCTATATTTTGTGAGTCTTTGGCTACCGGAAGTGTTGTGACCGGTTAACGGCCTGGGGCAAGTTATCAGCACCAGTCTGACGAGCGATAACACAATCTTAATGTCTTTTACGTGACCAAAACAGCTAAATCAGAATTAATCATAGCGATGTCATGAAGCATCGTGAGAAGTTCGAACTAAGCGATCTTGAAATCTGATGGGTTTTGATAGATGATATTTATACGCACTTGATTGGGCTAAGCTTTCACCTATTAGCGCCATTTTTCCACAAAATTCTACTACGACTTCAGCGGCTGTTTTGGTGCCAAAAGTCGTAGTATCACCAACGTCTACTTTTATGATTAAATACTGTTCAGCCACTTCTCAGGATTGCTAGTGACTGCTGGTTACTGATTACCGTCCTTATAACTTCAAATGTATATATCTTAAAAAAGACATTACATTATATAATACCCATTTATTGTGTAATGATAATTGAGCTTTTGAGCAGTACAAAAGATGATCTGAACTGGAAATTATATAATATCCAGGGTGATCCATTTTTCATCATGTCTTGTATATTCTTCAATTTATCTAAACTCTTTCTTTTTTGTTGGCATCAATTTTAATATGATCAACTATGTGATCTGATGTCAGTGTGTCACGAGATGTGTCATTTGAATTAGTGACATCCTGGGTAGTGATTGAACTCTTCTTCATTAATTTTGAGTCCGAGCCCTACGATTCAAAATTGAATTGTATTTTTGTAATTCTTATTATTTGCCTTTTTTGTAATTCTTATTTACCTTTTTCACACGATTTTGACTTGAGGCACAAATGATATACAATATTTTGTTGTGACCATCTACCAATTTGAATAATTTTACCGATCATTTTTAACGATGAATAATATTCGCTAACCCCAGATCTTCTAATAAACGTGTATTTTCTTAGGCCATTTTATTTACTGATAGGATTAAAACATTGGAGAGCGATATCCAAGGAGGCATCAACAATATCTTAAAGTGTTAAAACAATGCTGAATCATAGAAGACACCAAAGAAAATATAATAGCCAATCCAAAAATCCCTATTCGGGTAATGCCGAAATAATCAAAGTAAAAGAATGGCGTAATAAGATTCGCAAATGAAGACTATGAAAGCAGAATCTCCTCTAAAAGAACAAGAAACAAGCAACGCGCACGCGAACACTTAAGAAAATCAAGAAAGAGAAGGAAAATACAGAAAAGTACATTCGGATGGCCTAGGGGGAAAATAAAGAACTATGAAATAAAAACTCTATCAAGAAAACTAACTAGCGCGAGCTGATACGAGAAATACACAGATCGTAGTCTTGTTCACGATTTGTGTTTAGCGAAGGCCGCTATTTTTCCATGGCGATTAAAATACTTTCTCAGGTACGTTATTCCAAGCTATATATATATATATATATATATATATATATATATATATATGGTCTAGTACGCACATCATCTTGAGTTTAATATGTACACAATAAATAAAAAAAAGCGCCCAGTTTTTGTTTTGGCCCGTACAATTATCAAGCCAAAGAACAGTATGTTCTTCATCTCGGTAATGAATGAAGAACGCGCTGATGATTTCCTCTTTTCTTCGGTCAGCTATGGCTTCATGCATTACGGCAATTGGTTTTCCTTTACCACTTTTTCCGAGTGGTACAAAACTTTCATTAAAGTATTAAAATATCACAGATTTGAACATTTCGAAAAAGCATCTCACGAGCAATTTGCGTTTGTTTTATATGCTTATCCCATTTGGTACAAGTGTCGCAGTTCAAATCCAATTATCCTTAGTGTGTGATCCATTGTGCAGTTTGTAACCTTCGCAAATTTCTCATTCCTCTTGTCCCAAATGCACAAAAGAAATATTTTTTCCTTCACAACAACATATCTATAAAGTTCATAGGAACACTTAATATTTGGGTTACTTTTAATAAATTCACTATGCATAATTTTAATAGATATGTCAGACGTTAAATATAATTTGTTGGAGGCGTGCTCATGCCTATAATGAGATATACAAGGCAGATATTTTTCAATGTGGTCATAGTTAACTTGTCGGTCAACTTTTTCGTGTTTTGGATGTAGTCCCCTTTTATCTTTTGAAACTGTTATGTCAGTTGCATTACTGACTAATTTTATGATTGTATCATTGTGCCTGGTGGAACCTAGTGTGGACAAATAAAACGTTTTGCACACTTGAACAAGTTCGCCTTTGTCATCTTTAAGGTAATAGTTTATAGTTTCATTCCTTCTGGAGTTGCCTGCGATAGAATTTTTACTTCTTCTTTTTACGCCAAACTTCTTTGTGGTATGAAGTACGAACAACCTTGTAGAAGGCCAGTTTTGACTCCAAAATTCTTGATTAATTCTCTGACGCCTATTTGTTAAAATTTTACGAGAACAACTTTTTTTGCAAGGAGCTTTCATCATATGCTTTTCCTGATTTTTTCGCATCTTTTTCTGTTCAGTTTCTTCTTTTCTTTTCTTTGGTTGCCTAGAGCTTTTCTTTTTCGCGGTTTAGTAGAGTTTTTGTTATTTAAAAGTAGACATAGGGAAAAACAATACACCTAAAATTCCCTATGTCTACTTTTTAACTAAATATCACTGTATATTTGTGTACCTTCCATTGTTATACAATGAATTCAATCAAATCTGACCCCATCAATTAAGCAATTAATAATCATTACAATGTTCACGTAAATACCTCTACAAAATGCATTTAGTTGAACCTTCCATTGTTATAACTATACAATGCTTCCACCCATCATGCATTATACAATCCTGTTTGAAACCACTAATGTCAATCAATGCTGTATTTATTTATATTTCACAACACAATTTGTGCTTTTTAACTTTTTTCCTGTTGCACATAGAAGACCTTTATCTCGGGTCCGCTAGTAAATTATGAAATAGAACGAAGCCTATACCTACCTTTTTCGTTTGTAAACAAGGCGCGAGATTAAATATATTGGATGTCTTTTTGCCGAAATGCCGTAATCATTTTCACACAATAATCTTATACCGTGCCTCTCGCTGACAAATTGATTACTGCGTTTCCACATCTCGCATACAGGATTTAAGGGACCAGTAATGAACATCCATTTGCTACTAACCAAAATTCTCAGAGATCCCCAACGCAACATTCTCTTTGAGCGGGCGCGTGACATGCGAATTTTCTCGTCAATTTCATGAGGTATTTAAGATTGTACTGCACAAAATTATATACTTATTATAATTGGTATCTCAAAAACCGAGTCAAAAACTGTACTGACGTAATTAGTGGTTAGTTAGAATTTCGAAGGAGAAAAAAGCTAATTAATGTAAAAAAATTAATGAACTTTTGACGAAGTGTCCAACTTACTCCAACTCGATCAATCCCGCAAGTCTTCTCAATATTGAGTTAAAACTTTGTGATATCTTTATCGCCAAACCAAATTATATGCCTTTGCTTTTAGTAATTAGTTAATTAAACTTGTTTTTTATACGCATACAACATCATAGTCAAGGTAACGCGAAAATAAAACTTTGGGTCTTGGGGATTTTTGTTTTTATTATAAAGATGATATTGGGAGCGAGCGAGCATTTTTTTACGTAAATGAGTGCTTAATGTTATATGATTTCAGACGAATTAAGCTGCTTAGGTATGTTTTCAGCCTTGGATAAAAAAGACTTAAAGTGGGAATGTTAGAAGATTCAAATTTAAACATACATGTATTCCCATAGTTTGCGATTCCGAGATTTTTTATGAAACACTTGGGAAGTCGATCTCAACGGAATGGGAACGTGCCACCTACACATATAGGGAGTATCAGAGAATGGGGAAAATTGTGCGCATAGTTTGAATGCACACAGACATACACACCTTGCGCATGATTTGATGTATTGCTCTTTTAGGTAAATTATGAGTGGAAGTCTTAAATGCAGTGGCATTGTCCACAGTTTCATAGTTGAGTTAATTTTTACACGATTTAATTATATTATGTAGCAAGATTGCAAAGCCCTCCGAGTATAACTTCGCCGATTTGAACACAAAACACGACTGATTAAATTTTCCATAATCGCTCCATATATGTGCACACATTGCCGCGGTAGGTAATCCTAATGTCTTCCCAAACTCATCTCATGTCCAAGGTGCGACATTGTCGAGAAATATTCCTGAGCAATGGTATCGTATGGATGCATTCTGCGGAGGTCTCCTTACATAGAATAGAATGTGGTATTTAAGCTCAAACTTTAATAGAGCAGTGTTGGTCTGAGCAATAAAAGCTTTAGTTCAAACCTCTTATCTTGACTACGCCTGTCAAAGAGTACGTGGTAGCTTAATTAGGAACGTTACTGTAGTCTGTATATACCTTTCATTAAATAAACGATATTAGTAAGTTTAAGTTTGAGTATGTCACTTTGTGTTCTCCGTAATTGGGCTTGTCCTGTGGAGAATTGAAATTGAAATAAACAAATAAAACTACGTATTTTGTAAGAACAAATATATCGCCCCCTTAATGCTACTAGATAACTTGATTTTTATACATACTGAGTTATCTAATTGTTTCTACTCCTCCTTTCAGAGCTATAAGTAGATATCCTCTCCTACGCTGGAAGGTTATTGAACTAAGTGGTAATTAATGGATAACTTCAAGATCGTTTAGGTTTATTTCTAGAACTGGATTATCTCAAGTTATCTAGTTCTTGTATTAATAATCGTCACTTCACAAGTGGATAACTAAAGATATCTAGTTGTGCTAATTATTGTGTTCAATCAGGTGATATCTTCTGTAGTCGCTTGCGATATCTAGTTGTTAGTTTCAACAAGTGGTATTTTGTGAGTGATAAAGTACGAAATATAACAAGAGACGGAAAATACATGAAGCACTGTGGTGGTCAAAATTTAAACAAATTTGTGGCTGCTATACGCTTGAAATAATAAAACTGTTTTTCAGAATAAATAATATATTTTTATTCAATAAACCTTAAGAAAGTATAGTGAAGTTAGTTTTCCTCTGAAGGTGGATCCTCTTCGTCCGATTCAACTAATGTATTCGGTACACTCGCTTTGAATGGCAGTGACAGAAATTCATTATGATATTTTTTTGGAATAGTTCCATTCATGCAAAGTTTTCGTAATGTATTGTATTTTTCATGGGACAATAGAGGTCGTGAATTATAAGCCCTTAGAAGTTCTGGAGGCCCACGATTTGTTCTTGTGCTTCTTGCTTTTTTGGTTTTTACATTGATGCAAACTTTGGTTTCTTCAGACTCAGAATTTAAGGATAGAAAAACTCGTTTGGAGATTCTTTTTTAAATGTTGCCGAACGAATATCCCATATTTTCACTAAAATGCCATTTTCGTTCCTTAGTAAAGGAGGAAATGTATTCTGATGTAAAGTTTTGAAATCAAAAAGTCCTTGTACGGTTAAATTATACGTTTCATAGGGCGGCCCGTTATACCTAGCATTTCTAATTCTGCGGTTTGGGATACTAAGGGCGGATGTCACAAAAGTGTAATGTTGAGTAAATGTGGCAAAAACACTATGGAAAATATAATTTCGAATGTAGCAGCATAACGCTAAGATAGATATAATACAGACTTGCCTCAAATATTGCATTGCATTTGAGCTACAAACTATTAAAACATGAAGCCCCAATATTCAAAAATGAGGGAGAAAAAATAAAGTAATGGACATCCGACCTCTATCTAATGTATAGGACATTGGTCAGAAGTCCTATGCTAACTATTCATGGTTCAATAAGGACCATTTTTCGATATGAATTTTTATTTTTCAAACATAAACAAAGTAAACATCCTTATTAAAAATTAAAAAAAACTTAATCCTCATCACTTTCCGTCGCAGTACCATGTGGAAGGTTTCTATAATACTCCTTTAAAGTTTCGGGTATCCATTGCAGTAGATCTTGGAAGTGTTGGTACTTTTTCGTGGTAATGCCTAGCAACTGCTGCGAAATAAGTGGAATAGTTTCAGGAAATACCAAGGTTCTGCGTGGATATCGTAGCAAGCTAATATTTTGAAAACTTTCCTGATCAAAACTGGTTTTATAGTTAACCACTCCTAAACATTCTTGTCTAAATTGAAGATGCACCACTTTTGATAAATGAAACTCTTCATTTTCCGAATTCTTCTTTCTTTGTATTAATGGAGAGTTTTGTGATTTTCCCAAAATATTGAAATTCAAAAAGTCTGATAATCCCATTTCGTGGACAATGTACGGTTTTTTTCCACAAGAAGATAGAATTAGTTGAGCCCAGTCATGAGTGTCGCAAATATTCATAGTTTTTGTACGTCTTCTTTTATGTTCGATTACAGAGTGCGCCACATCAACCTCCATGTGAGTGTGACCTTTTAATAAATACTTATGATTTATCGTTTTTATGTGGGAAAATTTGTGCAATACCCATGTGTAGAAGAACAGGATATTAATGTTCCTATTTTGACCTGCACAATTGTCTGACCAAATTACTAATTCCTCAACATCTGTTGATAAATCCGTAATCCATTTTAAAAGGCAGGAAGCAATTTTTCATTGCTTCCTCTTTTACCTATTGTCTCATTCCAAACCAGGCATGTCGTTTGTTGTGTAGTCATGTCACATATTGTTAAATTTAAGGTCCATAGTTTTAATTTGTAAAAACTTTGGGCATTTGTAAGGCACGGAGTGGGCAAACACTTCTGTAAGTCTACAGTACACACCACTGTCTTAGAATCTTCTACTCGCGATCTAAGTTTATCTTCTTCTTTGTCATGGTATCTTCTTTTAGACTCGTCTTGATGTAAGTCACGTTCTTCTGTAATTTTTTGGATTTTTTCTGGTTCTATTGTGTCTATCAAGAGTCTGGCATATTTATCACAATCATCACAAGTATCCAAGCTATATTCTGTTACAAATATAAAACGATAGTATGATTCTTTAAGAATGTACTTGGACTCCACGTTGTTCACCTTGCAATATTCGCTATACAAGTTGTACATAATTTTAATATTTAAACCTGGCTCCAAGTATCTTTTACTCGTACTTGTGCGTGAATAGTGGCTCTCTGCAGATGGAAAACTTTCAATATGCTGTTTTGCTATATCTTTTGCTTCTTGTGCAATAACTTTAGTTGGTTTCTGTTTGTGCCTTTTATCTGGCGTAGTTATGGACGTGTTGTCATTATTTTTATGCTATTTCTTAAAAATTTTTCACCAATTGCCAGCGTGTTAAGAAACATGACCTTATAAACATCAATAGATTGATTATTTAATTTTAAGCTGTATTGGTAGCTGTTTTGACGGCGCCCATTTTGATTACTATTTCTTGGCCGATTTCTAGCTATAGGAACCGTTTTGACTACCAAGGCAACGAATTGTTTCCGTTGACTCCAATTTTTTAGTGCCCAAAATTTACTATGAATTTTTTGACGATCCTCTTCCCTTACTTTCTCATAACATTTCATTCTACAGTGACACGTATCTTTCAAGTCTCTCTGTGCTACAATTTTACCTCCACGACCGATATATTCTTCTCCCGATGTTCTTTTTTCTTTTGCAACGTTTTTCTTCCACAAATCTGGATTCCGTTTCCGTTTTCTAGATGCTTTCTTCTCAAGAGAATCTTCTTGACCACGAGCTCGATCAACAACTGATGAGTCATGATTGGTTAAATTATGAAAAAGTTTTCGGGTGGCTTTATCTCTTTGTTCTTTGTTTATTTGAACATTCTCAATCTCATCCTCGCTAGGGTAGTAATTTGGGTCGTCATCACTGTCGCCTGAATAGGGTTCGTGTTCACTGTCCGATACTTCACCTGGTTCACTTTCAATATCTGCTACTGGATCAAATTCTAATGTATCAGTTGGTTTTGGTGAAATTTCTCGTGAAATAGTTGTAGGAAATTCATTTGGAGCTAAGAAAAAGTATGGAATGATTAATCATTCAAGCCATAATATTGCTCACACTTACTTGTGTCAATTTGAATGGGAATATCTTCGTGTGGAGTTTCAATAGCATCCAAACACTTAGTTTGTTCGACATTCACAGTTTCTGTAATGAGGTTACTAATAATCATAAAATTAATTATTAAAGAAAACAAACTATTATTCCGAGAACTTTTTTAGTTCTAAAATGATTAAAAAACGTTCACTTTAGTGTTGATTAGGAGTAGGCGATTTGAATAATCGATCACTACCAGTAATTAATTATCAAATAATCGACTACGTTAAAAGATAATTGAAATCCGATTATCGATGATTAATCATCCCAGCACACATTGATAACATCGTACGTACAATGTATTATGATTTTAGTTTATTTTGCAAGAACGTTGGCACTTATTGTAAAATGAGTAATGAAAATACTACGTTGTTTCTCGGTAATATTCCCTGGCGTGTTTAAGGCACCAAATATTTTTCTTGTTCTTGCTGAATACATTTTTAAGCTCCCGCAAACCCACTTTGCACCTTTACACAAACAGCACAGAATGCAATAACCTCAAATTATTACTACTTTATAAGACTTAAAAGGCGGATGTCCCAAGTGCTAACTCATCTACGGACAACCGTCCTATTCATATTTTTTAATGGACATCCGACCCACAAACAAGGGAAGTGATGTCCATATAAGGCCTTAGTCCTCAACCAAATAAGGACAACGGGCCTTGCTGAAACGGGTAAAACGTTAACCAATGCAGTATAAAAATCCGTTCCCAGTGTAACAAATGGCGGATGTCCTTAGCACATAAAAGCATTATATAACTCAATTTTACAAAAAATGTGACATCCGCCCTTAGTATCCCAAACCGCAGAATTATAGTATCCCTTTCAGATGGAGGTTAAACGATTTTCTTTTTGTGAGACGACTCTATAGTTGCGTGAACGGAATATACTGGCATAAAAGTAGGTATGCCCTGGTAATAAAATGGTTTTCTTAACAATTAATATATTATTGGCAGATTTTAGGAACCACATTAACATTGTCAACATCTGTTGGTTTTTATTTTGTGCACTGCAACTGTCACAGTACATAATTATTTCTTTGATGCTAGTATCTACCTACTGTAGGTATTTATAAACTCCAGTGCAGATATCATTAGTACCCCTCTTCCCATCACATTCCCCCCACAAATAACATTGAACATTTTTAGTTCCACTTTCCTAGAACGTTAAATTATAAACAGCGTAACGTGTACCTACTGAATCCCAGAAGAAAACTGTCACCATTCGGGGTACTCAAAACTTTTTGTAAGTCAAAACTGGTGCAAAGAACTGAATTGAGTTCCTTCGATTTCTTCGCTTAGAAATGTTTGCTTGCTAACCTCTTTCTCCTTAATATGATTTTCAAACCGTTCAATGTCAGCTTCTTTCATGTTCTCTTTATCGGCCTGTTTATTTACTTCACATAACAAACACTTATCTTTTTAGGAACATGGAATCCAATATTGAACTCATTCCTAAATATATTTTTTAAAACCTGTATATCGCCAATCTTTTCATCTTTTTTAATACTCTTGTACATTCGGTAAAGATTGGATTTATTTTTTTAATTCTGCTGGTAAATACTTTCTTGTAGTACTGTTCCTACAATAATGTGAAGGGACAGCTGGTAAACTTTTTACAAAATCAATAACACTGTTGAAGTTCTTCTGGAGTTTTATTTTTGGGGGGATGTTTTCCACGACTATCCTTCTTCGAAGTAAATATATCACTCCTGTTTACTTCAGTATATCTTAACATTCTGTCAGAAATTATTCATTAGGAATCTTCTACATACCTTAACTTTTTCTTCGCTCAGTTGCTTCGAATTAAAGAATTCTGCTGTTTTCTTTTTTGGTTCTTGTTCGAAAAGGTTAATGTGTTTCTACACATTTGAGCAAAAAATCGCGTTGTCTCTGATGATCTGAATATCAGTGAATATTTTTTGTCTCATTTCTTTCGTAAATGCTTTGCAACGTCGGGGTCCACAACCTTTTCCGTCAAATGCATGGGTTTACTTTAATTCTTTTTTCTTTTTGAACCTTTCCTTTATAGTAGGGGAGCTAGCACGAAATCCACTGAACGAGAATGATCAAAATTTTAACCGATGGAGTTCCATTTTGCCCTATCAGAGTATGCTAAAATCGATCGTCTGCCGCCTCAGGTCATACGACTTAAGGCGCTGCGGGTACTTCTTGTGGTACCAATTCTAAAAGGTTGTTTTTCGAAAAAATAAGTTATACACCTAATGAAAACGTTGATAATAGCTCTTAAAAAAATATTTAAAAAATCGCGAACATTTGATAACTCCGTAAAAGAACAATTCTTAGTCGGTTTTTCACGAACTTTCTACGGATATAAGTAGGTTACCGTTGGATGAATGAAGCTAATTTTTTTTACAGACTAATGATAGGTACAGCCAATGATTATGACAGTGTTTCTTTTTTAAGTTTTTTCTCTAATTATAAGATATCATATAATGTTAAGATAATAAGACAATCTTATAATTAGAGAAAAAATTTAAAAACGAAACACCGTTAAGTCATTAGTAGTACCTATCATCAGTCTGTAAAAAAAATCAGCTTCATTCGTCCAATTGTAACCTAGTTATATCCGTAGAAAGTTCGTGAAAAACCGACTAAGAATTGTTTTTTTACGGAGTTATCAAATGCGCGCGATTTTTTTAAATATTTTGTTAAGAGCTATTATCAACGTTTTCATTTGGTGTATAACTTATTTTCTCGAAAAACCATCTTTCAGAATTGGTACCGCAAGAAGTACCCGCAGCGCCTTAAGTCATATGACCTGAGGCGGCAGACGATCGATTTTAGCATACTCTGATAGGGCAAAATGGAACTGCATCGGTTAAAATCATTCTCGTTCAGTGGATTTCGTGCTAGCTCCCCTACTATTATGTCCGACATAACTTTTACCAGCACATCTATTGGCTTTTCTAATTTGTTTTCTACTGCTTCCTTTTTTTCGTTTTATACCATATCCATGAATACGAAATTAGGCAAAAAAATTAAAAACATGCACTTTTCAGGCAAAAACAATCTAAAGCACAGACAAACATTTTTTGAAGTTTTATTTATACTATGCTAAATTTACACGTAATATGAATGCGCTGTTATGTATTTTTCTAAATTATGTTCTATAAAATTCGTCCTTCTATCATTCAAAATATATTTGTGCTTAGAAAGTGAACGTTCCACATCACAAAAAGTGCTCGGCGCGTATTTAAAACAGGAGACAAGCCATCCACTATTCCACCAACTCCCTCAGGCACAATTTTTATATTGTTAATTTTTTACCAGAACCATAACAATTTTCTGGTGAATTTTTTTCCCTTTGGGAAAGTTCAATGGAACTTGATTCAACAACTTAGTGCTCTCCGTAAGAGGTAGAGATGGATCTTCCAATTGCTTGATTAAATCTGGAAATGGGCTCCAATGTAGCCTAAATCAGCTACTACAGAATCACATTGAAACGCAGCTTTGGCATCTTTCAAAATTAGGCACGCTGATTATTTTGTAACATATTAAAATGTCTATTTTTAATAAGAAAGTTTGACTTTGTTAAAATAATTTGCTGTATTTTTTTCGACTTACTCCGTAATTCCACAATCTACTTACCGGTTTTACTTACCGGTTTCACCTTCCTCATGTATGATACCTACTGTCATGTTTAAGAGCTTGTTTCTATATCGCCTCTTCTTATTCTTTCTGATGTTTCACTGAAATCGCTTTTGCGCATATCAAATACCACTGTTATACGCTTACCACCACACGTTCGTGCAAGGTTTGACATCATTTTCAAAAAGTACTGGCCTAAATCGTTGAACGTTACCAATACTTTCTCGTTTATCTCCTAAACAGCAACCATGCCATCAATTTATTAACGATTTCGTTTGAGGAGATGTACTCTCTGCCTCTTTAGAAAATCGACTTTGTTTGACTTCCTCATAGATCAATATTCAAGAAACATTGACAAAGGAGTGATATTCAATTCAAAAGATATAATTTGTTCTAAGTTCAGATCAGATCGTATAACTGCGCGGCGCAATGAATCCTTCGAAACATTAATTGCGATCCAACGAGTGGCTCAGCTTTTTTGGTTTTTTCGTGGCTTCTTAGAACGCTAATACCTTTTTCTTCTGGGTTGGTCTCCAGAAACGCAAACGCCATTCTCGTGGACACGCGAAATTGTACAAGATTTGATAATGTTGTATGAAGCTGAAACCGTATTATATGTAACACGTCATAAAGATTATAAAAACAAAAACAAACGTTTTGATGCCATTGAAACTATTAGAAGGGAGTTACAAGATGAGCATGCTGTCGAATGCAAAGACTTAAAAAATGAAGAAATTTCAAAGAAGATACATACAACTAGAACCCAGTATTTAATAGAGGTTGGATTATTTAAAAAGTTTAGCAAGTGGTGCTGCTGCGGAGGTTTATAAACCAACGCTTTGGTGTTTCGACATGCTACCATTTTTATATGAAGGGGACATTGCGTGAAAGTCAATCAAATATAGAATTGGAGATGAGTTTAATACTTATACTTGACTTGGTAATGCGGTCCATGTCCGGAAAATTCGTCGCCAGTAATTCGCCGCCAACAGTTCGTCGCCGACAATTCGTCGCGGGGAATATTTGTCCCCGATAAATTCGTCGCCATCGGCTCATTAGCATTCTTTGCAATTTGCTTATTTAGTGGAAAATCGCTATCTCATTATAATAGTTATTAGAAATTTTCGTAATTGAGTCGATTAGTTATAAAATGTGGCAAAATTTTAATGAACACTCCATTCGCTTCAGTTTTCTTGGCCTAGTTGAACCACAAAATTACCAATAAGTATTTTTCAATACTAAGCAAAGAAATGGCACTGCAATTTGTGGAGAGTGAAAAGGGCCGCAAGAAACTTGTTGAAGATGGCTTCATCTTCAACAGGGACAGAGATGGAGACAACAAGACTCATTGGAAAGCGAGAAAATCTATACATTAAAATGTAGTGCACGGGTTACAACATCGGATGGCCAAATTATTAAGAGGTAAGACACATACAATTTTTTAATATGTGTTAATAATTATACTTTTATCTATTGCTCAACAGAACCAATGAGCACAACCACGTTGGCGACCCAGTACGTCGAGATGCCATTAAACTTATTAACAAGATTAAAAACGTAGCCACTTCCAGCAGAGACACCCCTCAATACATCGTTTCAAGTGTTTCTCAGGAATGCCCACGGTCTGTGGCACCCCATTTGCCTAGTGTGGATGCCATGAAACGAACAATCCGCAAAATTCGCCAGCGCAATGGTGATGGTCCAGCGACAGTTCATAATCGCCAGGACTTGGTTATTCCCGATGACTATCAAAAAACGTCAACGGGAGAAGATTTTCTTTTGTACGACTCTGGTCCCAACGAAGACCGAATGCTCATCTTCACTACCAGAAGAAACCTCCAACTGCTGGCTTCATCACATGATTGGCAAATGGACGGCACCTTCAAAACCGTACCCCATCTATTTTATCAGCTTTTAACAGTGCATGGCTTGAAAGAGAAAGCTTCTATTCCACTGATTTATGCATTACTTCCAAGCAAATCTACAGAGTGCTATTCCAAATTTATGCAGCAGATAGTGGAACTGCAGCCGAATGTCCGTCCTCATAGGGTTACAATAGACTTTGAGAAGGCTCTGATCAACGGTTTTCAAAGACAATTTCCCAATACGACTATCCAAGGTTGCTTCTTCCACTTCTGCCAATGTATTTTTCGGAGTATCCAGAACAACGGATTGAAGCAGCAATATGAAACTGATGCTGATTTTGCTCTGAAGTTAAAGATGATTCCTGCCTTGGCCTTCGTACCACCAGGATGTGTAATAGAATCTTTTGAAGAGCTTTGCGATGGCCAAATTGTACCTCCCGAGGCCCAATGTATATTAGACTATTTTGAAGATACGTGGATTGGCCGACCATCAACTAGAAGGCAGCGGAAGCCACCGCAATTTGCGATAAATATCTGGAATTCCTATGAAGCTGCTCTGCAAGGAGCCTCAAAAACAAATAATGCCGTAGAAGGATGGCATTATGCATTCGAGCATCAAGTGTCTGCCAACCACCCAAATATTTGGAAATTTATTGACTGTCTGAAAAGAGAGCAAAGTCTTCACGAGTTACAAATTGAGCAGTTATTATCAGGGCAAACTGATAAAAAAAAGAAGTACAGGGATGCGGCATTAAGGCTTCAAAAAGTAGTGGAGAAATTTGATGATACCAACATCCTGGACTACCTCCGAGCTGTTGCCCATAACATAACCTATTGAATTACACAAATCACATTGTATAACAACAATTTTGTACCCATACAAGTTATTTTTTATCAATAGAATGTATGTTATAAAACCGCACAATTTTATATACCTATTACTGAGTAAAAATTAAACTAAAAATACCTTAATTTCATATTTTTGTTTTTGAATCCTAATATGATGATATGATAGTGAACAACATTTTAAAGCACCTGCCAGTAATTTAAATAAAACAAAATAATAAGAAAACGTACTGTCAATAACAATCCAATTCTCGCCGTGACGAATATAGCCTGGCGACGAATTCATCGGGGACGAATTTGCCAGCGACGAATATTCCCCGCGACGAATCGTCGGCGGCGAATTTTCCTAACTCCGGTCCATCAGTGTCAAAGAAAGAGGTCTGCGATTCTTGTGAGGCTTCAATATGAAAAAATTTCCTTCCGTACTTCTCGGAACTATTATACCCTTTAGGAACTGTAGACTGCCAAAATACTGCCATTTTCCTGTATACTGTCCATCTTCATCAGAGGGGTCGCCTGAACGCGGTTGCCGACCCTTTTTTAACTCTTTAGAGAATTGATCGCGTAAATTTCGCCATTTTCTTTTTGCTTCTTCCTCTGAAAAAAAATCTTATTGGAATAACTATATAAGTAGGTAGGTACTATGTTTTGTTACAGGTATACCTATCTACTAGAATCGCGTTTAGTCAAATTGCCTTTACATTTCGAATATCAAAGTCATCAGTCGCGTCTATAGTCATAGAAGTTTGCAAGGCTCTTTGGGACTCACTTCAGGGAATGCATATGCCTGTGCCTACCGTCCAGACTCCTGAGATTTTGAAAATGTTGCAGTGTAATATTACAAAAAATGGAACTTTCCAAACTGTTTAGGCAGTATCGATAGCAAACACATTAGAGTTAAATGTGCTTCAAAATGGGGCAGCATGTATTATAATTACAAGAATTTTTTTCAATAGTACTAATGGCAGTTGTGGATGCAAGTTACCGTTTTTTAATGATTGATGTGGTAGTAGGGGAGCTAGCACGAAATCCACTGAACGAGAATGATCAAAATTTTAACCGATGCAGTTCCATTTTGCCCTATCAGAGTATGCTAAAATCGATCGTCTGCCGCCTCAGGTCGTATGACTTAAGGCGTTGCGGGTACTTCTTGCGGTACCAATTCTGAAAGGTTGTTTTTCAAAAAAATAAGTTATACACCAAATGAAAACGTTGATCATAGCTCTAAAAAAAATATTTAAAAAAATCGCGCGCATTTGATAACTCCGTAAAAAAACTTTTCTTAGTCCACGAACTTTCTACGGATATAACTAGGTTACGGTTGGACGAATGAAGCTGATTTTTTTTACAGACTGATGATGGGTACTACTAATGACTTAACGGTGTTTCGTTTTTAAATTTTTTCTCTAATTATAAGATTATCTTATTATCTTAACATTATAAGATATCTTATAATTAGAGAAAAAATTTAAAAAAGAAACACTGTCGTAGTCATTGGCTGTACCTATCATTAGTCTGTAAAAAAATCAGCTTCATTCATCCAACGGTAACCTAGGTATATCCGTAGAAAGTACGTGAAAAACCGACTAAGAATTGTTTTTTACGGAGTTATCAAATGTTCGCGATTTTTTTAAATATTTTTTTAAGAGCTATTATCAACGTTTTCATTTGGTGTATAACTTATTTTTTCGAAAAACAACCTTTTAGAATTGGTACCACAAGAAGTAGTACCCGCAGCGCCTTAAGTCATATGACCTGAGGCGGCAGACGATCGATTTTAGCATACTCTGATAGGGCAAAATGGAACTCCATCGGTTAAAATTTTGATCATTCTCGTTCAGTGGATTTCGTGCTAGCTCTCCTACTATGGGTGCCTATGATAGCGATGCCGGAGTATTTTCTAATTCGCCAATTTATCAAAACATCGAAAATGTCACTTTACTTTTACCAAAAGATCAAAATTTATCCAGCTCTGAACAAATCAGTCCTTTTGTGTTTATAGGAGATGAAGCGTTCCCATTAAGAACCTATCTATTAAGACCATTTCCAAGAAGGCGACTGCAAAATAATGAACCTGCGTCTTATTACAATTACCGTTTATCACGTGCCAGAAGGAGTGTGGAATGTGCCTTTGGTATAAGTTCAGCTAAATTTAGAATTTTATTGAAATCTATATACTGTCTAAAGTTGAAAATGCGGTTCATATTACAAAAGCAATTTGCATTTTACATAATGCTATAATAGACATGGAGGTAGACTCATTTTTCAACGACTTACAAGATTATACAGGCGCCAACCGTAGTAATACTACTTTACGTATTTCACGAGCCTATAACCGTCCGTCCAGAGAAGCCGAAAAGTTGAGACACACCTTCTGCCAATACTTTTGGTTAAACAAAATTTAAATGTACCTACTGTGTGTGTGTATATTTTCGCAATAAAACCAAACGTTATTGTTAAAGACATAAACTACTCAGAAAAGAATAGGGAACACATTTGAGAAACATTCGATATATTTTTCTTCAAAAATATACAAAAACTATAGTTTCCGGCCTGCATTTTTGTGTATATTAGTGATACACTTACTTGAAAATCCCGTACTGTGAGCTACAGCATCCCATTCTTTATCAACAAGTAATCGATCTTTGTACCGTGGATTTTTTTTATTCCACAATATATTCCTCCTTTACATTTCGCAAATCAATCCTTCCATTGCGAACATCGGACGAATTTTGTATTGCTGTCTGTCTGTTGGTCTGTCCGTCTGTTCCTTTGCCTGTCTGTCTCTCTATCTGTCCGTGTGAACGATAACTTTGGTTAGAAATGTCCGATCGCTTTGACATCTCCGTTAGTTATGAACTGAATTGCATGAAATTCAATATGACCATAGCTTTAGCCCATATAATACGCAATGTCAAAAGTTGAATAGAATCGATTCAAAATTCACAGTGCCCCGACCATTTATAAACCGAATTGCGAACTTTTTTATTTATAAAAGTATTTAAATGAAATTTGATACATAGACTGTAACGCCAGTTTCAAAATTTGGTTTTGCGCATGCGCAGTGCCAACTTTTTTTTATTTCTGGAAGCATTTAAACGAAATTTGATACATAGGCGCTTGGAACAAAGGAAAATCTAACGTTCATTTCAAAATGTAGGTTTGCGCATGTGCAATGCCAGCTCTCTTATTTAGGAAAGCATTGAAATGAAATTCTTCTTATAAACTGAAATTGAAGTAGAGCACGTCAAAAATGGATTGCACCTATGAAACGCTATCTTTTATATTTGTGGCCGGATTTTTACGATTTTAACAGAAATTGCATCTTACAAATGGGAAATGAATGCAAGTGGAAATGCGCTTTTTGTAAATCATAAAGCTTTGTTTGGTATCAATATTAGTGTAGTTGAGTGTAAGGTTTGGCAAACACGACAGAGTTGTTGAGGGTAATTAGTGCATCCTGCGTTTACCAAACGAGCTAGTGTAAGTTGGGCGCACTGTAACCCAACTTAACCTTATTTTGGTTTTGATAACCTCAAAAATGAATCCAAAAGAAGCAGTTTTTAGATATACTCTAATGGAGCTATTAGAAGATGAAGATTCGACTGCCAGCTCTGATTCCGAAGATAGTATAGAGGAAAATGTTTTACAAGCATGTATGAGTAGTTGTATAAAAGGCAGTCGTAACTGTATTAAGCTTTTTTTTGAGAATACCGTTCCAACCTATTCTTTTGAGGAATTTAAAATGCATTTTCGTATAACAAGACCACTGTTTAATAGTTTGGCCATCAAGTTTAGAGACAGCAGTGAATACAAAAGCATAGAAAGACATTACAATACTGTTTCTTATGAAAAACAGGTTGGGTTATTTTTATGGTTTGCAGGACATGAGGCTTGTGCATACAGAGATTTGGCTGACCGATTTGATCTTTCATTATGGACAGTACACACTATAATTTATAGAGTGTCCAGATTCTTAAGTAACATGTCAGTAAATGTTATAAAATGGCCTTCTCTACAACAAAGGCTTGAAAGCGAACAAAAGTTTTCATCCAAATACAATTTTCCCGGAGTAATAGGATCAATCGATGGCACCCATGTCATTATTGATCCTCCCAATGACAATAAGGATAATTACATTGACCGTAAAGGCAATGTTAGTATATGTGTACAAGGTATTTGCAATGAACGCAAAAAAATAATAGACATTTTTATTGGTTTTCCTGGCTCTACTCATGATAGTAGAGTATTAAAAAACTCTCCAATTTTCTCTGAGCTTCCTACACTTATAGAACAAGGTAGGTAGGTGTGTTAAAAAACAAGCATTTATATCAATAATTTTTAGGACACTACTTACTTGGTGACTCAGCTTATCCTTGCCTTCCATACCTTATAGTACCTTACAGGGATAACGGACATCTCACTCAATCCCAAAAATATTTCAATAAAAGATTAAGCCAAATTAGAGTACAAATTGAACATACTTTTGGGTTATTAAAACAACGGTTTAGGCAATTATATTATTGCAAACTAAAAAATATTGAAATATTATGTCACTTTATTAGGGCATGCTGTGTATTACACAATTTAGCAGATCAAACAGATTTAGATTGTTTTGAAGAAGCAAAATTGGAGGAAAATATTCAAACAGTGTACGAAGGGCGTGAGGAAAGTGGAAAACTTCTACGCGATGAAATATGTAATAAAATATTTAGAAATAAGAACTAAGTTTAATAACTGTATTATAAGTATAAGTAACGTAAAATTTATCAAAACTTATTCATTATTATTATCAGATTGTTCACTTTGTAACGTATTTATTAGTTTTTCTAATAAATCATTTTTTCTTTGTATTTGAGCAGTACGTTTTTCATATGCTTGCAATTTTTCATTATGTTGTATTTGCCTGGCATGTCTTAATTCTCGTAGCTCTCCTGCAACTCCTTTTGCTTTTTTTTTTGGTGTTCTGTTGTATTTTGGCTACTCTCAGCAAAAGGCTCATCTGCATGAGAAGATGTGGAAGTTTCACTCTTACGACATTGTACATTTTCTGTAGGTTGCGAATTTATCTTCGGAACTTCCACTGTGATATCCGCGTCTTTTATAATGTCGCTTTTGTTTTTTCCATTTCCATCCCGGTCCAATGTAAAATCAGGAAAAACGTTCGATTTTTTGGCAAAACATTCTGTTAACTCCCTGAAAACCACCATTACCCAAACTAAATAAGTTGTAACTGAATACAAACCTTTCATATGGACAGCTTGCTCTAGCCCGTCCAGTTTTATTATTATTTTCAGTCTTCTTTTTAAAAGACCTCTCTAACGTTTTCCACCGATTTTCAATTTGGGCAGCAGTAAAGGTATAATTTTGTTTTTCCATATCGTCTTTAATGGCTTCCCACATTTTTTTTTATTTTTTAATTTAACTACTTTCCCAACTTTTGGGCTGTAGTTATTATACAGCTCAATTAAGAGCTTTGTAGGAGCTTCTGTCCAACTCTGTATCGCTAGTGCTCCATCTTCTAAAAAACAACAATTTATTATACGATTATAACAAAAAATCACCGATATTGAAAACATAAAGAGCAAAAAAAGAAGCAAGTAACACATCAATATGTAATTATACCTAGTTACCTAAAGCAATGTTGTTATCATCATTTACTGACATGCTAGAAGATTCTCCAGCGTCTCTTTCTAATAAAATTTTCACACTAAAAATATTACACAAGAACATTTTATTACAAATGTTACCTTGTATACTCACTCACTGTTACCTTCCAAACGACAAATTGAAACAAGTTCACCATCTAAATCGTATATACCATTTTGTATCGCATCCTGAATATATGAAACTGCGAAATCGTCTTCATCTATAACATACAAACAAATTTTATGATTGGTAATTAAGAATTACTGTCTAGTTACCTATCAATCGATACCGGATTTCAGGATTTTTATCAGAAATCAAAACTTCTTCTCCATTTATATAAAATATAACATGTTTCGGTACTTGGTTTGCACTACACATTTTAATTTATTACAAAACAGCTTTCATAAAAGGAAATATATGCAAATCATCCGTCCAAAACATATAATCAAACGTGAAAAGTGAAAACACAAGAAACTGTAACAAATTAAGGTTAGAATAATACGTTTTCCCGCCACTCTGCACTACCTACACCTCCTTTTGACCAGGCGCAACAATTGCTGTTCAGTGTACACAGAATTGGTATAACAAACAGTATACACTAGTTGCACCGCGTACACTAATTTTATAACAAACGCCTTTTTACTGTTCTAGTTACACTAGTGCAGGATACCAAACAAAGCTAATACGTTTACTTTTTTAACTTGTTATTTAAAGCTTGCGATTCACTCACACTGTTATTCAGATTTTCTTGAACTAAAGAGGTGAGGTTACTTTTTATGTTAGTAAATTTGTCACAACTTACAGTACTTTGGTCCAAAGCCAATTGCAATAAAAGCTTTCCCCTGCTTCCGTTAGACATTTTTGTCTATGATATCCACGTTTCCTCGCACGTTTCTAAACTGAATTCACTAGTCACGCTGACTAGTTTATTTCGGCGCATTTATTTACATTTAAATCTGTGTATGTCTGCCTCTACAGAACTTTAATGTCTATAAAAACCCTGCAAGTCAAACATACACGTTTTCTATACTAAGTTTGATTTTAGTAGCAATATTTGCACGGTTTTAATTGGGTTATTATTAAATGCTAGGTGGATGTTAGATATACACGGTTTTAACAGACGAAGCAGCTTGAAATGTAGCTATAAAAACCACCGGCACCTAAAACTAAAATCCCGGCCAATCAGACTTGACGGTTTTTAAAGAAAGTCGACGAAATGTAGAACAGGTGTTAGGACGACACACGGTGCTTATGGCCAAAGTTGGCGCCTCGGTAGGAAAAAAACGTTTCCTACATAATAGCGTAACTTAGTAGGTTAATAACATGAGGTAATTTCTAGAAAATAAATAGACTGCGATTCAAATAAACATTATCAATCTTTCCAGAAATTTCAATAGATATCGAGGTGCCATGAAAGATTAGTCATCGGCGATAAAGAACGAAAGCGGATGTGATGTAATCTTTCCGAGAAGTATGACTTGTTTTGTTCGAGAATATTCTAAAAAGCAGTGTTGTAATAGGTACTTTTATTTCAGTATCTAGGTACAGTTACAGGTACTTGAACAAATAAATACTTAGGTACAGGTATAGGTACATATTTGTCACAGTACCTAGGTACAGGTACAGTTACAGTGTAAAAGTACCTAAAAACTGTAAGTAGGTACTTTAAAAAGTACATTGAAAAAATGAACGCTGTTAAAGAAGTTTAATGTCTATTCTAATTTCACAAAAAAGTAATACATACAAATGTACTCATACCTTACAGATTAATTGTGATTTGTGATATTACTGCAATAGGTCTGTTTGGTGACGTAAGAGAAGAAGAATTTCAAACATTTCATCGGAAAGACGGTTTCTTTTAGGAGTCAGAATTTGTCCTGCCGTACTAAATAGCCTTTCAACTGGTGCAGATGAAGGCAAAATAGTATTATAAATTTTGTATACTTTCATAACGAGGGGATAATTCAATAAAGATAGCTTATCCTTTGATTTGTCTTGAAAATACCTTAGGCATTCCATCTCAACGATACTTTTAAAAGCTGCGGATTCCACATATTCTTTCTCTGACAAATGCAAGCTTGACGTTGGACTAAGAGGACTTTTAAGAATATCGAAGAAATCATCATCTTCGCTGCCAGCAGAAGCAGCGCCACTTTCCTCTTCATAGGCTTTAGCAGTATCTCTTTTAGAGGCTTTTTCACATTCAGTAATGAACAAGGATTTGATAAGCTTAGTTGTGCTCTCAATAAGGTTCACATCTGATGTTGTTGAGGTTATCCACTTTAACTTAAATTTTGGTATCGAAACAGTGGCCAAAATATAGGGTTTTGAGGTACTGCTATTTAAATTCAAAATATCCTTATATCTCTTATTAACGCCATCCAATATTGCGTCTTTTAATGCTGTGCAAAATACCAAATGCGAAAGAGAATTTAACGTTTTTTTAATTTGAAATAATGTAGGAAGTAAATACCCTAAACAGCAACTCTCTTCGCCTTGCAAAATATCAATAGATTTAGCAAGCACTTCCATAACTAAAGCGTACTCTGACAAAAATTCCAACTCAATATTTTTTAATTTTGGTTTTTTTAATTTTTCACATATTGTTTCTAGATGCTCTCGTAATTGCAGGATTCTTTGTACACTATCGAATAAAGAGTTCCATCTGGTGGGACATGGCACTAATAATTTGAGTTTGCAAATGTTCTCAATTTCATCCGCAGCTGCAGTTGACCTGTGCGATATGTTCCATATGGCTGTCAATTTTGCAAATGTGGAATTATATATTTTTTTATAACCACTATCCAGCAATGCAGTTTCAGCATCCTTTGTTGCAATTAAATTTAAGGTGTGGGAAGCACATCTGAAGTGCCGAGGCAACGTTATGTCAGAATCCTCTAAATCAAGATTATTTTGAAAATCTTGCTCAATTTCGATAAAGTCCGGTATAGTATTAATATCAATATCAAGATTTTCAGCTATTAAAAAGTCTAGGTCACCAATATTTAACAAATTATCTGGCGCAGAAAATATTTTAAAGGCTTTGCCAAAGTTAGCAGCATTGTCAGTCACAGTACCGACAATTTGCGAGTCTTTAAGGTTGTATTCTTTATGAATGTCTGAAACTGCCCTCCCTATTTCTAAATGTGTGTGGGAATAACGCATGCGTCTACAGGCTAACACTGAAGAACATCTGATTAAATTAGCATCAAAATAATGGCATGTCATGCCCAAATAACTACGGTTATTACTACTCCATATATCTGTTGTGGTACACACATATTGCACAGAATCTAATTTCGTCTTTAACGTTGTCACATATTTATCCTTCTTCTTCACAATTAGATTTGTTAAGGTTCTTCTGCATGGTGGTTTTATACCTCCGCTGAGACCGGATACCAGTCTTCTGAATGATTCCTTTTCTACTTTATAAATCGGTAGCATTTCGTCAATGATATAGCTACATATTAGTTCTTGAGCCTAAAACAAAGGTGTTGAAACCTCCATAATAATGACACATGCGGAGAAGTTAGTAATAAATCTAAAGCAAGCTTTGTAGTTAGTCGAGAAAATAACAACAAAGCTTGCTTTAGAATAGTAAATGTAAGAATTACTTTATTTTCAGAAAGCTTCGTATTTTTACACCTATCAAAAGGCGTTGCAAAACTGGTACTAACGAGCCTGTCTTCACCTTCATTGCCCCTGATTCTCTTAGTGGACCCATCTGTGACTACAGTATTGCTTCTTTTTAACTTTACAGAATGCTCCTTTAATGATAGAGTGTACAACGATTCGTCCTGCAGGAAGATCTTCCTGTAGTACTTTTGTACAGAGTCGAGGGTCCTGCTAGCAGGACGACCTTCTCTTAGTGAGACTGTCCTGCCAGCAGGTCGATGATCTGCTTCTGGCAGTACCACGTACATATCTGGAGCTAGCGTAAACCAGGATGTGAATTACGGAACAACAGTTGGGCATTTTTATTTACCAGAAGCGTCTTTATTAAAACAATACAGATCAGGAACTAAAGTATTTATTTGACTTATTAATTTAGCATTTGTGAACATATGATAAATGCATTTAACAAAATTAACAAAATAGGAACACTAAAAGTATTTTCAAGCCGGAATTCCATGTTGTATATGGTAAGTAAAACAATTTCTACCAGTAGTAGGAGAACACATAACAGCACGAACACCGCAAGAATTGCACCTGTAACTAGCTTTCTGTTGAACATTTCGAACCCTACTGCAAATAATGCATTTTCTCTGGACTCTCTTACGATCATCTTCGCTACTTAGTGCAATCAATGTATGTTCCCCAGGTAACCATCGTTGTTCTTGTTCCAGTGGTGCGTTTCCTAACCCTTGTAGAGGAGCGCGAGTTTTGTTTGCAGCATCACTCCATGTATTATTTATTAGTTGTAAGGATAACGCTTCTGTAAAATCAGAATGCTTCTTTGTCATATCTCTATTAAAATATTTAAAAGCTAAAAATGCATTTGCCTCTATTATTCCAAACAAACTGGCAAACATGCGATGATACCATTTTTGAGTGTTCCAGACAACTTCGAGCGCCAGTCCACTTTGTCGAATATGGTTATGAATGTCAACTGCCGGAGCTCCATCAAAATATTCTACGACAAGTTGATTTCTTGGCACTTCCTTTATGATCTGGTTACCGTCATGACCTGTTCGTTTCTTTTTTGCCGGTTCTGCGTTCAAAGTCGTACCACAACTTCCAATAAATGTATGTACTTTTTTGTCTCTCCAAGCTACGCATATTAAGTTTACACCTGGATCAACCGTTGCAGTAGCCACTGCAAAAGAACCCCTCTCGTTTGGACATCGTTCCTTAGCTGATGCTAAAGGATAATTTTTGGTTGCTGTTTTAACTATACCAAGAAAATACAAGCCTCTATTATGTAGTTCCTTGGCAGTTTTTACAGAACCGAACCAAGAATCTCCAACCACGATTCTGCCGGAACCATGCCAAGGGCGCGTCAACCGTAGTGTTGTTGCAGTACCTGCTCCCAACTCCTTCTGCCAATCCTTTTGCTGCATAGCTTCTCTACCTTCATTTATTTCAATGTTGATCATTATACCTGATAGAACGTCCGCAACTGTTTTGCACTCACAGCCTACACCTTTTGGCTTTCGCTGTATTTTTATCACAGCAGGCATACCATCAATTTCATTATGGAGCCCTTTTCCGTACCACGCGAACATGGATTCGTCGACTGTAATTTTATATCCAGGAGTAAAAATATCATTCCATTTTGATGTAGTCATGTTGAAGAAGGAACGAACTTGATACCACTTATCTTCTTCATTATTAGTGGGCATTGCGAAGGCTATACTATTTATTACCTCTTCAAAACGATGCAAACCAATACCGAATCTTTGACCGAATGCGGGTGCCGGAAATAAACCTGCTTCTGTAGACCAATAATCACGTCTGGTGTGCAAAATATTTGTTGTCATTGCGTACATAATTCCAATTACTTTATAAAATTCTCCTTTCGAAATAACTTTACGGCCTTCCCTGAGGTTCGAGTTAGTGCATTCGAGAATTAAATCAATATCTTCAGAAGGAAAGAAGGCCATCCAATAATCAATTTCTTTCAAATTTTGTGTACTACGAAAGTTTAGCTGGGGTTTGTACCGAGCATCTTTGAATGCGTTTACTGTTATAGATTGTCCAAAAGTCCATGTTGTGTCATGAACTTTCACTTGATTATTGTTTTCTCTGGTGTTTTGCAAATTAATATTCGGATTTTCATCATCGGACTCTTCACTACACGAACTACTAGTATCGTTTGATGACGAACTCGCCACATCGCTAACATCGTCCGTAGCTATATTATATACATTGTTAGTAATAGTGTCAATATTGTCAGTATTTATATAATTACCTTCATTAGGTGATGTAAACTGCGTTTTATAAGCAGAAACTGGATCATCTATTTGAAGAGAACTGCAATTAATTTTTGTTACTCGCCCGTCTATTTCCCACTTGACCGACACGACATCGCGGTTGTTAATAAAGGTTTTTGTAATAACACCGTAACATTTAGCCGTATTCCAATCTTCCCCAAACATAGACACACTCCAGGAATTGTCAAATTTTCCATCAAACACAGTCGCTGGTACGGAAACACGCACACCGACCTCCATTATTACACGTTAACTAATTAGAAATTCATAAATTCATAAAACACGAACGAATTGTCGGATTGACTTCGGATTTTTTTTGCCAGAATCGTTATTTTACAAGCTTTCCAACGGTAGGACTAGGTGTCCTGCTGGCAGGATGTAAGGTACTCATATTAAACATTTTAGCGCGTCCTCAAATGCGTCAATTCGGTCCTGCCGGCAGGCCGCTGTACGTTCTATCATTAAGGAATCAAACTTTTTTACTGCACGGGGATGTTTTCTCTGCAACAACACAAATTTAAACAATAATAATTTAATTACAAAAGCAAATTCATGAAAATCATTGCTGTTGCCAGAAGTAGTCTTAAAAAACATGAAACCCAGGGTTATCACAGCTGGGTTTTAAGGTGTTTTAAGATTTTGCTGGACCAGTTACCCGTAAATGCTTATGAAAATTCCCCGTTGAATTTTTCGTGCTGCTTATCACTGTATGTTTTGCACACAACATGCATTTTGCTGTTATCTGAACCACTGCACAGGGTTCTAAAGGATCAGCTTCTTCCTCCATCAATATTTTAAAAAACTCTCCATTTAAAATCAAAGGCAGATTGTTCTCTTTTGACGCAATCAGAGGATCAGCCATCGCCATGTCTATCACTGATTATCAGTCGTGTATCACTCACTTATCACTCACTCAGTAGACACAGTAGCTGTGTCAGCACTTCAGTTAAAACAAACTCCAAACAGAACTTCTCGCAAGCCGCAAAGCGAAGAACAAGAAGCCATTTTGAAATCTTATTGATATGATATCCACATGTACATTAGCGAAGTAATAAATTGCCGTATGTAAACACGTCTTTTGAGCAGCGGCGTACCAACAGGGGTTTTTAGCGGTTGGTCTTCCCTTGCTTCTGACTCTGACAAAACCATTTATCTTTGAGATTTTGATTTTGTTAAATGTTAATGTACCTAAGGCTTGTAGGTATTTAGGTACCGTCAAAAATGTATCTAGGTACAGGTATAGGTACACTTTTTTTTTTGTACCTTTGCAGGTACTTAGGTACTAAATTAGTACCTTAGGTACAGTACCTAGGTACTTGTACCTAGGTAAGTTACAACACTGCTAAAAAGGCTCGGAAGTGTCCGGAACCGTTTGAGCTCCAATTACGACGATGAAATAATAAATACTACCACTGTCATAAATTGTGTATTTATAAGTGATATATATATATATATAATATATATATATATATATATATATATATATATATAATATATATAATATATAAGATTGTTATAAACTAATTCATTTCAAGACTGTTATAAGTTTATTGTTAATTTTTTGTAAAATAGATAAAGGACGTAATAAATTTACGTTACAACATTAATATAAAATATGTTATATTTTTGCCGCTTTACCTACTTGAACGTATCTCTGGTAGATTTTTGCAAGGCCGCTTCTAATTTACATATCTTCAGTAGATATAAACGTTAATTATCTTCATGTAGTTTTATAAACGTTTAGTTTTGTATTATATGAGACTTCGCGTTTACCGATAAAACATTTGTTTAGGGCAAAAACAGACAGACCAGACCAGTTCTAACTTATGGGTGCGAAACGTGGGTTTTAACTAAAAATCAAAAAAGCAAAATACAAGCGGTAGAAATGAAATACCTTAGACGTGTAAGAGGAGTGTCAAGAGTGGATTGCGTCAGGAACACCCAAATACGACAAGACCTTGGAGTAGAGTCAGTACTAGAGTTTATTGAAAACCGACAACTGAGCTGGTGGGGACATCTCCAAAGAATGAGTAGCAGCAGGCCAGTCAAGAATGTATGGGAAGCTAGGAGTCAGAATAAACGAAAAAGAGGCAGACCTAAAGAAACTTGGGACAAAATAATAACCAAAATATTAGAGACAAGGGGGAAAACATGGACCGGAGCGAAAAAGATGGCGCTAGACAAGAAAGAATGGGCGAACTTCACACACAAACAATGAATAGAAGAATTGCACTGTGCAGACATAATGTTATCAGAACAATTATTATTTATTACTATGTAATGTAGTGAAATATCTAAGTTAAAGCTGAATGTGTAGCATACCCCTACACCGAAAGGTAAAAGGGTTTTTGATTTTATCTCTCTCTCTTCATGTAAATATACGAGTATTTCCATACGTGTCCAAAATCATGTAAATAAATTTCAATCGATATAAAATAAAATAATTCTTTATTTTTCTAACAATTTACCCGCTCAGCTGACGTATTTCTCCCCTCCTACCGCGCAGCGGACTATTTTTTTAAATCCTAATAAAGGCTAAAAGAATACACGAACAAAATTTCATTCTGCATACAATGATTTTGTGAACACACATTTTCGAACATGTTTCCCACCCTCCTACGCTCTCATCCACTACAGGTGCGCCAGCTAACTCACTTTCGTTGGCAATGAAAGCTTATTTACAGTATAGTTCAAAATCTAGATGCATAAATCGCTAGACCACATGGACCCCTGGCTCCCGGACTATTATATAGAAAGACATTTTTGACTCGAACTGGTTCTGAGAATTCGCTCTGTGCTTTACGTACTTTCTAATTATTGTAAATGCCGATACGTACAAAACTCGTACGTGTATGTCCATTGGAATTAATATAGATTATGGATTTACCAATAAAAAACGAATGAGATTTTTTACAGCCAATAAATGCGTTCATCCATGACACTGTTGACAATACATCAGTCCTACTTTATCTGCCGCACTATAACACATTTTTGTTAAACGATTGACTGCATAAAAGATCCTGAACGCCCTTTGATATCTCTCTCGATTGAATTGCTACGTAACAAATGTCGGGATCTACTTAATAGGGTAAATCTAATGTAAAATTCATCGTCCGTTCAGATACTTTATCTTAGTGAAACTATCCCAAGAATCAAGCAAGCGGATAAGAAGAGATTCAATTTTGTGGCGTTCCTTACGGTTCCAAGTTTAAAACCAAATCATGAAACTCATAGTTCAATTAAATTACTTGTCGCAAGAAATCGGATTTAAGATAAGGAATTACCGCACAATTCTACGGCATTAGCGACGACTTAGTTGGACGTGATTGCAATCCACAATTTTATAGGGGAACCCTTGACATATACATATTACGTCTCTGATTTTTCTTTTAAGTTATGCACAATTCAGAGACATTTAATATAGCTTGGGTCGTCCCCGTTTCATACGAAGCGGTCGTCCAAAAGCACCCTCGTAGCATAGAAGTTTAATCTACTTTTAAAATTAGATTGTGGAAATCAATTTTCATATTATTGACTCTCTTTTTACAATCTCTACTTGTACTTGTAATATAAATGTTCCTAGAGGATAACGATTGATTATATTGTATTCGACTACACGATTGCAGAGGAAACATTCGTTGCAGAATTTGGAATAAATTATTAGCGGTTTTTGGTAGGGACTCTTCTAAATCACGAGAAAAAAATAAAAAACAATAAATCGATAGCTAAGCGGTAATAGAATTGGATATATCTACATATGGACTGAATTCAATCGGTTTTTTCCTGGTTCGCTAGTTCAAACAAGTAAAACTTATAGCCATGCACGTAAATGACCGATGAGAGTGACAATATTCTTCCTTTTTTAGCAGGTACAGCAAATCTATTCATTCCAACTGTAAGTCACTTGGTGCATTATCGATATCTACCACAAATTGGATCACGCACAATTTTCGAATTATTTCCAATTTTGCGAAAATGTCTCAATCTACGAGAAAATGTGCCTTTCGTTCAGTTACATTTAATTTCTGCAAATTAGGGAAATTGTCAAGCCTTTTGTAACATAAATATTGACAACATAAATTCTATTTCATTTCGAATGCATTTAAAATTTGCATGTGAGCATATGCGTTTTTTTCCTTGCAACACAGTGTTAAATCCATTAAAAAAGGTGTCACTTACTCAACTTGTTTTCCACCTATAAGTTTGTGAATCGTCAAATTATAGAACACCAAAATGCGTACCTTTCGCCTGTTCTGTTGTAGACGAAGATTAATTTCTAACTTTCCTGCATGAAATCTAATTGACTATTATGCAAAAATTAATTATTCATTTTACATCCACTCTCGCAAACGCTTTTAGCATCCGCTGTATTAATTATCGTCATTTATAAGGAATTCGTGTTATATAATAATGAAATAACGCAAAAGATCTTGATGCAGACGAGAGAACAACGGAAATTTAAATTTACGCAATTTATAAACCAAATTATAATTTGATTAACTCTTTTAACTTGCACCTTTCGCCAATTTTCTATTATCTCGATTAACACAAATTCGGCCTTTAAAAGTACTCTTTATTAACACCTCTTTCGGGTCGTGTATAATTGGGTTGATAATCAGAAGAACTCCTAAACTTTAAAGAATACACGCTCCGGTAAACAATTGTTCGGAAAGGTTTTACTTGGTGAAAGTTTCAAAGGTAAACACGCTAAAGCTAACTGACTTTAATCAATTTACTAATTGGAGCTCTTATAAACGAAGTTCTCTTAATTCAAAGTATTTCCACTACATCACATAATTTACATAGGTGTGACTATGTCAGTTCCATGCGTGAAATACATTTTTTATTTAGGAAAAAAAAGTTTCGTAGTATTTAATGCCAACATATCGCTGTTTCGAAAGAACAATGACAAAACCACAATTTGCCAGGAATGCTTTAAAAACCGTAATAATAAGTGAACGATACCGCTTGGTTCCGGCAAACTGGGAAAATTATTGGCATTTTATATAGATTTTAACATGTCAATGAATATAAATAGGTACTCATTTCGTAAAAAATTGAGATATTTGCAATTAAGTCGATTCTTCTGAAATCAGGAAATAGACCTGGGAATGGGGGGAATAAGAGGGAATATCACTTTTGCTTTTGTCGTTGAAAGGACATGTTCTGATTTTGGGTAGGATGAAAGATACATCAAGCTCAAATTGTCTAAATTATTGATCTAAACGTATTTACGTGAATGCGAATGGTTGTATCCTTCTGGAGGTAATTTTATTTTCATAGGATTGCTTATTTGCTTAACACCTTTCTTTTTAGGTTATGCCATCTGTGTTAATTTAATTACCTATCTTTCTTTTACCTGTATCGCAATCCGAAACCCATTTATTTCTGCGATGCGTAAGTTTGAATTAATTGGAATTGGGTATCATATTGCTATTGTAGTTTTTTTATGTATCTTTCGTAGCATTAAATAGCCCTATCGATGAAGGAGAAATGCTAAAACAAGTTTTCCAACCTATGGTTGATATGTTATGCTTAGCTGGAACTCATCTAACACATAGCACGTCACATAGACGTCAAATTCGAGCGAAAAAACAAAGTAGTGTCTCTTTCCTCTACTGTTCGTTACAGACAAGTGACTATTGACCCATTCACACTTTTTCACAGGATATGCGTTTTGAAACAGTCGGATGAAGAATTGAAGAACCACTTCGCGTGCGAGCTTGCAACATTCCCGATGTCTCTATTCACTCAAGAGAGAACATACCACCAAACCTTCCCCCCGGCCCCGTTTAAAATGTTAAAAGAAATAAATGTTCAATTTTTGGACACATCGTCGTCCGCAAGAAAAGTGGCATAAGTCAAAAATAGTACATTTTCAGAAGAAGCAATTTAAGTTTTGTTAAAATAAAACCGCATACGCATAATTTTGCAAAGCCCTTGAAGATGTCATTTTAAGAGAAGATTTGGTAAACTTTATTTAAACAATTTTTTTGTTAATACTTATGACATTTTTCTTGCAACATTTATAATTAAACTAAACTAAACAAAATTAAGCGTTTCGATTTATTATAAAAATGAAAAATATGTTGTACAATACAAAAAAAAATAAAAAGAAACTTCTAGAGATTATAAACCATTACACTGCCCTGTTAAGAAAGACCCCCGCATCTCCATTAAAGCAACTTTTGAGAAAACCGCGTTCAAAGGTTTTTGCGTGTTTCGTTGGGCTTCTGCTTGACTTACATTATAAGATGCTTCATGATATTATTTGTAATGTTACAACAAACTTTTTTGGGAAAAGAAAATGCAAAAGTAGGTAATGGCGACTAGTTATGCGACATACGGGCTGAGAAAGCAATGAATTACACTACAATTACTTAGCTAAAACCACGTATAACACAAATTTGGTTTAAACTTGGTTTTGACTACGTAATTATTGTAAAATTTATAGCTTGCGGCGAATTATTAATTTTTTAGTAGTGTCGTTTTTGAGCACAACACCTATGAAAACATAATTTAAATATATATACAAAAAACTTTATTTGAAATAGATGAAATATGAAAAAAAACATTAGAGGGTAATTTTGACAGGAAATAACACTGTTTATTGCTCGTCGGAGGTAGGTAATTCTTGCCAAAAATTATGACGATTTGCTGGTATAATCTCTGCCAAATTTTTTAAAATATTCTCTTTTCTACTATTAGGAATCCCAGAGGGTTTTGTCTTTACTGTCGGATCCTTTATACCATGTTTTTTTATCTTAACTTGCAAAAAATCGATTTCCTTCAACTCTTCTGTACCTTCAGTCTTAAGGCGCGGTTACACGGCGCGTGGCTCGGCGAGTTTGGCACGGCGAACCACGATCCACGCGCCGTGTAACACAACAGGCTCGCCAAAGCTCGTGGCGCGGTGTGCCAAGCTTGCGCGATCCATTCGGTGTCGGTAATTATGGTGCGAGTCAAAGGGGTAGGATCGGTAGGCTCGCGTTGGATCGCAATTGCTCGTGGCTCGCCAATGCATTTTTGCCTACTTCCTGTATCCTGTTTTACTTAGCAGTGTGCACTTGTGCAATCTCCAGTGTTGGCATTAAAATAAATCAGAACCGCGATGGCGTGGAATTCGGAGAAGACACTGGAATTTATCGAAGACCTGCAAGGGTATGAGGTCATATGGAACCCTAAGCATCCGGAGCACAAGGATAGACAAATTGTTTACGATGCGTGGGCAGAGCTATCACGGAAATATATAGTATCAATAAAAGAATTAAAAAAGAAAGAAAGATACGTTGTTTGCTACGTACAGAAAATTATTTAAAAAAGTGGCATCGTCAAAAAAATCCGGCAGTGGCGCGGATGATATTTACAAGCCCACTTGGTTTGCGTACACAGCTCTTGAGAAATTTCTCCGGGCTGTGTACATTCCAGGCGCTACAATAAATTCTGAGGTAAGTAAAAACTTTATGTATTTGGATAACAGTCTCAATCTACTTATTTGTACAAAAAGTTATTTGTCATCTTGCCATGGCACTTTTCCTCGGTCGGATTGAAAATATTCGGCGAATTCCTGCCTAATTTCTTTCGCAGTGATACTTGCTTTTCTTGGAATGTTCTGTAATTGTACGAAAGAAGACATTCCCTCTTGATCACGACGCCACGATCCAGCAATTTCTTCTCCATCCTCTTCATAATCAAAAGTGCCAGGTGGCGTATAAGATGATTTCGATATCCGACTTTTTTTTAAAAAATTATGGAGGAGAGCGCAAGTCAATGTAATTAAGGAAGCCTTTTCCGGTGAAAGCAACATGGGTTTACGAAAAATTCTAAACACTGAAGCCATTAGACCAAAAACGTTTTCTGATATGCGCCTTGCTCTAGATAGACGATAGTTGTAAACCCGTTCAGTGCTGCCTTTTGCGTGTACCCCTGGGAATGGTTTCATGACGTTAGGCGTAAGTGCAAAGGCATCGTCGGCCACTATTACGTATGGAACGGATACACTTCGAAGTGGAAGAGGTTTTTCCAATGGCAAATTTAGTTGTTTAGAATCTAATTTTCGAAATAAATTAGTGTTGCGAAAAACTCCACCATCACTGATTCTCCCTTGACATCCGATGTCCACGAAGGTAAAGAAATATTTTGCGTCAACCAATGCAAACAAGACAATGCTGAATGTTCCCTTATAGTTGTAGTATTCTGTGCCACTGTTGACAGGGGCCTGTATTACTACATGCTTCCCATCCATTGCCCCGAGACAATGTGGGAAGTTCCAATAGTGATCAAAATCAGTTGCTTTGTCTAACCACTGCGCTTCAGTTTCGGGCATCTGAAATTAACAACTTTATTAAAGTTAATTATAATTTCCACAGTTATGTTTTTCAGGAAATTGAGGACCTGCATGAAGAGGAGTATAATGATTTAACAGAGGACTTGGGTAACGTCGAGGACCAGAATCAACCGGAATCGTTAAATGAAACAGAACCGCCTAATGAAGACAACATTGGTAAAAATAATGAACAAATTGGGCCTACCGCATCGCATCCCAAAAAACGAAAAATTGTCAAGAAAACATTAGTTCAAAATCACATGGACGCAGCACTACAGATTTTACAAAACGCGGTTAATGATAAACCAAAACCACCCACAAAAGATCAATCAGAATTATTTACCGATTTATTATGTCTCAAACTGAGGACCATGGATGAAACTACTCGTGAGCTGGCCATGCCTGAAATAAACAATGTAATGTTTAAATTTAAAAACCCCCAATTTCGGCGAATATCAACACACCATTCATTTACCGGAAATGTCCAGGAACAGGTTAACTTTTCCCAACCTTATCATAGTCAACCTCTTCCTTCACTTCCGGGGTCCGGCCCTTTTTTTCATCAAAATCAAAAATCCTTTCCTTTACAGCATGCCTCACATTCTCCACAGTCGCCTCATTCCCAAAGCATGATCAATTCACCACAATCCTCGCAATGGTCTGCATCACCACCCTTACTAAATATGCCAGCTGAATATTTAGACCCAAGTCACCCAAGAGAAGAAAACGCGGACAAGTATGGCAGTGCATGAGGGATTTGAAACTTTTTGCATTAGAATTAATTTTTTCTATTTCGGTGTCACAATGATGATTTTGTACAACTGTTTTCGGCCGAAAGACAAAGACAGTGATTATAGTCGTTTTTTTTGGTAACTCATTTCTTAAGTTGGCAGTTACTAGTTAGTACAAGTAGGTACTTCATTGGGTACTTCCATGTTTGAACTTCAAAATGTCAGTCTTACTACGCTGCCAACCTAAAACTTAACAGCATAAAAAGTGTTCCCAACATAAAACATGTTAGTTCTAATGTTCCCTATAGTTTCTGATAATGATTTTTTTAATTAAATTAAAGCACCGAAATAGAAAAATAGTATGAAAAACGCGTGTTACAATGCTTTATTGTAATACTCCTATCTTGCGGACACTCGTGGCTACGCTTCGCGTCGCCACTCGTGCCACAAGATAGTCGTGTTACAATAGGTCGCATTGTAACACTTGTCTTTCAATATACTATTATGTTGTAGTTTTATACCTGTCAATGTTGTTCATTTCAATGAAATCCATTATATACATACAACCGCGCATAGTTACCTTAATTTCGTTTTTCAGAAAACGGACTAAAGAAGTACACACTTCATCAACCGTCTTAGAAACGGTGTATCTAGAACATTTAAACAAGAATCCCAAGCTTCGATAACTGTCGCCTGTAGCCAAAAATCTTAATGTCAGTCTTTGTTCAATCGGAATACTTAATCTCATATTTGTATCTTGCTTCCTTATGGTAGGACCAATTTTTTCTAGTAAAAACTCAAAATCGGGTGCTCTCATCCTGCAAAAGTTTTCGAAATAACCTGAAGGTTCTTTTAACAGATCCGCCAGCATATCTGATCCGCTGTACCTAAATTTCAAACAGAAAAAACACCTTTCGAGTAGAATACATTTTATTCTCAAACAAAAACCAAACAAAAACAAAAACGCTTACTTATTAATATACCTAAATAGTAACTAAGGCCAATAACAATATAAGCCACAACAAAAAAAAGAAACTAACTTCTTTGGAGTAAAAACAAAAAAAAAGATCTATATTCTTATACAGGCAATACAAGCCTTTATAAGTAACGAAACATGGAAATCTTATAAGATCGTTTTACTACTATTTGTAACAACATACCAAATAAAAATAACATAAATTTGTATTTAGGTGTATATCTCTAATGAAAAGGGAATATACAATTCAACAAATAAAACAAAATCATGAAACAGGAATAACCACCGTTTTACCATCACCCGTCGTATAGTGAACACTGTAAGCAAATGAATCATCGAGAGAATCATAACTGACCATAAATAATGACGAGTTGCCGTCACTTCATATGATTTCATAGGCCTGAAACATGCCACTATAACCTAAAGTCTCAACTTCTCCTAATACTAAAAACATATTTCTATTATCTATAACAATATGCTTAATCAGTCCAAATTTAGGAACTAAGTTTTTTTCATCGGGTAAATGAGTTACAAGTCCCACTTTAAAAATAACATTGTTAATACTTGCCCACGTAGTCAACAAGTCGCTACACACGAAAACACTGAAAACGGTGAAAACCATATATGGTGAAAACACACTTTAATGGGGTCGGGTCGGGAATAACAAGTCTGCGTTTACTCATCTACTGCTTAGCGTTGGCCACTATGTGTTATCGTTAAGTACGTACATATACGACCTTCGCCGGCTTCATTTCTTCGGCACGCAATAATTTGTACCAAATAAATATATATTTGCCACAAAATCAGACTGTTTGTAACATAAAAAAATAAGACTTAGATCTATTTTGATTTCAAATTAAATAATTATTTATTTGACATATAATATATATATAATATATAATATATACCGGAAAATATCCAGCAAACAAATTTTAAAATGACATCAAACATTCTTGATTGATTAAATAAAATAAATATTTTTTGATTAAAACATACGCAGTTTCGTTGAAAAAAAAAATGGTTTATTCAAATAAATATTAATCAAATAAATTATTTATTAGGCAAATTTTCTGTGATTTTTTTCTGTGTATTTATCGCCTTTTCGTTGTATTTAAAAGAAAGTTCTGTTTTCCTAGTATTTTAATTTGTGTTATCTCTTAATGTATGTTAAAAATTGATTTTATAAAATTAATCTTCTACCTCTAGTTTAACGTACCTTATGGGGAAATGTTCTGTTGTCAACTGCCTATCATTGGCTGTTATAATTTGTAATTTTGGAAGAAGGGTTTCCACTTAAATAGAACGGATATAGAAGAGGCAAGGCCTTTTGCCACGTTGAAAATTATGTGCTATTCCAAGAAGATACTCAATAGTGTCTCTTTTCTGGTATCCCCGAACGATACGAATAATTCGTTCGTCTGCGTTTCTGTATTTCCTTAACTTTACCGGTGGATTTCGCCCGGTCATAAGTTGTTTATAATGTATATCCCTGCCATGTTGCACCTTTCTAAGGCCCAGTTCATACTGAGCGGACCTGTGGCGGAGACTTATGTCCTCTCCGCGCTGCCCCATGCAAACAAACGATGTATCGCGACGTGGCACAGTCGCCACCGCCACGTCTCTTCCAAGTTGCTAGTGGCGTGTCTCTTCCAAGTCGGTACTTACGTGAGCCACGATGCGTGACGATATTTCATGTCACAATCTCGCCTTCTCACTGTGGTTTGTTTGCGTCACGTCTCCGCCACGTCAGAGTCACGTCTACGCTACAGGTCCGTTCAGTGTGAACTGGGCCTAAGACAATCAATAAATTTCCAAATTATTGGATTAGTCAGCCCCAGTTCGGTATGTAACCGTCTATGAGCTGCCACCGCATGGTTATTTGTGCGGTCATCCCCTTGCAACGTTTGCTCGTCTACATTCCACATTCTCAATGGAAATATTGGTGGGCGACGTCCAGAGCTCCTCTTCGATTTCGTCTCCAATGTAGTTGTCTTCAAAATAGTCCAAAACAGGTTGAAGTTCTTCAGGTAGAAAGTTCCCCAAATCACCAAGCGCTTCCTCCATGGGAATAAATGCCATAGCCGTTATCATCCGTGCCTGCAATGCGAATGCAGCGCCGTTGTTATATAAACGTTGTAAACCTAATGCAGCCACATGTTCTTTTTTTAATTTTGAGTCAGATGGAAGAAGCAGCTACGTATTTTAGTATCGGAAAATTTTGCAGCCATGCTTTGAAACGCTGCCATTTCAAAATCACATATGTTCTGCGGACGCAAATTCGGCATTAAAACGAGAAGTTGCTCAAACAGTGCATCATGCGTAACTTTCCTTTTGTCCGGAAGAAGAGCGTATGGGATGAACACCGCCATATTTCAATCCAGACACAGCATAAACTTGGGTGAATAACTTTGGACATATTTTAAAAGTTCCATCAACAAGTGTATTTAGAAATTTCGAAATGTTAACAAAATGTTTACAAACATAAACAAATTTTCGTGAAAACGTCCCCCTACAAATTATGCGGCTAACCGTTACCCCGTCGAATCGTCTTCGCGGCGAACCGTCCTAGCGGCGAAACGGTCGCGGCAAATCAATCGCGACGAAATGTACTAGACCCTTACCAGACAATAGAATACGATTCTTTTTAAGCATTATGTGTGGTAACGCTACAGTTGTTCCAATGATTGCATTTAAGATGATCATCCATATGCTCTTTAAATGATTTCTAATTAATGCTTTTTTTTATTTCAGGGTAAGGCGCAGTATTAACTTCGTGATGTTCTCCGGTCCGGTAAGAAATTAATAATATTGCAGTGTTTTCGCATAATAGAGATGTTGCTTTTTAAAGTAACTAAACTAAGATAAATCACGTTTTACATTCTTAGTATTCATGACTTTGGTTGATTAAAAGAATGCGACCCAATGAAGTGAAGTAACGCGCATTTTCTGTTCTATTGTTTTAGTCTGAAGGGGGTTGACGCAGTGAAAATTCACGGAGCGAACTGAACATATATCTCCCCAAGCAGTGGGAAAATTTCAATGTTCAGATTTTCTCATTTAAAAAAGGTTTCCATGATTAGAACTCTTTAACGGTCTCTAAATAGAAAGAAATCTTTGTTCGTAACATATAAAGCCAAAATCTAACTAAATTGAATCAGATATAAATTTAGAATCTTTTGTATTGACGCGTGACTGAGTCTTGAAATTGACTTCAGTAGCTTGTATATTCCTTTTCTTTCGCGGGTCTGCATTTTAAAGGTGTCACGCACTGATTGTAACATATTTACATTGTTTGAGATTTGACTACCGTATTTTTTAACAATTTCCTTCGGCTAGCCAAGCTTTCATTTACCTCGCAAGTTGGCAATTTACTTAAGATCTTGCCAGTTTCTAGTTTCGTTAAAATAAATGTACGGCACGGGGTTTTAGACTAGTAGTATGATCGTTATGATAAATTATCTTTCTTTATCTGCTGTCAACGGCCTTTATGAATTACTGTTAGCAGCCTGCCTGTCGGTCTATTGTTTACAACCTATGCAAATAGTACCCCTTCTAAATATGCACTGTACGCTTCTCTTGCCAAAATGAGTAGAGACTTGCTTCGATTATCGCAAAGTCCACGCGTTTTTAACGTGCTTCGTTTTAAAGTTGCTACTCCCGCTCACTCTTCGTATGAAGCGGTACATAGGCATGCAATTTTACACATTACATAGCGGGCACAACAAACAAATGAAAGGGATAGTGAATCACGCTGCACATAAAATATGACAAATAGCAATGCTAACGTTTGACACGGATGTGGAAACTGTAATTAATATTTAATACGAATCAATAATTCAAATCACTACATGCATTTTGTGGAATTTTGCATCAAGAATTAAAGTGGCTTGGAGTAAATTATTGTGGGGTTGCAGAAGATTACCCTCCGATAAGTAACTAATCCAATCTGGGGCCTTGTTTATATCACACCTACTAGTTGAAGTACCCAAGTCGTATTTATACTTAAATGTATGAGCTGCTGCGCCTGCAATGTACTTCAATGCTTCAAAGTTAACATTTTCTTTTAATACGAAATTCTGAAGCAAATTCGACATGTCGTGAGGGGTGTCATCTGGTATACTTATTTCGGGATATGTGGGATGAACGAATGAGTAGTCGATAGGGTTTTCGTCTGCAATGTGAGAATCGGGCGTAATCTCCGTCGCTAAAGAGGAGAGTAAATTTTGTGTAAGGCATTCCTCATCGACGAGTTGTAATAAACAGGGTTCCGTTACTTGTGCCGTGATCTGTTTTTCGGTGAAAATAGATGCCGGATGCTTGCCCAAAATGAACCAACGCAGTCTGTATTGAAATTCTAGGGGAGAAGGGTGATCCCTGGGACCACCCATACCGCGAATATACGCAAACAAATTCTCCAGGACATCTTGATTTACCCGAAATGTCAATAAATATTGTATTTTAATTGGAGATTCGCAAACATTTCTAAAATTGAACGATTTGTTAGTAAAATTCCCTTTTGGAACGGAATTAAACATCTGTGATTACCAACTCAAAGATTTCCAATAAACGTAGACATTTGGGATAATCTCCTTTTGTTCTTCGAGATTAACACCTAAAGCATTTTTACTTGGACAGTTATGCGTATACTTCGACCTGGAAAATCACGCAGGCGGCAGTCGCAAATGACGGATAAAAGTTATGGGAACAAGCGTTCCTCAAAGATTCTACAGTTAATTAAGTACACAAGATCTCCATAGTTTTCTTTACACTGAAAAAAATGTTTAGCGACCACAGTTAAATATTTAGTAACGGCAATAAGAATTTCTAATACTATTTGGGACAGTTTATCTGCATGATTATAGTTATTAAACTCATTTTCTTAATGGAAGGTTAACTGGTACAGTTAGTTGATAACTTAGAATGTTCCTTCATTACAGTTACTAAACACTATTAAATAGAATTATTGGAGCAGCATAGCGACCTCTGTTAAACCAATTTATAATGTTAATTATATAGTTTAGTAATAATAATTAAATATTGTTATTAAATTTTAGCCATCCTGCTTTTGTGTAACAACACTTTGTTTGTTATAATTAAGCAACTTTAGTTACAATAACTAAAATGAACTAACTTTAATGAAATGCGTTGCTATAGTAACAATTTTCTTTATTGTCTTTGGCTACTTTAATTAACTGCCTTTATACAAACGTTTAATAAGAATCGGAGACCCCTGCATGGGGGGGGGGGAGAGGTTAGAGTGAAAAAAAATCATATTTCAGAGTAGTATTATATTATAAAATAAAGAAAGATATAAAAACAGAATAATTCAAATATATTCAAAAAATAATAAATCAAACGTCAATTAACTAACAAAAAAAAGACTACACGAAAAACATCTAATATACAAACAGTACATAACTAAGCCGCCGTTTAGATATGCCATTATCTCTTACAAAAGTAGACCTCAAAATGACGTCAAAGATATAAAAACGTAACCTAAATATTGATATTATAAACATAAAATATAACATAAATGACATAACAAAATTAATAAACAAAACAAATATATACTTACCTTCTCAAAAGTAATAAATCAAATGTCATAAGTTAACTAATAACGAAAAAAGACTACGTGAAAAACATCTAAAACAAATAGTACGTAATTAAACCACTGTTTAGGAATGCCATTACCTCTTAAAACAGTAGACCTTAAAAGAACGTTATAAGCTTTTCATTTGACTTTGTCGTATATTATGTTATCAAAAATCTCTAAACCTTCCCCATATAGTTTTATTCGTTGAAGTTTTTAAAAATAACAGCGACTATAGTTTCGGCGTACTGCCATCATCAGGCAACTAGAAGTGTATCACAATATAGCAAATTTGAAAACATTAAGAGCTAGTACTTACTGTGAAAGTTAACAGGAAAACGGTAAATTACAAACGTTGAAGACGGATAAGACGAACATGTTGTTTTTTAATTATAAACTGGCCGAAGCCAAGTGAAAAACCTGAAGGGTGGTTAAAACGGAAAGGTTGTCCTAAGTTTCAAGACGAATTAATTATCAAGCCTTGTTAAGACAACCAACCGGGGGGGTTGAATTTTTACATTAAAGTTGAAATTTGGGTTAACCTAAAAATGAACAAAGTTTTAGATTTAAAAAATAACTTATCTAAAAGGTACTTACACATTTCAAAAGAACGGGGGGGAAAAAATAAACTTATAAAAGTATTGAAACTATTAAGATGACTACATATTTAAATTATTTAAGTAAAGTTTTAAATTCGAGATCATGCAGACGGCATGTCTCGAAATGATTGACAATTCGGTATAAGAGGAAACTGACATATCGATAAATTTTGAAAAGATGTATAGGGTGAACTGAAATTATTGTAAAAACAGAAGATTGTTATTAAAGCCGAGAACTTCGTTAAGAGAGAGGTGTGGGTTCTTTTTAACTTGGTGGTAAATTTCTTTCAATTCCAGAAAGTTCAATCTTATACCTTTATTACATATATGCAGAATTTCGAAATCGGTGTTCGGATTGAAGGAGTGGCCCGTTTCTAGGATGTGTGAAGCGAAAGAGGATTTTATTGAGGAGGAATTATTGTTTTTAATACATTGAAGATGTTCTTGAAACCTAGTAGAAAATTTTCTCCCTGTTTGGCCAATGTAGGAAGATTTGCAGGTGGGGCAATTAAGTTCGTAATTAATAATTGCACCACCTGAAATCTTCCTACATTGGCCAAACAGGGAGAAAATTTTCTACTAGGTTTCAAGAACATCTTCAATGTATTAAAAACAATAATTCCTCCTCAATAAAATCCTCTTTCGCTTCACACATCCTAGAAAAAACGGGCCACTCCTTCAATCCGAACACCGATTTCGAAATTCTGCATATATGTAACAAAGGTATAAGATTGAACTTTCTGGAATTGAAAGAAATTTACCACCAAGTTAAAAAGAACCCGCACCTCTCTCTTAACGAAGTTCTCGGCTTTAATAACAATCTTCTGTTTTTACAATAACCCTATACATCTTTTCAAAATTTATCGATATGTCAGTTTCCTCTTATACCGAATTGTCAATCATTTCGAGACATGCCGTCTGCATGATCTCGAATTTAAACTTAACTTAAATAATTTAAATATGTAGTCATCTCAATAGTTTCAATACTTTTATAAGTTTATTTTTCCCCCCCGTTCTTTTGAAATGTGTAAGTACCTTTTAGATAAGTTATTTTTTAAATCTAAAACTTTGTTCATTTTTAGGTTAACCCAAATTTCAACTTTAATGTAAAAATTCAACCCCCCGGTTGGTTGTCTTAACAAGGCTTGATAATTAATTCGTCTTGAAACTTAGGACAACCTTTCCGTTTTAACCACCCTTCAGGTTTTTCACTTGGCTTCGGCCAGTTAATAATTAAAAAACAACATGTTCGTCTCATCCGTCTTCAACGTTTGTAATTTACCGTTTTCCTGTTAACTTTCACAGTAAGTACTAGCTCTTAATGTTTTCAAATTTGCTATATTGTGATACACTTCTATAGTCGCCTGATGATGGCAGTACGCCGAAACTATAGTCGCTGTTATTTTTAAAAACTTCAACGAATAAAACTATATGGGGAAGGTTTAGAGATTTTTGATAACATAATATATTTCAACCCCCATTTCGAGGAACGATGGATCCAACTCAAAATGACTTTGTCGTGTTGATACATAGATGTGCTACATAGGGAACCGCTGTGTCAAAAATACATTTCATTATGTTAGTTTCTTTGATCACGCAACTGAAAGAATGAAGATCGAACAAATAAGTTTCAAGTTCCTTATATACAGGGTGGGGCACGGGAAACTCCCACATTTCAAAAGGTTGTTAAAAAAAAACTAATCGAGATAATGAAACAAGAATTTATTTATCAAAAAGATTACCTCATGTAGTTTTTTCAAACTACGTTTTAAAAATAATATCGTCTAAATGATGGCCTTGCCGGGCAATACAGATATTGAGCCTTTCGTGGAAGTTTCGCATGACTTTCTCAAGTGTGGTGGAGGTTATCTGGGCGATTTCTCCCTCGATTGCGGTTTTGAGGTCTTCCAGGGTCCTTGGACGATGTTTGAAAACCTCGGCCTTGAGGTAACCCCATAGATAAAAATCACAAGGGCTTAAATCGGGGGAGCGCGGGGGCCACTGAATGGGCTCATGCAAGGAGACCACCTGCCCGGGGAACATCTCCTGGAGAATAGCGCGTGAACGACGGGCTGTGTGTGCTGTAGCACCATCTTGTTGGAACCAGAAGCTCTCACGTTCATGTTCCTCACCGAATTCTTCGATTTTTGGCCTCAAAAAATTCTCAAGCATGTCACAGTACCGATCAGAGTTCACAGTAATCGTGACACCACCCTCCTCAAAAAAATAAGGCCCAATGATGCCTACAGACGACAGTGCACACCAAACTGTGACCTTGGGGCTGTGAAGGGGTCTTTGGTGAAGCTCTCGAGGGTTCTCAGCTGCCCAATAACGGCAGTTTTGCTTATTCACACACCCTGACAGATGAAAATGAGCTTCATCGCTAGTCCACAAAACCGCAGTGGGAGGCACTTGTTGAAGGATCGCCTCACAACATTCCACACGTCGCCCCCAGTCTGTTGGGGACAATTCCTGGGCAACCATGATCTTGTAGGGGTGCAAATTGAGGTCAGTATGCAAAATCCGCCTCACTGTTCTCGCCGAAATCTGAAGAGCAGAAGCATGTTTTCTCGCAGAACGCGTAGGACTCTGTTCGATCGACGCCCTCACTCGAGCAATGTTTTCAGGGGTTCTAACGGTGACAGCTGGGCCTTTCTTCTTTGAATTTAGCGCAGATCCTGTTGCTCTAAACTTTTGCACCCAAGACAAAATTGTTTTCCGGTCGGGAACACTAGCAGACGACGACAAACTGTACCTTGTACGGAATGCCCTCAAAGTAGCAGTTACAGATTCACCATTTTTGAAAAAAGTCTCGATAATGAACGCACGCTGCTCACCTGACCACGGCATGGTAACGACTGAAAACTACATCACTCACCGCTCCGAACGAGACCTACCCCACTCCTCTACAACCGCCCATATCCCAACAGCAGTTTTTTTTAATGTGGGAAGTTCCCGTGCCCCACCCTGTACAAAACAAATTTCATCGCTTTTATTGACTAATATGCGAGTTATTATTCCAAATACATAAAAATCTACATCTATAGGAATAACATCTTTTATTCTGTATACTTTATTGTTATATGTACCCTTTTTAGCGGAAAACAAAGGATACTCTTGGAACACATCAAAAGAGATTTTTGAAGAAGATAGAATTGTTTTAAAATGAGCAATACTCCGAAATGGATCAAAGGGAACTTTATTTTTGTCTACTAATGCATCAGAAAGACTTGTTTTAGAGAAAATTTTTTTTGAAACATTTAGCTGGTGCTTTATTGCTAATGTACGAGTTATATTTCGCCTACAAGTGACAACGTTTGCGGATGTCTTAGATTGCTTATGTTTGGATTCATATTTCAACGAAGACAAATAAATTAAAGGACCAATCTTTGAAATTATGCCTGGATAATGGGTGAGATTGTGGTGCTTAGGTTTTAATGGCAGAGAAAATAAATCTTTATACAATGTATGATGTTTAGAAATTATATTTGAAAGTAAATTGCATATGGAAGGATTCATATTAATACTGTCTGACAGAACAATTTTTAAAATTTTACGAAGTAATGTGTACAGTTTCCAATATTGGTTTCCTACTGGGATAACATCCTCTAACATGATTCCCACATATTGTACGAATGCTTTCATCTCAGCACATGACATGTTAATCTTCTTTTTCTTTAAATTTTCTAAGCTAAGGAGAGGTGGTTTATTTATATTCGAGTTGCCAAAATTAAAATATTTCATTCGTGAATTCAGATGATCTACAGTAAAAATTTTGTCTATAAAAATAAATTGGTATAATAATTCTGTCATATCAAAAAGAGCAATCCCTTCGAATATGTCGTGTGCAATATCAACAGAATAATTTTCACAGACATGAAATAACTGCACCTTATTCCACACACAAAGTTCTTTTATTCCTGTTACTTTTAAATTATTTAACTGGATGTCTGCTGCATAATTAGTTCTATTCCTCAACATTGTCTGATCCTCATTTACTTGGTGCTCCATATCTACTCTTGCACACTTACAAAACCTGCAGTAATGATTGGACCGAAAACTTTCTGTAAATCCCAGCAGTTTGTTCAAACCTAGATTATCTCCAAGTAATAAAGTAAGTACAAAATACACTTTAATTTTTTTACCCGAGCTTACAATTTCTATACCACTCTTTTGTAGATAATTGCATTCCTCAACAAATTTATTGAAAATGGCACTGCTGCCAAATTCCTTAAGGTCCATGGTATGAAACAATAATGTTAAAAATATGTTTTCTAGGGATGACTGAAATCTAACGGGCATGCAAGGAATTGAACTATATACTGCACCCAGTTTATGAATACCTGCATGGGAGCTTAAGGGATTTCCACTTTCATAGTCATCGTAGTATAGGAAAAACGGTAATACAATATCATTATTTTTGAAACTTTTCAATTTATCTTTCCAAAAACTAGTTTGAATAATGTTAGATATGTTTTCGACACTTTGTTTGTTTTCTATGAAGTATAAAATTTCAGGTAAAACATTAGGCATTTCAAGAAAGTTTTTAAATACTAGCCTTAAAGGAATAAACTGGTAAGTATAAGTTTGAGGCGATGCTAGCCCATTTTCCATTTTATCTAAACGTTGCCCCAGAATACATTCAACAGGATTGATGTAGTGATTTGATTTTTCTAAATATTTAAATCTCAGATACTCTGTGTGCAAACCTGTAAACATATTTTGAATTTGATCAATAAATTTATTTAGATTATCTCTGTGGGACCTATCCATGTTATATTTAGACACTAACACTTCCAAATAGTTTTTAAATATGTCTAGTGGTTCGGATATTAAGTCATGGATCGCATCTATGATAATCTGAACATCTTTTCTACTTAAGCTGCTATCCGCATAAAAGGCATGTATAAATATTAGTACGTTTTGAGATAGATAATTTTTAAAATCGTCGAAAAAAGTTGTATTCAAATCATGTGTTTTAGAACCACACTCTGTGTTCAATATATCTAAATCATCCTCAAAATTGCCATTCACTAATTCTTCATGAGATCCAGATGTGTTACCACAAGTATTTGATGTTTGAACAACTACATGCACATTTTTGTGTGATTTTAAGTGTTTTCTGTATGAATTTAGTGAAGGGAAATTCCTGTAGCAGTTTAATTCATTGCAATTATATTTACTATTCTCGCCTAAAACATGTTTTAGATGAGTCATTAAGTCTTTTATGTTACTGTAAGAGATATGGCATACTCCACAAGTAGGCATAGTAGAAAATTTTATTGTTTTGCTTCTTGTTCTATTTGATTCGATATGTCGGCAATAACACAAGCAGTACTACTGTGCTTACTAATAGTGACAGTTTTAAACACAATTTCTTGGATGAATAACCAGATGTGTTTGCATTCTATGGGATACTCTAGATTTAGTGCGTGTATAACTTTGTATAATAATTCTAGGACTCTTATAGATGAATTGACAACAAATTTTTTACCATACAGGACAATACAGAATTGTTTTTCTTCTATTCCAACTACCGCTCCAAATGGTTGCATTGGAAATCCATATGCCAGTAATTTTTTTTCTCTAGTTTCAATTAGTTGATCTATATCACTAAATGCCTAGAAAAAACAGACCTAAATTTAGGTACTTTATGTAATACAGCTACTCACGTTCACATTAATAAAAAAGCTCTCTTGTGTTTCTGACCTAGTTGGCCTCCAACAATTTGTATTTTGTTTGGTACCTTTCCTTAATGTAACCACAGAAAACAGAAGAGGAAGTACTAGCAAAGCTTTAGTGTTATTATCTAAAAAAAGGTAATTATTACAACATCATTTTTGTAAGAGTTTTACTACACTACCGAAATCATCTAAGTTGACCAGTTTAATTTTTCTATCAAGTGCCTCCTTTAAAATAGCCCGTGCAACTTTGGGCCATTCCTGATATATAATATCTATTTTGTCTTCATTTGCTTGATTAAAATCAGACTCCAACTAAAACATAATTTAGGTACCTATATTTTGTGAACATTAAAAATAAAAAAACTAATATTACCAAATCAAGTCCAGTCTGCAAACTTAATGCTGGAAAATCATCAAATATTTCTTGTAGAGTTTTATTGGCATAGATTCTAGTTCGTGTGTGGAACGTCGATTCCCAGTATTGAAGGACTTTAGTATATGGTTCTATCGATACTTTTAAAAACTCTAATTTCTCATCTGTTTCTGGGAGTTTGTTATCCTCCACATTAATATTGTGATCATCAACAGCTTTACTAGTATTTGCCACTCGGAAACTAGCTTTAACATAGATATACCGAGACCACAGTTTTCCTCTGGCCGATTGCTTCCGTAAACCTTCCTTCCCAGATGAATATGGAATAAAATAAGTCTCTTTTTTTTCAGTAGGGAACAGCTCCACTATTTCTTCAGCAGCTCTTGTGAAAGTGTCTGCCTTTATACTAAAACAAATAGAAATTATATGTAGGTTCATTATACAATACCTATATTCTTACTCAGTCCTATTTGATAATAAATAGCTAACGATGAGTTTGCATATTTTCTGCCTACAATCATTGCTCAGTTTTTTCCTATTTTTTAATGCCAACTGACCATCTGTATGTTGCATTAACAAATTCTCTAATCCCTAAAAGAAAGTTAAATGGATTAATCACCTCACTAAATAAAAGATACAAACATCTGAAAACAAGCTTCCTTGTTTCACTTTTTTTTTGGAATAGGATTGCTATTTTCTGAAATAATACTATGCATCTCTCTTGAAGGTGGAAGGCTCGGTGGTAGGCTCACGTCGAGATTCATATTTTGAGATGAATTTCCAATGTTAAAAAATGAACACAGTTCAGGATCGGGATCAAACTCAATCACATCATTTGAGCTGTTAGAAAAAACGGAGATAGTTTCTATTTGGCTCTACAACAATTACATTAAGTTATACATTAAACATTTCGTAGCAGTAGTGATTCAAATTAAAAGTCGTTAACTTGTGAACCACATGTACAGGGTGGCCAAGTTTAGACGTAAGTGTGGGGTAACTCAGACTATAAGTGATATGACCTATAATTTCTTTGCTTATTAAGCGGCAATGTGTTTATTGCAAAGGTTATTAGTTATGATTTTGTTTGTTACATAATCTGCCGTGTTCAAAATAAGTATACCGGTCAAGTAAAACGTTATCGGGCCTAGCCTAATTTTTTTAAATGGAACACTATATTTTAATCAAAACAGACACCATATAATTGAATTCTCTTTTCAAAAATATTGCACACCAGGAATATTTAAAAAAATATTCAAGTGATTAAGAAAAATCAAAAAGATTCAAAAAGAAAAAGGGTTCTAATGCTTAAAAAAATACAAAGGTATATAACAAATCTTTTAAAATGAGTCTTTTTGAGTTCATATTAAATTTTCTGATTTTTTAATGAAAATATGCCACATTTTTACATTAAAATATACGGGGTGTTCCATTTAAAAGATGAGGTTAGGTCAGACAACTTTTTTACCGGACCCTGCACATTTATTTTGAAAATGGTAGATTATGCAACAATCACTACAAAGAAACTTGTAATAGGTAAACACATTTCTGGTAACTTAATAACCAGAGAAGTTATACTTAGGCGTTTGTTTTCAACATCGAGTTTATCTAAAAAAAATAAGGGTTACTTCATACTAACGGCCAAAGTAGAACTCTTGATGATTACGTACGACTACGTATAGGGATAGTTATATAGAATGGGTTGAAAAAAAAATTATAAAAAAAGAGCGACGTCACAATTTTTATGTCATGTTGTACACATGTGCAACATTTTGACGTCGCTCTTTTTTCTATACTTTAAAAATTTTTATTCAACCGCCCACCCCTATACTTACAACTACTCTATACGTAGTCATAGGGAGTTAAAATTTTACATGTAAAGCTGGTATATAAATTTTGGGACATATCTGATCATCCCTAACCATCGTAGGCCTAAGAACCCTACTCTAACCGCCCCATCACATACTTTAAGTAAGTATATTGCAACACCTTTCATTGAATCACTGTAGGTACTGTATTGCACTTATTTATTTATTTACCAGTGACGATGGAGTAGAGCATGAACCTAATACTTCTTGCGTATAAAATTTTTTAAAGATCAGTCGTGGGCCGCTTTTCGGAAAAAGAACCCGGTTTCTTCGTCTAGCAAAGGAAAGCTTTCGTCTGTAATTCCCTCATCTACAAAACATATCATCAATCATAACATGACAATCAGACAATCGTTCTGAATATTGACTAACAGATTCCAATGCAATGCTATATAAATAACAGGACCAAGCAAGAATATGTTCGTAACTTCTACGCTGATGTACAAGTATAATTACACTCAAACCAAAGCTTTTTGTAATTTACTTTAGGTAGGTACTTCATGTCATTATACAGGGTGTCCCTAAAAGGTCTGTACAACGCGCTACCAGGGGTTCTTGGTATCAAAATAGGACGATTTAACCCTACTTACCTCTTTCCAAAAGTGCTTCGTTAAGGCGCTATCTACCGCCAAAGATTCAAAAAACAAATCGTTATTTTTATTTTATCGGAAAATGGTTTTGCCGATTAAAATGAAAGTCGGGATGTGAATGTCTAATGTAAAAAGGGTCTTTGTGATATCATCGTTTTGATTGTAGTTGCTATGTAGGTGGTAAAATACTGACCATCCACATCTGAAGAGGTCTAAAACTTTTTAACTACTATTTTGACGGCTCTGAATTTTTAGACACTGATAGACAGTTTACTTGCAAGCATTTTTTGTCTCTTGATAAATATCGCTATCGATGATGGTTTACGAAAAAAAAAAAATTTAGGCATGATGAATGGCGCACCATACATGCGATTGTTCCTCAAAAACCATAAGTGCAAGCAAGAAGTAGGCTATGAAACCGTAGTGCAGCAAGTAATGTAGAATAAACGAACACAACAGAGTAAGTCAATGTAATGTATTAATTTAAACGTACTAAATGTTCAAAGTGACCACCATTTTCACGCATACAAAGCATTACACGGCGTAATAAATTAAACTGTGCCCTTTGCAACATTGGTACGTTATTTTTTAAAGTTTTAAGTCTTCAAGCAAAACGTAAATTGTTAAAGTTTAAGAAACAACAAACAAACGTTACGCCACTCTAAGGTTTAACAGCCATCTTCTGATTTTTTGAGGAACAATCGCATGTATGGTGCATGCCATTCATCATGCCTAAATTTATTTTTTTTTCGTAAACCGTCACCGATAGCGATATTCATCAAGAGACAAAAAATGCTTGCAAGTAAACTGTCTATCAGTGTCTAAAAATTCAGAGCCGTCAAAATAGTAGTTAAAAAGTTTTAGACCTCTTCAGATGTGGATTGTCAGTATTTTACCACCTACATAGCAACTACAATCAAAACGATGATATCACAAAGACCCTTTTTACATTAGACATTCACATCCCGACTTTCATTTTAATCGGCAAAACCATTTTCCGATAAAATAAAAATAACGATTTGTTTTTTGAATCTTTGGCGGTAGATAGCGCCTTACCGAAGCACTTTTGGATACAGGTAAGTTGGGTTAAATCGTCCTATTTTGATACGAAGAACACCTGGTAGCGCGTTGTACAGACCTTTTAGGGACACCCTGTATAAATTTAAGAATATACGCATATTAAGTGCAACCATTTTATCCTAATTGATTTAATCCTAATGCCATGTATAATATTGTGCAATACTTACCCATAAAAGATTCATAGAAGTGTTCCAAACCGCATTTCTTTAAAAAAGATTTCACCGTTTCCATTGTGGGTTTAGCAATTACATAAACACTCGATTTGATTGAATGAATATTTATCCAACTCCAAAGTAACCAATCGGCAATCCGTGAAATGTAAGAAACATATGGAACACGAACAACCAAAACAAAAGTGGAGGCAACCTGGCAAACTTTATTCTATCTTTTTTGGAAGAGAGATATATTACAGTTAGGCTAAATCAGGTAGAATCTACATTATGTAAATTGGAGAATGGTATACCCCAGGGGTCTGTCCTAAGTGTAACGCTTTTTCTCATTGGAATTAACGACATAATTAACTCCATTCCAGATACTGTACATAAGGTACTCTACGTAGACGATTTAGTGATATTTAGCAGTTCAAGTTCAATGGTGGAATTGGAAGGTCGAATACAAGAAGTAATAGATAACGTCGTGACGTTGGCTGAAGGTAGAAAACTTACTTTCTCTAGAGAAAAGACAGCGGGTATTCACTTCTGCCGATTGAGAACAGAACACGCTGAACCACAACTATTTATTAAAGGAAAACGGATTCAAATCAAAAACACAATAAACCTTCTGGGAATGATTTTTGATAGGGGAATGTACTTTAGGGACCACATTGAATATCTTAGTGCAAAGTGCAAAAGACGGCTAAATATCATTAAATGTATCGCTAATATAAATTGGGGCGCTGAAACAAATACACTGTTGCTGCTGTATAAAACGTACATACTACCTATCTACGATTATGGATGCATCATTTACGCCTCGGCTCGACCATCACATCTGAAATTATTAGATAGAATTCATGCAAACGGTCTTAAGGTGGTACTAGGTGCTTTTAGAACGAGTCCGCATTCATCGCTACATGTAGAATCTGGTATCCCTCCTTTGTATCTGAGAAGGAAAAAGATCCTTACTAACTATTACCTGAAAGTTTTATCGCTCCCAGAACACTTGAACTACCAAATCACGCAAGACCTAGATACTGCCAGATTATTTCATGCAAGACCTACCATGTGCCAACCAAGTATTGTTAGGGCCATATACTTTATGGAAACAAATATCCCTAATCAACCTGATGTATTCCAACATCATATTTCGGAATACCCACCATGGGTAATCAGACAGGATGATATTATACTAAACCTTGAAAGATTTCCTAAGGATACTACACCAAATAAAGTATATCAAACTTCATTTTATGAAATTCGAAACAAATTTTATGATTTCCGAGCAATATACAGATGGATCTAAAACTACAATAGGTACTGGAAGTGTCATTCATACCCACGGAAAAACATACTCCTGGACTTTACATAAACAAGCAAGTGTATTTACGGCCGAACTTTACGCAATTTGGCATGCGTTATTGATGTGTTCTCATAGCCATGGAAACAAATACATCATATTTTCGGATTCATTGAGTGCCATCAAACGAATTTCAAACATAAAAGATAAAAAAGATCCACTAATTAACAACATAAGAGCCATACAGCATCATTTACAAGAAAGGCGTATTAGAACCATTTTTGTCTGGATACCAGGACATGCCGGAATCGTTGGTAACATGGTAGTTGACAAAGCAGCACAAGAAGCGTCGAGAGGTACTTACCTTAATGACATCCCCGTAAGACCAGATGATTTGAAAGGGTGTATCAAACAATCGTTGAAAGACACATGGCAGAGCGAATGGAATAATGTAGATACTCACCTAAAGGAAATCAAGCCAACCATTATCCCATGGGAAAATAAGTGCTATGGAAGTAGAAGAGAACAAGTTGCATTATCAAGAATAAGAATCGGTCACACAAACTTAACACATTTACATTTATTAGGAAAGAGCCAACAACAGAAATGCAACGAATGTGATATCTATTTGAGACTACAATCCTCTCCTACAATTTGTGCACAATGCAAGCAAAGTCGCGTTGACGCGTTCTTTTTCTTATCTTGTAGCATGTAGGTATGAAGGTATTTTCTTACGGCAGTCGTCGAATTATTGCGGATGTTGCCGATACGAATAGTTAATGAAATTTTTTAACGATGGTTATTCGAAGTACAATTTGTAATAACTATTTTTATAACTTGTTTGTTAATCAGCTTAATTGTGATAGTGATATGATTTGTAACAAAACTATATTATAAGTATTGTTAACGTTGTCGACTGTCATACTCACAATGAATAACTGACACAATAAAACCATAATAATAAAACGTAATTAGTAATCACAATGATTGCTGACGAATAGCTATAACTAAATGTTTATTACCATTATTATGATGTTTAATAGCTATTATTATTTTCATTTTAGTTAAAGTGTATAACTAGACCATTTCTTTCAGTGTAGCAAATGTGCACGTTATGTATTCTTTCAGCATCAAGATAATGCATTTGAAGGATTTTACAACTCTAAATTCATTTCTAAAGAATAATTTTTGGTACATTTTGCCATAAAACTTTTGACCTAGACCACAAAGAATAGCTATATTGAATTGTTACACTTCTAAGAGTCATAGGGAATACTCTAGCGAAAGTCCGAACTCGTTCCCAGTCAGCAGCGTGACGTAATTTTGACGTCACTATTTGGTCATGGCCGACGTCATTCTGTATGATTTAATGACGACTTAAGTACGTCATAATGACGGGAAAATGTCACAGCCCAAAGACGTCATCAGTAGACGTGTTCTAGACGTCATATAGAGACTAAATTTCCACAGCCCAACGACGTCCTCACAACGTCAATTGACGTCAACGCGTATAAAACGTCCTCAAATCAAATATTTAAACAGTACTTAAACATGTTTAATGAGTAAAATAATTACATAATTCTTAAATATATACAACATATTAACACAAAAACTGTAAGCAAAAGGCAGTTATACTGTATGAAGCAAAGGAAAAATTACTTTTTCGTTGTTCAAATAAGGCAGAGCTATGCATTTAGCAATAACATTTTGCAATGGCCAACTATAAAGTTCAGTTGAAAAAGAAAAGACTCTATATATATGTAAGTTTTGAGAATCAAAGGGATAACTATAAAATGACTTAAATTTATGGAACTGTTTTCCAATTATTTCAACTCCCACTGAAGAAGACAGAATGTTTTGTACTTCAACAACTTTAATTTTTTCATTATCTTCAACAAGACAGTAGGAATTAGCTACAGAGTAACTATGAATAATTAAAGTTAGATCATCATAAATTACTTTTTTAAATTGACTAACTTGAATAAAATTATATTTTGGTATTAATGGACCCATAACGTGTGCCAAAAACAAAGATGTTTGTGCAGCGCTAGTTATAAAACTGTCTGCATTCTGGTGCAATTCCCCTAGTCTTCTACATAATTGCTGTAATGGTTTTGAAGGTTTTTTAATAAGTCGCTTCAGTTGACCTAAATAATTTTCAAAGCAAAATGCAGAGAAACTATCTAATACTCCATAGAGTGTTACATCATCACAAAGATGGCAAAGCATGTGTACATTGTATATAATAAACTGTTCACCATAAATATGTTCACTGTGTTTCACAAACGTGTTAATAAATGTTCTAGCTAAATTCATAAATTTGGATATAAACTTTTCTGAGATTAGAATTGTTATACTACTATGGAGTAATAAGAAATGCTCATAAATGGCACTATTAATTACCCTATGAAGCGCAACTGGTCCCACATACAACAGGAATGTCCGAAATTCTGTTGCTTTCCATCTTGGAAGATCACTTAATGAACGGGGTTTACGATTAATTTCTAGTGGTATGCATGATGAAGTACTGGTGAGATAATTAGAAATGTCAATAATTTTTTTACCATTAAGTTTAACTGCCTTGTCTGGTCCTAACCAAGTATTAAGAAGTTTTCTCATAACCCCCAAGCACACACAGTGCATATAATCATTGGGAAAAGCTGTTACTAAACCAATGCCTAACTTAAGCAGTGGGGATATACCTAAATGGTGATCTTCATCCTGTTGTGCAATGAAAGATGCGTCAGTTCGTCTTGGTGCAGATATATTTTTCAAAACTACACGGCCTTGAATGTATTTACCCGTTTCAATGCACTTATCACAGGAAGAGTAACCACTATGACCCTTAACACATTTTAGATAGGCCCTAGCAGGGCTATCACACACAAAGCTTCTGATTGTGACCTGATATGTTTGTTCTTTAAAGTACAAGCCAACGTTTAACAAATTTAGAAGTTCGTCAATAAACTCAGATAGATATAAATGTAGTGGTTCTGGTTTACCTTGCCCACAAAATATTCCAATAGCAAATGGATTACTTTTAACAGATTTAATAAGGCCTAATATTGGCCATATACAAGTATTTGCACTTTTAAACAAGGGCAAACCATCTATATTAAAACTTAAATCAATTGTAGTATCTACCCGTAAAATTGTAATTACTCAAAAAATATTCTAAGTGTTTTTGAAGTCCGATATGTATATACTCTCCATTGTTCAACATTATAGTATTAAATGAAGTAGGGGTTTTTAATAACGTTCTGAAATCAGTTGGTAATTCTGGATGATAAGGTTTTAATATTTTTAGAAGATCATTTACTGCGGACTTTGGAACACTTTTATGCAGAGCCCATCTTCTGATCTTAACCAATAGGTCACCAGAAGACGGCGTTGGTTCAGTATCCGCTTGTGTTTCCTCTACATTGCCCTCACTTACTTGAAAATTAATATCTTCAGAGATATCATACTCCAACAGATCCTCATATGAACTAGAATCATCACTTGACTGCTGTACAACACTTTCAGGTATCTCAGAAGATAAATTGTTGCAAACATTTGACGAATTTATAAAGTTATCTGATAATTGAATAGAAATATCCTCCTGTTCTAATTGCACAGTTCCAGATACAGTAATATCATTGTTTTTGTAAAAATTATTTTTAGTTTCAGCTATACGTCGATATAACTGCCTTTTGCCCACAATATGGTCATTAGTTTTATAGTATTTACGTTTAGACATTTTGTGTAACAGAAAAAAACACACAGTTATTTACCAACGTTCTTGATTAACCAGCTTTCTTCTGTTTGGTCTTTAGTTCTGCTTGTAACCGCTGTGGCGCATGTTTCAACCAAATTTTGATGGCAGTATGAACTTGATCATCAGATACAACTGTACTTGTACATGAGCGCTGTACAGCACCTACAAAAAATAACAAGAATCACTTCAAATCTTATTAATAAACTAATTTCGAATGCCTTATTTCTACAAAGACTGTTCCACAGTACAGATGAATTACTTGATTAAAAATTTTAGTTAAGGGCTAATAAATTATGCTAATTAAGTAAGAAAGTGCTTTTTACTATTTTTAAATTTGTAAATAATTTACTGGGCACATGCAATTGATATGTATGAAAGTAACAAGCAAAATAAACAGAAAAATCACTTACGGACTACTGCCGTTTTCACAAGTAAATCGTTAAAAGCCTTTTTTCCTGTCTGCTACCCATAAAACTATATTTTGTTGCTAAGTCATTGCTCAGTAGCTGCCTCATCATGTTGTTAGTTTTAGAAGTAACATCTTTCCCGCCTAGTCTTGATAAATGTGATACCTAGAATTGGCTATAAGTAAAAATTACATGATAACAGTGTTCTTTACCAAAAGATTAAAGATTTCTTTTTCTTTAATACAAGTTTCCGTTGTAGCTAAGTCGGCACTTTTCGTTATGGGCAACACAAATGGTAAATCTTGATTTTGATTTATTTGAGATTCACTTGAAGAGTTGCTTTGCTTTTGTATCCACGCTAGAATTTGTTTGTTTTGCTCTTTAATGCAAGAAAACAAATCGATAATTGTTTCATCGGTCAGTGCTCTTCGTTTTTTACCTTTTAATTTTAAATTAAATTATGTAGGTACCTATACACAAATTTAATTTACCTGTTGATGGATTAGATTGGAAGGAAGACCCTTGTTGTTCTTCTAGAATGTATTTTGTGTTTAGAGTTCAATAAACGAAAAAATTTATTTATATTACCTATTAATGTAATTGTGGACGATGCAGAGGAACAGGATCGACTTGATAGGGTGGATCTCGGAGTTGATAGTTCCTTATCTCTCAAAAAGGTTGAACTGTGTTGGGGGCTTAAATTGGACTGCACACTCCCTGAAAATTAACATTCGATTACATCACTAATGAATTTTATGTTACCTATGGATTTAGAAGTCTTAGATGAAGAGCGACGTAAGGGCAGAGATTCAGGATTCGCATCTAAAATTTGGTTCGAATTATAATTGTTTCTACCTACAAAAATGTTTATCAATACTAATTTGCCGCTTCATTTTTAATATTATAATTAACAAACCTTCGATTGAAATTCGAGGTGGTTTTGGAAGAATATTTTCTTCTTCTATGCTACAGTCACTCTCATCGACATCATCATATAACCTACGTGGGGCTACACGTTTCCGTTTACTTTTCTCGCATACAGAGGTGGTGCTTTTATTAGTAGTAGTTTGTTCGTGGTCTGTGGCTACATCCGATAGTTCTTCCGCCAATTTTATTTTTCTTTGTGCCGTATTATAGTCATCTGCAATGAAAAATTAAGTTTCAAACCAAACATTATCTTCGACTATTACCCGTTTCGAAAAATATTCGGGCCAATTTAGTATGTTGCCATTTATCTATTACAGGGAGTTCGCCTCGATGCAACGATTTATCGTAATCATATTGGGTTGTATAATTTGGCCAATAAGTGTGCTGTTTCGAAGGTGTGAGCCATTTATCAGATACAATGGCCACAAACCCTCTCTCTTCCTGGTCAAATTCAACACCAACATAAGCCATTAGTAATACTATACTGTATAAATTACAATTAGAATAAAAAGATTAGATAGGTTTACTTACACAAACACACGTCACAGACCAGCAAACTTGCTTTTTGCAGTTTAAATTCCACGTTATTTTTTGTGTAGATGCACTAATTCCCGCACAAGCACAAAAGAAAAAACGTGTAAAAAAAGCGCGCAAATTTAACATAACCTCAATTCTCATTGCAGTCTGCCATCGATGAAGCACTGTTGCCAGACTGCAAATTCGTTAAATTAGTGCAGCATTGCCAATTATAATACGTGAGTATATCAACCAATGGTATTAATAATCACAATGTTGCTTCTCGTAAAAGTACAATATGTAGTATCGATTATATCCAGTATCACTGATTTACTTAATAGATGAAAGTTTAAAAAAATATAAATTATGGGTCTGTTTCACGGCCTGATTATCACGTTGTAGTAACGTCAAAGTATGACGTAAAAATTGGTCTTTAAGATCACGTCAATATGACGTCCTTTATTGGTGGTTCGACGTCTTCGACGTAGTATCACCAATTTTTCACGTCATGAGGACGTCGTTTGCTTACTGGGTTACATGACCTAGGGAATGAAATATGTTGATTTCTATGCTGGAGCAGTACTCTCCCCCTCAGCACCCTAACTCCGTTCCTTCCGTTCCCATCCCTAACTTATCCATCCTTACAATCCCGTTCTCTGGCTGAAGAGGGCCAGGAAGCCCTGAGCAGCCCGCCTCCGGTATCCCTGTAGTCAGGGGTGCGGGAGGAATGAAACACGTTGGCCTTTTTCCTTTTGATTTCTATTATATTGAACCCGCAGTTTTGTTCCCGATATACTCGAAGTCCTATAACTTTTGTTCCTGTTGCACCAGCTTTCTGAAAATAATAGCGCCCGTCCTTAATGTCCAAAGTACCCGTACACCAAATTTCAACACAATCGGACACTTACAAAGTCGAGCAAAGACTTATAGCGCACATGGGCGGACGGACGGACGACAATACAAAACTATAAAGGATATGAGGATCCTTAATAATTCGAGAGCGAGGGGTGTTTTGTGTGTAAGTGTCAAGAGTTTAAAATGAACAATGTTGTTCATATTTGTGATCAAATTAAGCACTTCTTAGTCTTCTTAATGGAATGAGAGTTACCTAAATTATTTGCGATGGTAAATGACATAAGAGCGGTTAACAAAGGTTGTAATTATAACATATCCATAGACAAAGATTTAGTAAGCAATATACGATGAAATGGTTTCAACATTTGCTTTTGCGTATAATTATACTTAATTCCTGTTTTGTAAAATGTTTATTGTTAATCAAAGATAGGTATTAGCTTTGTGTTTGTGTTAATGTATTGCTTTTTAAATTATGCATTAGTTAGCTTGACTACCACCTATTTAAACGCCCCGCGAACATCAAAATATATATATAAATTATTTACACGTGTCAATGTACAGAATATATACACTGCTGGTTATCCGGGTATCATCCTTAGGTGCGTGGCAGTTCTCCTTCCTTCCAGATCTTCAGCCAACCTTTTTAGGGCCAAGTACAGCCCGTGTCTAACCTGCAAGAAATAAGGTTGCTATTATAGCAGATCTTTTAATTGAGTCAGTTTCGTATTAATAAATGCAAGGTAGGAAATTATACGTTTCGTTATACACGAAATCGACACATTTCACGGTTAGTTGCATGTTTAACAACAGGAACCGATTTTCGTGGTATATTATTATTTAAAGGCCAATTATGTAAACGAGCATCAGCGAAATATTAAAGAAGGGAAAAGCCGAAACAGTCGCCTGTTAATAATTCTGTGCCAATTTAGCTATACCTAACTCGCATAAAGCGATTGTAGTAAATGAAATTTGGCGGTACGTACTTATCCGAGCAATGAAAATGAAATATTCAAACAGTGGAGGTAAAGGAAAATTATTTTAGTAAAACGGAGCGCTAAAAAGATTAACTTGTTGGTGTCAAAATCGTGGCAGCATTTAGGAAGTGTGGCGCAAAAATTCAAGTGGAAGCCCATCAAGCGATATTTATTGTTATCCCAGTCGTAATTCAATGGACCCTTATCCTTCTTTACAAAAACAATTTTCAAGTATTTGCCTCGTGCCTGTACGTTATTTTAAATTTTTATTGTGTATTTTTTAAGCGTCCCAAGTGTTTCAATTGCAATCGCAATTGGAAAAATTCACACTTCAGGACAAAGAAACACTAATTGCTTGGAAAAGTGCAGACAAAGTAGAAAAATAATGTCTTTGTAGTCTAGAAATGACTTGTAACTGGGAATGGGAAAACTTACAGTACGTGTGTATAAAGCTGACTATTCAATTCATCTAACATTTGTCACATTTCAACCAGTGAAATGTCGACATTTCAAATTGTTGAGCCAATGGGAACGAATTATAGTGATAATTTCACGTGTGGTATTTCAGCGATTATATCATTCATACGACATTGAGCCAATCAAAACTTCCACTTTCCTTAGATACCAATGCATTAATAAGCGATTATACCCTTGACGACGTGATATAATCGATTTGGTGTTTTCGCTATGTCATTTAAAGTCATAAATCTAGTATACACTATATTTGATGACAATAACAATAACTGTCAAAATAAAATTCTATTCATTATACAGTGTGAGCAACAATGATTGAAGCGTGCGTCATCACCGCTTGTTCCTATTAATATCAAAACTACCTTCTTTGTATGGAGTTGTATACGAAAATGACGTTCTGCGCTGTCACAGTGACGTGCGTCTATTCGTATTTCGTATCTTGTATCAAATCAACATATGCTATGAGCGGCACATTGCCAATTTAGCTGAAGCGGCACGCTTCAATCTTTGTTGCTCACTCTGTATAATCGTGTCGAATACCACTCGAGCATTACAAAATAATTTTTATACTACCTCGTAACTCGACGAATAATCCCTTGAAACACCACTCGACCTTCGGTCTCGTGGTGTTTCGGATCATTCGTCTCGTTATTCGGTAGTATAATCGATTATTTTGTATGCTCTTGTGATATTACAATTGATAATTTCACGTGTGGTATTTCAGCGACAATTCAATGCGATTATTCAATGACATTTGTCAAACTTCCACCAGTGAAATGTCGCGAAATTTTGTCGTATTAACCAGAACATTCTTCTTAGTTTGTTAATCAATTTCGACAACCGACTTATCACCACATCTTTTAATTTAATCACTCATAACGAATTAGCTTGGAGCACAAAAGTTCGAATAGAATCAATAGCAAAATGAAAAGCAACTTCCTTCCGTAATTTATTTTGACGTTTATTGTTGTCATGGAAATACATTCGCGTGGGTAATTATGCTTAATTTTTCTTTTGATTCATTAAATAGTCCTCCGAATACCATTCGTAGTCGAAGTATTTGTAGATTATTTTTGAGCTGCTGCTCCACTCATGCTAGTTACGCTTTTTAATACCACTCGCGCAAGCGCTCGTGGTATTAATCAGCGTAACTAGCATTCGTGACAGCAGCTCAAAAATATTCGACAATACTTCGACTACTTATGGTATTATATATGATAATACAGTTTGCAGAAAGTTAAAAGTCCTTAATAAGAAAACTTCGCTTGTTTCACCATTTCGACAATGTATTATGAATGTATATATGTACTTGCAGGAATAAAAATCTATACCCTCATTATTTGCATCTTAACGGCTATAATTGGTGTGTCGATAATAACCACGCGACCACTTATAGCCCAGGCACTTTAGACAAAAAAATGCCCTAAATTAGACAAAATTAGTAACTAGCTGATTTTTGGTGGGGTGTTAGTATATGATAAGGTGAGTATTTTCTGAAAGTTCCCCTTACTTCCCCCGCTTGCTTCACCCAGTACAGCGATAGAAAGGGCCTCTAACCAGAACGTAATGAAATAGCTATTGTGCTCCATCTATGGCACCGATTTTGGTGGTCGTGGTCTTAAATTGTTCAAAATGACAGTGGTTGTGCTAAATAATAACCACTGCAATAATCCATAACATTTTGTGGTGTTTTATTTGGAATTTTATGTAAATTTTACCACAAATCCAATAAATAATTAAAGCGCTGTCAGAGCACCTAAAACGAAGAACTTTGTTACAATTTCGCATCTTTAACATCCTTATCATCCTGCAGAGGATGCGATCGATGCATTGGCGCAATCTCCAATACAGAGGGTAAACTTGGAAGGACAAGCTCGGGCGCAGTCACAATGTCTATCACGCTGGCCTTTACAATCATATGTATAATTAAATGAAAAAGCTCGTCAGGGGCTTGGTGACTTTCTCGTGAGATATCCGGAATCCCCATTCTGTGGGTGTTAGTGGTTTCCAAGCCAATGTTGTACCAGAAGATACACACGCGGTGAGAATGGAGAAAAGCCGTGTCAGCCGTCGGTTGGAGGACGAATTGCCAAGTCGAATTCTGATGAAACTTTCTGGTGAGCGACAGTGTATATCGAAACTAGTTTTTTTGCAGATGCGTTCAACATTTTCCAAACTGTTTTCTTCCCTTTTCCGAATCAAGACGAGGTCTTGTCGAATCCCGACGTTGGGTCGCATGTAAAAAGAGCAAAATCGCTTTTGTGCGGCCAATTTTTTTAACGTCGTCGTGTATGGTAAAAGAATTTATTTTTTTAGTAGTTGGTTTAACGAAAAACATTTTTGAAGAACACTCCGCTTAAGTGATCATAAGCGCGAATAAATCCGCATCCATCGCAACTACGACAACTTAGTCTAAAGTGGTCGCCTCGATACCGACCGTCACAATCGAGGTGTCGGCGTCTTGCTTTATCTGCAAGTCCACACAGCGAGATCTTCTGCTTTCCTCACAGGCGTTCGTGCTCGTTGATGAGTCATACCCGTCAAATACTACCACTGTGGACTGACCATAGTGTGTCAGTACGTATTGGACATACGAATGGCAATGCCGTTTACGACGCGATGTTCAATGGTTAACCTCGGTTTTACCACCCGCACGTTAGTACATAAGGGAGATATTTCAGTTGGGTCAAAAATGACCCCCCACTCCTTTGACGGAAATACACGTTTTGAAGCACCAGGATACAGGAATCAAACATCCAACAAAATCTCAATGATTTCGGTCTGTCGCTCTGTCTGTCTGTAGGTACTCTCATTTGCGGGCACATATTCTTAGACATAAATGGGTAGAATTGCGCATACGCAGGTGTACGGGTGGTATCTATGCTAGACACTGCAATTTTTTTGTTTTATTGTAACGTCACAAAAATTACCAAACATTTTAAAGAAAACGGTTTAAAATGCCATGAATTGTTGTAGTGGTTATTCTTTAGCATAACCACTACTATTCTGAACAATTTTAGTCCACAACCACTAAAACTGTGCCGGAGATGGAGCGCAATAGCGATATTATTGTATATTCGCGTCACTTAAGTCTTTTTTATCGCTCTACCGGGTGAAGCAAGCGGAGGAAGTGAGGGGAACTTTCAGAAAATCGGCTAGTTACTAATTTTGTCTATTTTTTAACCTAAAGTGCCTGGGCTATTAGTTGTTTTGTTCGTTTTCTTTATTGATTTCAAGTTGTAGTTATAAATTTACCAATATTACTACACTAACTACTAGTGCAGCGGAGAGAGCCGCGAAATCGTTCAAAAAATTTTTTCGGAGTAGAAAGAATTGGGACCCACACCATTTTGTTCAGAAATGTTTGAACCTTCAGAATCTCGCTTTACGACATTTTCCCGTGGTCCTGACAAAAGTTATAGGCCGCTAAAGTTGAAATTTACTCATTTTCGCGCGCGCGACTAGACCACCGAAAGTATTTATTTTCTCAGCAACTAAGCGATATACATCAATAATTCCTTTTGTAAAATGAAAGTACATTTATAGCAGAATCTAAAGCATTCAATTTACCTACCTTGTTATGCACAGTTTTTAGAAAAATGACCGTCAACTTCCAAAATTCGTGTAGCAGATGAAAAGTGCGCACTTTGAACTCTCATAACTTTTTATTTCACGATATCGATTTCCAATATTTATAGCTCATTCGATGCTCCAAAGCATTGTGATTATTTTATTTTCTATAACATTACCGTGAATTTTTCATAATAAAAAAGTTACGGTCATTTAAGTAAAAACCTACCGACCACGCCGAGTCGGTAATCGCGAGTGAGACGGAGAGGGAAGGATAGTCAGCAGCGTTTGCTAAACAAGGAGCGATGCGTAAGAGGTTCTACCTCGGGTTCTACTTTACTAAGAAATTTCTCTCCGAATACCAAAACTAGTTATTTAGGCCGTTTAGTTTACAAATGCATTCCGCCGAGTTGCATTGTAAAATCTCAAACAATTCATTAACTCCATGTATCTCAGTTCTTTGGTGAAATATATAGGTACAAATAGGTACTTTTCCCTGTAAATTTTGGGGGTTACTCCACATCAGGTATCTCTTGTGCTGTGCTGTATATTGTAAGATCAGCAGTATGATTTTGTCCCAAAGATTCAGGCTTGTTTTTTGATTTCACTAGACGATGGTTAGGATGGTATTGTAGCTCGCTGGTGGAGAATTCAAAAACGGCATAGGTATATTATATTGAATGGTAGACACCGGAACTTACTTAGGAGGATTATCAGCAGGTACTTAGGCTGTTAAAGTCAGTTATCTGGTCGTTATCTAGTGATAGGTAAACGAGGAATTTGGATTTCTTCTGTCGATGTATCTCGCTTTTGAAAAAAGACTGTGCGTTGAATTTTTTTCGTCTGTTTCCACAGAATATGGCCTACTTATTCTTATTCTGTGACTGTTTCCTCATTGATGTCGAAGTTGCTCGCTGTGATAAAATTATCATTTTTTATTTGACAAATTTTTGTGAAATGTAGGTAGACACCCTTAGCAGAACATGTAATATTGACGTTTACTGTACTTGTTATGCCACTGTCGGAGAACATTTTCTGACCCGAAAGACCAATTTGCAAATGAGTGTTTGAAAAATGACCTTAAAAAAAACTGTTCAATAATTTTGTTCCGTAAGTATGTACCTAGACAACAAACTTCGTGGAATTTTGTCAATTTTCGTTGTCCGGCCAAGAATTGCAGTGGAATTATTTTTTTCGAATTTTCAAAAACTAATTTCAGATTCAAAAACCACCAGATACCAAATTTCGTCGAAATCAACATTTTTTCGCACCCCTATTGAGGGGTGTGTCCTTTTGCGGTAGGAATTTTGAAAAATTATTTGCAAAACCGGAAAGGGCATACACAGCAAAACCTATTCAAAGACTTACCACCAGTCTCTGTAACTGTTGCTGAGAAAAAAAGAAACTTTACCACTTTTTTGAGGGTGGCTCCTAAACGAATACATGGATTTTTTTTTTTTGGTTGGATCCATCGTTCCTCGAAATGGGGGTTGAAATATATTGTGTGATCAAAACTCTCTAAACCTTCCCCATATAGTTTTTATTCGTTGAAGTTTTTAAAAATAAAAGCGACTATAGTTTCGGCGTACTGCCATCATCAGGCGATGTGAAATTTAACAGGAAAACGGTAAGTTACAAACGTTGAAGACGAATAAGACGAACATGTTGTTTTTTAATTATTAACTGGCCGAAGCCAAGTGAAAAAACCTGAAGGGTGGTTAAACCGGAAAGGTTGTCCTAAGTTTCAAAACGAATTATTATCAAGCCTTGTAAAGACAACCAACCGGAGGGTTGAATTATTACATTAAAAGTTGAAAGTTGAATTTAACACATTTCAAAAGAACCGGGGGGGAAAAAATAAACTCATAAAAGTTTTGAAACTATTGAGATGACTACATATTTAAATTATTTAAGTTAAGTTTAAATTCGAGATCATGCAGACGGCATGTCTAGAAATGATTGACCACCAGGTTTACCTATCACTAGATAACGACCAGATAACTGACTTTAACAGCCTAAGTACCTGCTGATAATCCTCCTAAGTAAGTTCCGGTATCTACCATTCAATATAATATACCTATGCCGTTTTTGAATTCTCCACCAGCGAGCTACAATACCATCCTAACCATCGTCTAGTGAAATCAAAAAACAAGCCTGAATCTTTGAGACAAAATCATACCGTTGTTACTGCTGATCTTGCAATATACAGCACAGCACAAGAGATACCTAATGTGGAGTAACCCCCAAAATTTACAGGGAAAGGTACCTATTTGTACCTATATATTTCACCAAAGAACTGAGATACATGGAGTTAATGAATTGTTTGAGATTTTACAATGCAACTCGACGGAATGCATTTGTAAACTAAACGGCCTAAATAGCTAGTTTTGGTATTCGGAGAGAAATTTCTTAGTAAAGTACGCATCGCTCCTTGTTTAGCGAACGCTGCTGACTATCCTTCCCTCTCCGTCTCACTCGCGACTCCCGACTCGGCGAGGTCGGTAGGTTTTTACTTAAATGACCGTAACTTTTTTATTATGAAAAATTCACGGTAATGTTATAGAAAATAAAATAATCACAATGCTTTGGAGCATCGAATGAGCTATAAATATTGGAAATCGATATCGTGAAATAAAAAGTTATGAGAGTTCAAAGTGCGCACTTTTCATCTGCTACACGAATTTTGGAAGTTGACGGTCATTTTTCTAAAAACTGTCCATAACAAGGTAGGTAAATTGAATGCTTTAGATTCTGCTATAAATGTACTTTCATTTTACAAAAGGAATTATTGATGTATATCGCTTAGTTGCTGAGAAAATAAATACTTTCGGTGGTCTAGTCGCGCGCGCGAAAATGAGTAAATTTCAACTTTAGCGGCCTATAACTTTTGTCAGGACCACGGGAAAATGTCGTAAAGCGAATTTCTGAAGGTTCAAACATTTCTGAACAAAATGGTGTGGGTCCCAATTCTTTCTACTCCGAAAAAAAAAACTACCTCAAATAAGCGAGTTGGCTCTCCGCTGCACTATACTTCATACGAGGATAAACGGAACAGTCTCTCAGTCTAGAAAACAATAGAGTATTAGAATACAGCGTAAAGAACAACTTTATTTTTCAAGAATACCCTCGTCAAGTTAAACGCATTTATTTAGGTAGTGTACCTAGGTTCATGAGATGTAACTGTTTGAGTCTTATGAGTCTTTGAGTGTTATGGTCGTGAACGTTGTTCGTTCGCATCCAGTATCAAAATCTTCTATAACTACCTAACTTTGAACGTGATCAGACAAATTAGGTTTTTGCGCTATAACCCAACTAAAACATTACCCAGGGCATATTGCAGGAGTGATTGTTCACGTCGAACGCGAATGTACGAGGGTTGTCCAGAAAGTAGCAGACGTTAGGAAGGTGAGCCTCTTGCCTGGCCACCTCCTCCCAGCTGCCTCCTGGAACCTCGACTGGTCGCATTTGGTCTTCTTCAAGTCCCACGATTCAGAGACCTTCCCAACAGACTTGCACGTCGCATAGGACCAGGTCGGCAGGGACTCGATGGATAACGAGATCCGGTTTGAAGAGCTGGCGGTCTTGATGGAAGGACGTGAGGCTCTCACCACGTTTCGCACGATTTCTACCGTTTAATGCGCTCGTGGGAGACGTCGTTGAGTGCCTTTCCTCCGCATCTACCTCGCACGTACGAGTCGAGGCCCTCCGGATGTAAAAAACCGCGTTGGAGATAGTTGTAGTCCGTTGCCGCAGTAATGCACCTAGCGATAATACGGTGAAGGAGGCGTTGGGCGGCGGACTCGATGATTGTGGGCCGCCAATTGACAGGGTCGGTCCGGTCCATGACCGTGCGCGAAGTTAACCACAAATGCGGCGTAAAGAGCCGATAGAGGATGACATTGAAAAGGACCAAGTGGTGGTGGGAGGGGCATCTGCGTACTTGCGCGATGGTAATGCCGTCCGTTTCGGGTGAAGAGTTTGACCATCCTCTTCTGGCAGTTTCGATGTCATCCTGAGTGATTGGTACATAGATCCCTTCAGGGGGGTTGGATGATCCAGTATCGGGGCCTCGTCATGTACAGGCTTCCTTTCGAATAGACTGCGGAAGCGGGTAATGACTGCGTCCATCTCCGGGAAAATCTCCTTACCCGGGAGAGGTTTGCCCGAGGTTATGTGCAGGGAGCGATTTTTCCGTATAGATCTTGGGTCCAACCATTTTTCTAAGCTATTTCGGTTTAAAAAATGTGTTAAAAACATACTTATTCGATGGGAATAATAATCCTTTGGAAGAGCACAGTATAATTTAAAAATGAAACACTTTTTAAGTAGGTATCGAGACTGAATAAGCAAAATGAAACAACCAATTTTTTACGAAGACGAAAGTTTGATCAGTATCGGTAAAGGATCATTACGAATAAAATTATTACCAATTGCTACCCGTTTTGATTAATGATTAATTAGCTATCAACAAATTAACGTTAAAGCTCGTAGATACAACTGAAAGTTACAATATGTCATGCGTGACGTATACTGGATTGTGCGTAAACATTTGAATTTTGGCGCCACACGTTCGCAGGTGACGTCAGTAGAAAACGCGTTTGAGAAAAATAATGAGCATACCGTGTGTAAGTGTATGGTGGTACATACCTTCTGCAGAGGCACCTCTAAAAAGCATTATGCGGGTCACTCTGTAATTGGGCGCAAGCCTGTTGAGGGCCCAAAACAAGAGAGGGATAATAAATAAATAAATAAATACCTATATTAATTTGTTAGCAGGTTAAAGATAATAACCTAAGTATACCAATATACCATATCAACGATGAAACAGGTTGACCACATTTTGCCAATTTTAATCCAAACGACCCACGTCGTTCCATATACTCACCATGCTGGAATGTAAGCTCAGTTTAGTAACGATGTCACAAATATACAGAGTTACAATAAAACTACCACAATTTTCTGAAACGACCCTAAGCTGTGGTTTATCCAAATCGAGGCACAATTCAGCTAAGCAAGGATAACAACGGACACGCCCACATATACAAATAATGGGCGTATGTCTAGAAAACAGACAGACCCATCTAATTTTTGAATTAGTGAAGGGTGATAATCTAGGTGACATCCTCTTTGACGAAGAAAAGAAAGAAAAGTATATGAACAATGACCAAAGAAGAAAACCAATTTCTACTATATAATAAGTGCAGTAGATACAGAAATACTGTAACAAGCTTATCTCCAGCGTTGGATAAATACGTAGATTGTAGGTAAAAATCATCTGGTTCTAATAATCTATATCTAATCTTCTCGTTTCTTTTTTCAGAAAGTTTTATCCGTCATCCAACTAAAAAACAACATGCTTTAACTATGGCGTAAGATGCTGATATGATTGCAACGTCAGATGCGTACTCCAAAGAGCTTACCTTACAAATAGGCAGGTATTTTTACGCAACCAACACACCTTTTCTGCATGCTGATCATATCGAATTTAAGAAAATGTTAAACACTCTTAAGACCCGGATTTAATGGCCCTTCTTCATATCAGATTGGAGGACCCATTCTAAATGAAGTGTATGATAGTATTTTAAAGGAGTGTAGGGATACATTAGAGAGACAAACAGTTTTTATGTCACTGGATGGATGGAGTAATGTCCATGACGACGAAATGTACAAAAGATGCGTTCCGAATTAGAAAAACAAATCGGCATATTTCAGTATGGATGGTCAGCTCATATTTTGAATTTATTGGCCAAACATTTAGAAATTCCTTCGGCAACTACAAACGTTTTAAGAGTCATAAAATATTTGAGGAACAAACACATACCATCTGGACTTTACAGAGAAGCTGAAGGCAAAAAATTCTCTGGAAATCAGTTGGAGCGCAATGAATAATGCGCTAAAGTCATTTTTAGACAATAGGGGAATTATTGTTAAATTATGTCAGGATCATAAAAATGTAATTGAAAGTGACATAATAAAAATTGTAAATGATACTCAGATTGCATTAAATACTAGCGATTTAATTGCTCGCCTAGATCCAATAGCAATAGCTCTAGATAGAGTTCAAAGAGACTACTACCATATCCGTAAGTGTAGAGGTATGGCATAAATTAGAAATGGATTTGGATTTGTCACGACAGCCACTTCTAATTAAAAAAAGTTTATGTAAAAGAAAAAAAATATGGCACTTGGACCAATGCATTATTTAGCAAACATCATGGATCACCGATTTTTAGGGCGACATCTAACAACTACTCAAAAAGGAGAAGCCTTTGAGTATTTAAACAGTATTAACAGTTCTTTTATTCCATTTGTTATGTCTCTCATGTCAAAAGGAAGCCCATTTCCAAAGTACTTTTTTTGGGGATCATTTTCCACTTACTCCTCCGATAACATGGTGGAAATCGAGTCCTGTATCAGACTCAGATTGGCCGGACTAGAATGTATTTTTACAATTATGTGAACAATTACACACTGCAGTGGCATCTACAGCAAGGATTGAAAGAGCCTTTTCATCTTTTGGTTTGGTCCAATCTGATTTACGAAATCGCTTAGGAAACCAAAAAGCCAATAAACTAATTTTCATGTTTAAGTGCATGAATCAAAATACAGCCAAAAAAAAACCAACCTTGAATGGGCATGGGAACCAGCCACGTCTGAAGATTCTGATCATGTTAATGTCGCTAATAACATTATTGATATCAACAATTCATCAGATGAGGATATGCCAATATCGATGCTCCTAAAATCAAGACAAATAATCTGTTCGATTTTTAAGTTTTGTTGTGTTAAGAGTTAAAATAAAATGTTTTGTGCTTTAGATTTTAGAACATAAATTTTTGTTTTTCTGTTTTGAGTTTTGAAAATGAAATATAGTCTAGGATTTATTTGATATATATCCGATATAGGTATATCTGATATATATCCGATATATATCATGTGATATGATATTTATATAAATATCATGATATTTTCGATCGCTGCTACTAATCTACTGTGACACATCTTTATTATTATTATCCGATAGTGCTTTCTTTTAAAGATTTTACAGCATTTTCTGCAAACCCATTACTTGCAAGGTGAAAAGGTGAGGATGTTAGATGTTTAATTTAGAGAACTCGGCAGATATAAACTGTGGACCATTACGATTACTTTAGGCAATCCAAAACGAGAAAAACATCCTCTCAGCTAATCTATAGTAATGTGTGATTCTATAGATAGCATGACAAAAGCTTCAGACCATTCAGAATATGTATCAAGTATCAATAATATCATTTTGCCTTTAATAGGTCCATAAAGTCTTCATGGAACCTTTCATAAAAATAGTTGGAAGGTTTTGTTGAAATCGGTGGTGCTTCAGAAGGTTCTGGTTTATTAACAGCACATACTTTACATTAATTCACTCGTCTTTCAATCCCCTGATCTAGTGAAGGCCACCAAAAATATGCTCGTGCATTAGATTTCATTCCAACTATCCCTTCGTGATTGCCATGTAGTTCATTCAACAACTGCTTCCTGCAACGAGAGCATATATTTGAGTAAAATTTTTGCGATTTTGTCCTTTTGAATTACTTATGCGGAAGAAAATTTCCACGTTTAAACAATTCAGGAACATTCCAACAAACAAATATTACTCGTGCCAAGTTTTAGTTAGTCTTTTGTAATAGCAGCGAACTTTCGTCATCTTCTTACACGTTCGTCAATAAATTGGTTGTTGTAAATTCTGTAGCCTTTGGTTTTGAATTATACGCTAGAAATCGGTCGTATTTAAGTTACTTATGCAACGTTGCAAATTAAGCGCAACTGGGAAAAATTATACGAAGTATAGAATTCCGAAGCTCAGTATACCAGGCCTGAAAGTTTCCAATGAAAATTAAAACAAAAAAAAACATATCGCCACCATTATATTCCATCATTGAGTGGGCGTTAAAAAATGACTTAGTATTCAGAGGTGATTATTTTGCATAAAATTAAAAAAAAGTTAAACCAAATTTTTGACACTGCGCATGCGCAAAACCAAAAAATATCGGTATGCACGGAATCATTGGACCAAGCCCTTTCAAATGAATCCTATATCGCCAAAATCAGTTCAGTGGTGTAGGTGTACGTGTGACGGACGGACGACAAAGTGCAGCAAATAGCGATTTTTCACTTTGAGGAAAATACGCTAAAAAAATTCAACTTCAAACTGAGTCACGTTGAAAACACACTAATGAAACGCCGACAAACACCTCTCCTTGCAGCACCTTTGATAGCCAAATAATTTTTATATATCAATTTGTTATCAGACATTAAGAGATAAATCCAAACTTTAAATTCTAGGAAAAAATAAAATTTCATCTCTTAACTACACAGAAAAGGCGATAAATCACATCCACTTGTCAATTAAATTAAACATTTACAATTGATAACAGATAAAGACTCAACAATTCCCAGAAATTCTACGTTAAATAAAATAAAAATGTAAACAAAAATACCTTGGCCGCTTTCTCGTATGACACAAATAATCCCCATGCCGTTACATAGACCAACGACAAATTAATAAAATTTAATTACAAAAGTTAATTACATAAAAAGGAGACGACCCTTGTCCATCTTAATTAAGATTTCTGAAAATTTCATCCTGCCAGACGAAATAATGTACGAAAAAACTTTAGAACAAAAAAAACCTGACTTATGGCCTATAGAACTTTAAGATGTAGAGTGCAAGTTCATGGTCGGAGAACCTGCTAAATGTTTGGTTCCTGAGTTATTTATTATGTGTAAGTTGGTAGTCATAAGTCAGATGTTGATCAATTGAAGTGCTAGCCGAAGAAGTGATTCTGGTAGGTTCTATAATCCAAACGTTTCAACCATAGACGTATATTGCACGGTTTCCGCAAATCAGAGAAACTTAGGTGACCAAATGCTAACTGAAATTGTAAATCTACAGTTTTAATTTATACAAACGCCTAATTATATTAAAATTTAAAGGTAAATAGTACAAATATCTCAATTCCCAATAAGTTTTGATTATTCCAAAGTGAGCAGTTTTTTAAACTATCTAATTTGTGAACGACTTTCTTCCAATTATTCCTAGAAATAGGCAATTTAAATACATCATTAACTGTCTTACCAAAAACAAAGTTTTATGTTCGTTCTGTAAAGTCATCAAAGAGGTTTGCTTATTAAGCCGACGATATCATAAATTACAAAAGAGAACGGACAATATATTAAACATTTTCTAATTAATTTATTCACGAGAGCATAATTGAAAATTAGAACCGCTGTGAAATATTTCATTACACTGTTATTAAATTTTCAAACATCTAACAAAGGACTAGATGTTTGCCTTACGATAACATTTACCAAAACAATACATTATTTCCAAAATATGAGGATTTATTGTAATGTACTGTAGTATTTTATATTTAAAAGTTAATATTTAGTATTTAATAAATACTATTTATTACATATATTAAGCACGGGGAAAATACCGCCAAATATCTAGGGAAGTTTATAAACGAAATCCAGATAATAATAAATTAGTGATCTAATATATAGATATTGATTAACTGATTTATCCCCCACGGGTTACGTGATTTGTATACATCATCGGCAAAATTTCTAGGAAAACTTCGTTCGTTGAATTTTAATATACCGTACACAATATCAGCAACACTGTGTTTACAAATGCGACAATGATGAAAATTTCCTTCCATTGTCACAAAGAAAACAGTAAATTGTGGGTTTTGTTAATTCCGTTACTAATGCTCCAATGACCGTGGCTCGGTGAACCAGAAACTTGTTGCACGTGCAAGAGAAAGAAATCACGAATAAAGGAGAGCAAGCCTAAATCTGTGTTCCTATAGAGATTGTTCGTAAAATTGGAATGGATTGCGTGCTGCTGGAGGTAACGTATGAATAAGTTAATACTATTTTTATGTGATATATTGCCTAATGTAACATCCAATTCGTTATAATAAATTGTTCTTATTTCGCTTTTATTTTAACTAAACGGGGGAAAAAAGTGAAAATCAGTATACAATTTATTACAAATGAACTTTGTAAAATAGCGCCGTATTAGTAATTGTGAAGATTGTATGTTTTAGTAGAGTTTTATATATAAAGAGAATATTAGTAAATATTAATACAATGCTTTCAAAAGAGCTAACACAAAAAAATGGAGATTCGAAGATCAAATGAACTTACGTGAGATTACATACCAACGAGGAGTAAGTTTAATAACCGAGAGGAAGGATGGAGCCAGAGGTGGTATCATCTCCGTTACCATCTCCATCAATGAGCAACGTGTCTTCGATCCCTTCTGTCACTTCTAGAGCAGGGAAAAGGCCAAAACCTTACCAACAAAAAGATGTAACTGTAGCAAGTGTATTTAAAAGCTATTTAGAAAAGCAAAAACCGCCGCCAGAAAAAGAAGATCCATTAATACACTTTTTTATAAGTATGGGTAAATATTGTTAAAAATTTTACACCGTACCAATAAGCTCTGGTTAAAGGTAGGGTTTACGAAATAATAAATGAAATTGAGCTTAACTCCAACCTCGGGCCGAGTCAATTTGAAACATTATCTAATTATCAAAGATCTTCAAATTATGGAGGGCCACATTACAATAATTAATCTTACTTAGGTACTTATGTATTTTTACTTTTGTGTATATTTTTATTTTTGCGTTCCTTAATAAATATGAATAAATAAGTTTCTAACCTTACCTTAAGCGTTCTACACACGCGGCGTTTTTGGAAGACGGCGTTGGACGACTCTCTCCATTGGTCGAGACCAAAGATATAGGCCAAAAAACAAGAAAAAAAGGAAATCAGTATTTTTAAATTTGAACATTCATAACTTTTTTTCTAAAGAAGGTAGAACGACATTTTTTTTCTAGTTTTATTCAGATTTCAATTTGCTTTCTATTGGTAGGTATATCATCATTCGAACAATTTAATTAACTGTATTAAACAAAACAGTAATGTTTAAGAAACGACAACAAATTTCCAATATTTCTTTAAACTCACCGCGTTGTAACTTTTTTATGAAAACAGCTTTTTAACCCTCTCGTGCATTGGGTCCACTGTAGAAATATAGGCCACACATTATGCCAGGCCCCTAGAAATCATTACAGATCACTTCCACAACCTTCATTCAATCACCAGTAAGTGGCAGCACAGACCAACAAAGTGTAGAATTCATAAAACCACATGTTTTGTGTTGTATGGTGTTGTGCTATACAATTCAAGATGGATGACGATTGTTTCCAACCTATTAGTGCTAGAACTTTTTATGGAGGCATCAAAAAAGGTAAAAAATGTTCATTCGCTGCATTGTGGTCCTCTAAGACATGTGCATTGTGCTTCTTCGCCGATTTAATTAAAATAATATAATTATCAATCAAAACTTAGCTCTCCACTGCAGTGGACACAATGCAATTTGGGTTGTTTTCCAACAATATGTTTTCTATTTTTAGACTGTTATTTTTGATCTTGATAATGATATTATTGGTGTCGAAGAGAATCCTGAAATCGAAGAGGTTATTGAGATTGAGGCGGGTGATACGGAGCTGGACATCACCGAGTTCAATTTCAATTTACCCGATGGGTCTGAATTGGAATCCGAAGCTGAAGACGAAAATCTCTACCAGCTACAGGATACTGACGGTGAATTTAGTTCAGAGGATGAAATACCATTGGCCCAATTACTGCGGCGTAAAAATTCAAAATCTAAAAAGGCCATTGACAATAAAAGGAAATGGGTAAATTCTGACAGTATGTATGGCCCTGGTACTTTACCACCATTCCTCGGTTTGGAAGGAGGAAAAACTCAAAGTAAGAGACCAATAGATTACTTTTTATTTTATTTCTCTGATGAGATCTTAGAAGAAATAGTATTTCAATCTAATTTATATGCACACCAGTTGGACAAACCCAACTTCACCCTTACAAAGTATGAATTGCAAACATTTTTGGGTATAAATTTGATAATGTCGTATATAAGATATCCACGAACACGTCTCTACTGGAACAGTGATGCTGCATTTCGTATGAGTTTCATTGCAGATTCTATGCCTGTAAACAGGTATGAATCGATTCTGAGACATCTACATTTTACAAATAACCTGGATCTAGATACTAATTCCACCGATAAACTCAAGAAACTCAGGCCATTTCTCGATAAACTTCAAAAGAACTTTTTGAGTGCCACTGAACCAGAAGAATACCAGGCAATAGACGAACAGATTGTTCCGCTAAAGGGGCGGTTGAGCATAAAACAGTATCTTCCGAAGAAACCTAAGAAATGGGGCGTGAAACTTTGGGTTAGAGCGGGTGTAAGTGGATATATGTATCGTTTCGAAGTATACCAAGGAGCGGGAGGAGGACGAGAGGCAATTAGCGATTTTGGTGCTTGCGGAGATGTTATTCGCCGTCTCAGCGATGACATCCAACACAAAAATCACAAGTTGTTTTTCGATCATTTGTTCTGTTCTGTGCCACTGTTGCAAGAGCTGAAACAGCGAAAAATATGGGCTACTGGTACGTTGAGGGGAAATCGCCTTTCAGGAGCAGGAGAATGTTTGATGTCAGAAAAAGACATGAAAAAACAGGGAAGAGGTACTTCTTCTGTAGTTTCCACAGAATCAGGGGATATTACCATAACAAAATGGATGGATAGCAATGCCATACACATAGGTTCAACATGTGCAGGAGTTGAACCACAAAGTTCTGTGAAACGTTGGTCTAAGCCCAATAAAACCACTATTGAAGTAAATAGGCCGTTCTCTGTCAAATACTATAACAAGAATATGGGTGGTGTTGACTTATTAGATCAACTACTTGCACTGTACCCTTTGCGAAGGCGGAATAAAAGGTGGTACATTAGAATATTCATGCATTTTCTGGATGTAGCAGTAATAAATTCTTGGATTCTGTATAAGAAGGATGGAAATAGCGATATGGATCTCCTAGAATTCAAAGGAAGCGTTGGCCGAACACTCATAAATAGGGGTACTAGAAACTCAGAAAATAAAAGGGGAAGGCCCAGGTCTACTACCCCACCAACTAGCATACTGAAAACGAGAAAACCAAACCACCATGCTCCAGAAGAAATACGGAAAGACAATTTTGGACACTGGCCCAAACTTACAGACATAAAAAATGCAAGAAGATGCCACTCGTCTTCGTGTAAACGGAAGACCAAAGATATATGTAAAAGGTGTAACGAGCCATGTTGCCCAGATTGCATGGAAAATTTCCATAAGTAGGATGTAAAATGCACTGTGTCCACTAGAGTGGACAGTTAAAATTTTGACTTTTTTTGAATATATTTTTTAATTTGATATACTTTTGAGTTCCTGTAACCCATTTTCTAGTTATATAAATACAAAAAATAATTTATTTTGTTTTTTTTTATTCTTTAAAATAAATCATGCATGAGAGGGTTAAATGGTTTTTTTTTTAAAAACTTCCCAATGTAATGGACTTCATTTTGTGGTAGATGGTATTAATTTATTGCTGAATAAGACAATTTCATGGTTAATCATTGAATAATGTTTAGCGGTGTTCGTTTCATTTTTATTCACATCTTTGATGTTGAATCGAAAATATCAAGTGACGTATTGTTTCCTGTACTTCCGCGGGCAAGGAATCCGATATGCCTAGATGTGAAGATATAGGGATTTCATTGGGAGCGATTTTTTGGGCTTAGTGATTGATGTCGCTCCATTTTTATTTTTAAAATAAAATTAATCAATGGGGTTACAAAATTAAAACATTTGAACCTTATTATATCTACCACACATACTTGTGTAGATACAGTTCAAAAGTATTTTGGAATCACTATAGCATTTAATAAATGAAACGGAAGGCGTATTTATTCTCAAAAAAATTTTAGAACTGAAAAATTATCTACTTGTCCATTTTACCTGATACCCGTTTCATATTTCTTGCAGAAAATCGTTTTGCAGCAAAAATATCATTATAAATGCAAACAGATTCAGGTGATTGGCCTTCATGCAGTATTAGAAAACCAAAAGATCCCTTTAATATAACAAATGGTTTGATTTGTGGTAAATCAGGCACATTAAAGAAAAAACCTTTGGTTGCAATTTGCACAGGAACGGGTTCTACAAATAAAAAGAATATTAATAATAATAATAATACTAATAATCTTTATTCTTCTCCTAACGTAATGACATGGAAAAAACAAATTCGAAAACAAAAAAAAGACAGAAGAATCACAAGGCGAAGTTCAGATATACAAAGAGAAATCTTCGTATCCTGTTCTACCACTTAAACCTTGACAGAACAAACAAAACTTATAAATTTAATACCTATCCTAATGAAAAATTGCCTTAATCTATATTATTCGGTGATCGTAGAAAATATACTAATTCATAGTTTAAAGAAAAGAAAACAACTAAAAAGATGCTGCGATTTTAAGAAAACATGTTGAAATGTAAGGCAGATTACAGTTTTATGCAGATTTATTTGCGGCTGAGACAAAATATCACAAAACCTGCTACTCACAATATATTAGCACAAGAAATATAAAATCACAGTTAAACAAACTAGCGACGGCACCTGTTTTGCAAGAAGACGAGAAAAAGAATGAAAGTAACTCTCCGAAAGATACAAGCGAATTTTCAACACCTGGGGAAGTCTCGACGGAAGAACTCTCAAGCTAGTAAAATGAGTTCACTTTTCTGCAGTGCATAAGGCAGCTGCTATTTTTAAGAAAAATTTTTTCAACAAAACGCAATTCTAATACCTAATCATCATATGTACATTCAAACAACATTAATGAGGAAAATTGCAGGAAGGAGATACCATATACATTTATTTCATGGGTTTTGAACAAGTCTAGTTTTTCTGATGGCATTACAGATACCTACTTTGATATATCTGTGATTGCTACGAGTAACGCTGTTTTGAACAATTTTGAAAAACGCTCAACCAAAATATGTATTATAAGGCCCTTTTGTCCCTGAATTGCTTCGGAACAAAAGTGACGATAACTGTACCCGCGTGCCCACGGAGTAAAATGCCAGGGGTCGCAGTTTGTCAGAATTCCAAAGGAAGATATCACAGCTAACAGGATTTATTGATTGTATTAAATATAAACAAAAGTATTTTGTATCATAAATAAAATAAAATGTATTTCCCTGAACGCGGCCCAATAGAGGTGGTCGCGTCTATTCTGTGGTAATGCGCGCCGCCGCCGTGGTAGTTGACCTTGGACTTAACGCAATCGTTTATAGTGCTCTCTGTAATTAAATGGTTAATGGTATGGTGTTTTAACATATGGAAATAAACAAGTGGTGCTATTGATAAATGATAAGGTTTGTAGTAAACAACATATGGGTGGTCACAATCGTTTGTACTCGCTTCAAGGTTACATACAAGCTGATTACAATCGTAAAGGAATGCGGCGGAGATAATACAGTCCGGTTTACACCAGCCTGAACTACTTCAACCCTCCAGGTACAACACTGGCTTGCGCCGTATTTTCCCTGCCTTTTAAAATTGTAGGTCGTTTTAATACGAGCCGGTTTTCACCAACCAATGTTAAAACCACCGATTTCTGCAGAACCTTGTTAACAAAAGTAGAAATTAGAAGTGACGTTTGGAAGCTAATGACAATCGTGAAGCGCATGAGGATCAGTCTGTCTCCTACGATTGTCGATCTGGGCTGTGAGCCCTTCTTCTAACAGCTCTAGCCATTGGCTCTACTGCTTGCTGGTTGTAGTTCATGACGTCTTGTTTCCTCTTTTGTTGTTTATGAGGGTGTGCGTATTGCTCTTGGAGCGATGTCCTATTTCCATCTCTGTTCCACCAGTGAGGATTGTTAGGCAAGGGTTCTAACGGGCTGCGTCACCTCTTGCTGACGCGGTTGGTGGGAACTAGAGTGGTTGAGGATTATTGGTTTTCCACCAGCACCCTCCTTGGCCCCTTCTTTTTTCGCTCCTGTGTGCCTGCCACAGGTGCGAGGTTCCTGATGTGGTCGACGTCTGATTTGTCTAGTTTTTCGAAAACCTTCTCGGTCAGCGAGCGAATGTGGTCGGATAGGGTTGGTATTTCCAGGGCCTGCCGGATGTATTCGTTCCTTACGAACCAATCTGCCTTGCAGATGGTCCGTAAGGCGATGGATTGCACCGCTTCCATCTTTTTCGCGTAGGATTTTCCGACGTACGTCTTCCAGCCTGCTGAAGCGTACGTCATGATGGGGCGCACGCACGTCTTGTAGATCGCGAGTTTTGTCTTCTCGGTAAGGGCGCTGTTGCTGAGTAGAGGGTAGAGATGCGCTCTTCTTCCCCGAGCTTTGGTGGTTACTTCATCCGCGTGTCGGTTGAAGGTCAGTTTTCTGTCGATTGTTACGCCCAGGTATCGGATGGAGGGAGACCATTGGATGTCTTGACCGGCGACGTTTAATTTGTTGTAGTCCTGGTAAAATTTTTTGTTGGTGAATATCACAGCCTCAGTTTTAGCGGGGTTGAATTTGGGCCGCCAGCGGCTCGCCCAATTGATGATGGTATCGATGGATTCCTGTATTCGTCGTACGGCGATGTTGGGTAGCCTATGGTTGCCATGAATTAGGAGATCGTCGGCGTACAGGGCTATTTTGACGTCCGGACCGACCGGGACGTCATTGATGTAGATGCTGAACAGCACGGATGACAGGCAGCCGGCCTGCAGTACTCCTGATCGTGCTGATTTGGCGTCCGATAATGTGTTGCCTACTCGAACTTTGAAGGTACGGTCGGTCAGGTAGTGGTCGATGAGATGAACGAAGTTCAGCGGGATGCTCGGAGTTCTTAATAGTTTGAATATGAGACCTTGCACCCATACTTTGTCGAAGGAGGCCGCCACCGTACACTTCGCTCTGTTGAAGTTCTCGGCCACAGCGTCGACGAGCCCGATAATTTGCTGGGTGGTGGAGTGGTTTTTCCGGAACCCAAACTGCTCGGGTCGGATGTTGATAAGCGGCAGCAGTCGTGCGAGAAGTATCCTCTCGAATATTTTCCCCAGTGCAGGAAGCAGCGAGATGGGACGGTAGTTGTTTGGGTCGGTGAGGACCTTTCCTGGTTTGGGCAGCATAATTACTATTGCTTGCTTCCATGCAACCGGGAAGTGCTTGAGTACGATGGCGGAGTTGAACTGGAGAATTCGCCTTTTATTTCCACCTAGACCTGGAGGTGGAATTGGAAGGGCTGCCTGCGTACATAGAATGTGCGGTAACTGATATGGGGATTACACTAGCACCACCTGTTGGTAATAAATTAAAATTCCTCTAAATGGAATTAATGAGATTTACCCTTACAGGTCCCTTACAGTATATCAAGTCGTAAGAATATAATTTGTTTTAATTTTCTATTAAAAATTATAATCTCGTAATAATATTATTGCATAATATATTTATAGTTCCCACAAGTTTCTGTTATTTTGTGAAATAGATTATTGAAAAAAATTAACGACATAATTTTAATCTCACTTCATCGTGATGACCGAGTTGTATTAATCGGGACAAAATGAAGTCCATTTAGTCCAGTCTGTTATAGTATATCTGTATGTTATAAAACGTGGCAACTATGTCTTTCGTAAAGGTTGCCAAGACGAAGCCGGTACGCTTGACACGACAGCTGCTCGATGGCCGGTGACATGACAATTGTCTAATAAAGATCTGTTCCGCTACCTGTGTGTTAATATATTAATCCAAGCAATCACCCAACATAATATGGTGTCAGAAGTGGGACAAAAAGTGTTATTCAAAAAGGCACTTGCAGATAAAAAATGGCACATAGGTACAATTGTAAGTGTAGGACCTTTACCACGAACTTATCAAGTACAAAATGCAGAAGGCACATTATACCGCAGAAACCGAATGTTCTTTAAACCCTTAAAAACAATGGAAACTGAAATTACTGATGTTAATAATGATAATGAAGGATTATTAACTAACAGTAATTCAGACAATTCATTACTAATTGTTCCAAACCCAATTAGGTCAGAAACGGTGAATGATTCTGAAATACAGGTGAATGATTCTGAAAGGCACACACGATCAGGTCGTTTAATTAAGACCCCAAGTAGACTAAACTTGTAGTAATGTTTGTAATTATATGTAATGTTTGTTATTTTAAGTATACTTTGTATTATTAAGGAAAGGGAGATGTTATAGTATATCTGTATGTTATAAAACGTGGCAACTATGTCTTTCGTAAAGGTTGCCAAGACGAAGCCGGTACGCTTGACACGACAGCTGCTCGATGGCCGGTGACATGACAATTGTCTAATAAAGATCTGTTCCGCTACCTGTGTGTTAATATATTAATCCAAGCAATCACCCAACATAATACAGTCAAAATAGGAAAATCAGAGGAACTAAAAATACTAGTTCCAATTTTTTCACAAATGTGTAGGGAGAGGTTTCCTGAACAAGAAAAAATTAAGTCCCTCCAAATTCCGGTGCAGCTGGGGGAAGGAGGAGGCTTTAAACGACCCATTTTTCAGTTTTTCGCTTTTAACTCGAAAATGGTGCGTTGTATTCGATGGGTACAGGACATTAATACGATAAAACGGTTCAGTTTTCGTAAAGATGTACATAACCAAACTTGTAGCAAATTTAATAAGCTTTCATTTTGTACTGAAGAACTTTTTCACTGTAACGCACCATTTTCGATTTAAAAGCGAAAAACTGAAAAATGGGTCGTTTAAATCCCCCCCCCCCTTCCCCCAGCGGCACCGGAATTTGGAGGGACTTTATTTTTTCTTTTTCAGGGAACCTCTCCCTACACATTTCTGAAAAAATTGGAACTAGTATTTTTAGTTCCTCTGATTGCCCATTTTTAGTCTAAATTGACTGGGCTAATTACATTGTGGAGTTTTTGAAAAAAAAAACCATTTGAAAAGCTATTTTCATGAAAAAGTTACGACACGGCGAGTTTAATGAAATATTGGAAATTTGTTGTTTCTTAAATATTGCCGTTTTGTTCAACACAGTTAACAAAATTGTTCGAATTTTTTTGCTTTATCTTTAGTCTCAAACTTCATTTCCTATGTAAAAAAATGTGCTTTTTCTAATGGTGAGGGTCCCATTTAGTTATACCTCTGTTTTGTTTTTGTGCATCTTAGACGAGGCTCTCCGACGGACTATTAAGAAACTCGTTCCGCAAAGAACTAAAAAAAGTTCTAGGATCTAAACGTTCAGGTGCTGGAACAGATGAAACGTATTCGTCGCATTTGTGGTATTTTAATTTGATAATGTTCACCTGTGACCAAGAAACCGTAAGGAAAGGCATTTGTAACGACTCCGACGCAGAAAATGAGACACAAATAGAGGTAAGTAATAGTTTATTTACTATTCTCCAAACTATTGAACGAAAGAGAATATTGTTGCGACGTAGTTTTTCGTAAATCGTTGTGTAATGCGCAACATTCTGCAATCACATAGTCAATTTTCTTAAGTGAAAAATTAATTTCAGTGTTAAAAATTATAAATCGTGCTGCCAAAATGCCAAAAACGTTTTCGACGATAGATCTGGCACGAGATATACGGTAATTAAATATTTTACGATCATGATTCAATTCCCTTGCGGAATATGGTTTGTTCGCTATGTACTGTCTAAATTTACAGCGTCCCCTAAAATTCTCTAACATTTCGTCAACTGTGCAGTACTCTCCAATTTGGTAATTATTTGGACACTTCTGTACAAATTCTTCAAACACTTGACGAATCGGTGCCAAATTATCAAACTGCTTCCTGTTCTCTCTGTCATTTATGTCGTCAAACCGTAATGAGCGCAGTAATAGGTGAAACCTCTCCCTGGACATCGTCCGCCTAAAAATTTCTGGAGCCGTCCCATCGTCTGTCCGTAGCTCCTTGGTATTGAGATACTGAGCCTTCTTGACTCCGGCCAAATATAAAAGGCCAAATAGGGCATATATTTCTGTAGTATCTGTCCTTCGACAGTCTCTCTCCCTCTGGTAATTTGGCCGTAGTTTATCAAGGTAGATGTTTGTACAATTTACAACATGCTCTACGGTTTGCGGTGGGAAAAACAACTCCCAACATTCCCTTGTTGACTTTGCGTTCTTTGCAACTGCCTTTACACCAGGTAAATGAATAACTATATTTTGTTTAGCTGTTCGGCGGTTAGGGCGAGGAGGATGAGCTATCCAACGCGTTGCATTGTCCTTACCGACATAACAAAGATCTCTATTATCACAATCTTCATCATCCGACTGTTCCGATTCCGTGTCATGGTCACTGTGCTCGCTCTCCGCGTCACTAAGGATGTCCAAGCGGTCTTGGTCGTCTTCCAAATCCTCTAATTGTGCCTCTTGCGTGGTCCACGTGGGAGGTGCAAAATTTTTCCGCTCGAATTCAAGTCGTCCCAATTCGGCAAGCATTCTTCCACGACTCATGTTTTCTACTAAAAGCGAAAATTCTGGAGTGACACTGTCTACGGTAAACTTGGGGACATACATACCAAAAGCCACCTACACTTATACTGAAATAGTAACCATAAAATACAACCTACGAAGGCACTCGCGTAGTGAGAAAACTGCTCACGGCACACAACACCGAGAAAATATTGAAGCGACGAAAGCACTCGCGCAGTGAGAAAAATGCTCACAGCACCTGCAGCGATGCAACAACAATCACCTACTAACGCATTGTTGTCAACGGCATGCAAATACAGATATCATCCTACAGCATAGATATACAAACTCAGCTAGAAGGGACCCTAGGACGATATCTGCACCAGCGGCAAAATTATGGGCAAATTGCTAAAACTGTGAGAGAAACGCTCATGCCGCGAGTGCTCCAGGGTTAATACAGTCGACATTGAAATCAAGGATTCGATTGACAGTGACAGTGTTACCGCATGTTTAAAATTACTCAATACCCGGATACTTCGCCCAACGACCACATCGCCAACCTGTGTTTTAGTACCTTATCCCCAACCTTTCTTTAGTCCACTTCGTCCAATTGTTACGTATCACATCGCCCACAACGATTTAGTGGATGCTATTTCTTAATTCTCAACCATTTTTCAGATTTGCTCCACACGAACATCGTGATGGCGCCATCCCACAGTAGACAGGCACCGAACTACACTGTAATTGAAACCCCTAAAATAAAAACAAAGGGTTCGTTTACTTCTAGGGGTACTGAAATTGAACGGGAAAAATACGGTAAGCTTAAGGCGGTAATGAAACTTAGCGGAACGGGGTAAAAGTTACGGTAGTGCAAAAAAGGTAAACTCAAAACGGTAGTTAAACGGAAAGGATAACGGATTGACTTACGGTCGCTCAAACGGTAAAACAAAAGGGTTTCGGTGGATTCGGAATGATACGGTTTCGCAAATTAAAGAAATCAAAAGGCGTACTTACAACTCGAAAGTATGAAGCAGAAAAGATCCCTCCCAAAATGAGCATTTTCCTTTTAAAGGAAACCTATTTTGGTAGAAGTGGAACATGGAATTTCCAAAGCCGGGCGGTGCTCGTACCGAGCGGTGTAGAAAATAATTCGGTTTTTAATTAATTGCGGCTCCTGTGATTATCTTAAAAATCTGGGACAACTTGCAAACAAATAGAAAAATTACAGCGCCTCTGTGGACACCTCTCTCGACGGTTTCTGACAAGGTTTACTACTGCCCATTAACATGGCATTAATTAACAGCGCTTACCTAATTAAGCGTAATCAAACCTAAGTACTCATAAATCCAATCTGCAACTAGCTCCCTTGGACTTTTTCTTCTCAAACGGCGCTATCGCTTTAACACTCTTATCGCAACATGCAGGCATACGGACGGGACTGCAAAACTTGTAAACAACTCGATTTGAACTCGTTTTATCCTTGATTTTACTTATTATGGGAATCTAAAACATCTTATAAATAATTAACGGCGCTGAAACCAAAGAATATTAATTGTCCCTCATCTTCGCCAGGACAACATCCTTCGGTGGTTACAAAAATATCGCGGTCTTCTTGCGTAACGAAGCCCAAACCAAACGTTACATACAGGGTGGTCTTTGTAAACGGCACACTAAATGGAGAAATTCCGGATGCTTCGTTACAACCACGAGTGAAGAATTCCAGTGGACCAGTACGTTGCCGCTGTCTCTTGGCTGCTCCTGTACCACTATAGTCAAGGTTTGGTTTGTCGCCTGTAACTAAACGTGAGTTTTTCCACTACTCATCCTTTTTTCATTCTCAATCTGCATTATTGCAAAATTCTATTCGCGTTAATCGCAACTAGTGATGGGTCAAGGCGACTCTTTTGAGTGTGCCGGCTCCTAAGACACAGCACATTTATACGTGTCGTTCAGTGCGAGTCGTTCAAATGTGCTGTTTGTCGTATTACATTTTACGATCACCCGAAACCGACACTCAACACTGGCACTAGCACGAAGCACGCGATACACACTTACGAGCGAAAAGTGTCTATATTCAATTGTCAATTTCATACCTGACTTACCTTATAACGGTTTGGTTTTGGCGCAAACCAGGACCGGTATTGCTCCGGTATAGCTCACTCCGGAGGCGATGCTGTAACTCAGGGATTCGCGGGGGTAGATTGACAAGAAGCGCCACTGTGTTTGAAAGGAAAAGGAAGGAAAGGGACTAAACACAGAAAATCCTGAAAGAGAATACAGAAGGATAGATAGCAATTAAATACGACCATGTACCACAGTTACGTTGGGTAATTTTAATCAAAAAATAAATCGTTAAATTTCACAATTGAAAATTGAATGCTAAGAGGAAGGAAGAAGGTCAGGGGAATGAATGAAGGTACAGTGAAATCGTTACTTGACGTACAATTAATCCAAAACAAAAAGCTGTAAGGAACATATACAGGGTGACAATTTGAAAACTTACCACCGCCCATATCTTAGTAAATAAACGAGATATTTAAAAAAATCAAAATCCGTTTCGGTAATTCGGAGGGGGAATCACAATGACATAGTTGGCGACGCACCCCCTCACACCCCCTGCGCCCCAGCCACCCCAACTTTTAAATCTTAAATAGTGACCCCCCATGTGTGATACGTCGTTGGAAAGCTCTGAAAAAATGCTTTCCAACCATACCAAATAGCATTACATTTAGGTTAGTAATTATCGTGCAAATCAAAAAATAAACATGGAAAATCGTATTTAACTTGGACTTCCATTCGACATTCTTGAATTATTCTCTCTCTTAGTTCGTCTAATGTTCGCCGGTTGCGTTTTAAATACGACAGATTTCAAATGTATCATATTAGTTTATTTTTTGATTTGCACGATAATTACTAACCTAAATGTAATGCTATTTGGTATGGCTAGGAAGCATTTTTTCAAAGCTTTCCAACGACGTATCACACATGGGGGGTCACTATTTAAAATTTAAAAGTTGGGTGGCTGGGGCGCAGGGGGTTGGAGGGGGTGCGTCGCCAACTATGTCATTGTGATTCCCCCTCCGAATTACCGAAACGGATTTTGATTTTTTTAAATATCTCGTTTATTTACTAAGATATGGGGGGTGGTAAGTTTTCAAATTGTCACCCTGTATAAGAGAAGGTAAAGAGCAATAGAACATACCTCTTAAGGTGGTAATCGAGCTAATAGTAGACGCCAACCCCCATGTGGTTACAGAACCGCAAAGGGAAAATCAAAAATACTACCACAGAGCCAACACGACGTTTCCAATGGATAGTATAATCGAAATATCTCACCAATAAACTTGGAGATCCTTATATAATTAAGGGATGCAAATTTTCAAGAGTATTGATTAAACCAATGCAGGAGAGACGATTGTCAAATCAAAAGTGACCGGAAAATGAAGATAAAAGTAAAGGAATGTTATCACAAGGACAAGGACAATTACAGGTTTTGAAAATTTAAATAAAAATACTGAATCTGGACTCTATTCTAACAGGCAACCAACCATACATACGGAAGAACATAGAAACAAACCGTTATAACCTCCTCATTCAAACACAATAATAATAATTAAATCCCGAATTTCTAAGCAATACACTACACACATTTTTTATGTTGAAATGTTCTTTCTTTACAGCTACAGATTGATAAAAACTAAAACATAAACAATATACCGCTTATAAATGCTTATTACGAATTAGAATTCTTTACTCTAAATGCATATTTCATACAAGTTACAAAAGGGTTTTTTTGCATTTACCTGTAGGACTTTATGATGGTATTTTACATTTTAGGAGTGAGTTAAACCATCTTCCCACGCTTAGGTGCTAATAAGCCCCTGTTTATTGCTATTCTTGATTTACTGGTCGCATTAGTCACTAGTCAGTTCGTTTCGTAAATTCTAATTCCTACTTAAAATAAAACAAAAAGGGACCGACAGGTACATTCACACTATTCGAGAAAAAGCTGATTCAATAACAATAATAAAAATGTATAAGCCTCAGCAACGACTCGCCAGCTTGGCCAGCCGCCTGCTATTAATTCCTTACCTTGCACTTTTAAGTATTAATTTTAGGTTTAGTGACTGAGTCTGGATAAATCGTTAAATGTTAAATGGTTACCTTACCTACTACTTGCTAGTCGCGCGCGTGTTCATCTTAAGTCTTATATTGTTGTTTATTGTTGTTTGCTATTGCAATCGTTATTTGTTTTTGTTGTTATTTGTTATCTGAAAATGAGTTCGAAAAAAAGAACTAGTGCCGTTTGGTCGTATTTTACGGAAATATCTAACTCATCTACTGCAAAATGCCAGTTCTGTTCAAAAATACTAAACATCTACAGACTTAAGTGGTCCTTCTTCTACAGTCTCCAGTGTCCCGTCGACTTCCTCTTCAGCGTCGGCATTGCCATCCCACAAGAATCAGAGAATCGTGGCCCCAATAAGTACGTATTTTCAAAAACCAATAAACCAAAGAAAACGTGATGAAATAAATAAAATATTAGTGCAGGCAATGGTAAAGTTGTATATTCCTTTTCAAATTGTGGAGAGTGAAGATTTTAAAAGTTTCTTGGCGGCTCTTAATCCTGGGTACATCTACCAACAAGAAAAACAATTTCTAATGTTTTAGTTCCTTTACTGTATAACTCAAAACGGGAAGAAGTTCGGTCAGCATTGCAGTCATGTGAGGCCGTAAAAAAATTATTTAGCGGTGACTGCTCACTTTATTGCCGATGGTAAGCTTCAGAGTTACCGTCTGGAGTGTTACAATTATAACGACTCCCATACCGCGGAAAATTTAGCCAATTTAAATGGCGCCATGCACACAATATAACCTCTCCAACACGCAGAATTATCCAAAGCTTCAAATTACCTCGGTTAATTGAAGTATGTATATGTCGCAGCCGTTTAATGAAATTGGACATTTCATGAAAAGTCTAGACACTTCATGAAATGCAGCCAGATAGTGAAATAAAATGATATTTCACCAAGTGACTAATTATTTTAGTCACTTCATGAAACGCAACTTCTTTTCTGCCTCATGCTGAAATGTCGATTACATATAATGTACAAATAATTGTGAAAGAACACATCAGTTATCAAAAATGTAAATCTTTATTTGTTTGAACATGGCAAACTTTGGTGGCACCTAGAAGTACACATCGATTTATTTTTCATGCAAATACACCTTGCGCTGTTGCATTGTTTTCTTCCTGGTTTGCACATGCATTTAACAAATCCTTGACCGCCGCTTGTCATCATTACAGCTTCTCTGATTGACAAGTATCTAGTTGTGTTAATAGCATGTATGGAAAGGAACGCTGCACCTGCTAGTGATAAACATTCTGGTCCAAACCAACCCTTTAACATTCCATGCTGACAAGCTAATTGATTAACGCCGTTTTTTTGGTCCATGATGATGCATATTAAGTTTAGCGGATCTCCAGGTCCTCGATCTACCTTGGGTGTGCTTAACAACACACAATCGCCTTTCTTTAGTTTAGGTAACTTTTTCGTGGAACTGTTGAGCATTTTTTTTGCAGCTTCTTCAGTTTTAGTTCTAGTAGCTTGTCTTTCTCTAAGAATGTTACTTGAAGTAAAACATAACTGACATAATTGTGTATCAGCGTCTTCTTTGCTACAAGAAGCTGATATGCAATTGGGATGAACATTCTGTTGACATTTGTCACACCGCACTTTATTTTCTGAATTTAGTTCTTCTTCACAAATACAACACCTATCGATTTGACAACTCGGATTATGATGAACAACGGTGTCCGTTACGCACGCACTAAGAACATCCGTCTCGATATTGTCAGTGTAATTTTCGTTATTTTCAATATCATTTTCCTCATTTTCGCCATCATTGTCCACATTTTCACTAACATTTTCACAATTAAGTAGTTCCTCTGCTTCTGCCGGTCGATCATTCAAAATCTCTTGCAATTCTTCTTCGGTTTCTATAGTCTTTGCCAATGACAATGGAATGTTACTAGAAGTAAGGCCAAGTTTTGGGTCACTTCCTAACAGAGCCTTGTATGGTGAACGTCCAATGGTTCTATGGAAAGAAATATTTTTTTGCCATTGAACAAACTGTAAACCAATGGACCATTTCTTAGAATTATTGTCGTGCATCCAAGCGCGTATCATATCTTCTACATCTTTATTGGCCCTTTCAATGCTCCCTTGGCTTTGTGGATGTCTTGGGCGCCCATGTACCAGTAGACACTCTGGCCACATTGTTTTCAAGTCGGTGATTATGCGGTTAACAAATTCGCGACCATTATCGCTCTGAAGGATCTTCGGGGCCCCGATTAACAGAAAAATACTTAAGAGTTCTTTAGCAACTTCTTCGGCTCTCTTAGATTCTAATGCTCGCAGAAAGATGAATTTTGTGGAATGGTCCTGATAGTTCATAATCCATTTGAATTTACTATCAGGCATTGACTGGAAATCAATTAAGTCTACCTGGCCCCGTTCATTAAAGTCTTTCGAAACGATTGGCCGCACAACTATTTTTTTCCTTCCTTGCTTTTTTTCATTGCATGGTTCACAGCATGAGATAAATAATTCAATTGCTGGACGAGGAATACTGTATTTCATACGTAAAGCAGCTTCCATTTTAATTCGTCCCCCATGACCAGTTTTGTTGGTATGAACATCGTCCAGTTTTTCATATAGCTCCTCATATGCAACCACATATTCTATTTTATCTTCCGCGCCATGTTGCTTAATTAGATATGAGTTATTTCTCACAGTCATTACATCGTACGTGCTTAATAAAAAGTATTCTCTCCTTTCTTTTCGTCCGCTATAAAAAAACAACATTAAGATAGAGTAGGTAATAGCATGTTACTGTACTTACGTTTTACTTTTAGCTATTTGGATTTCGTTAATCATTGACTTAATGATATCTTTTGTGAACGGTTTTTTATTTGGTTTATCATTGTAATAATTTAACACCTTTTCATAAAATAAGTTCTTGCGCACACTAACATTTGAATCGTTCTTCTGTGACATTTTCACAAGGTATGTCAGATGTAAAAGTATTTAAAGACTGTTCGCACAACGACCGCTATCTAAGAACTGCCGATGTAAAATAAAAGGAAATGGCTCATACTGTTTGGGTTGGAGTTTGTTTCAGCATGAGGCAGAAAGGAAGTTGCGTTTCATGAACTGTCTAAAATAATTAGTCACTTGGTGAAATATCATTTTATTTCACTATCTGGCTGCATTTCATGAAGTGTCTAGACTTTTCATGAAATGTCCAATTTCATTAAACGGCTGCGACATATACAAAATATCAATCTACCTGGTGGTCGAACCATCCTGATTTGCTTCTGTTGTAATATGCCCCTGGCGGACCACCATCACACCATGTTGACCAAAGTTTCTCGGGTTTGTAGCAAACGTAAATGGGAATAAATTCTCCCGCTGCGTTTCCACAGACCATAATGGAAGTATTTGCTTTGGTTGCGTTTCTTATGCGTTCAGAATACTTTGCTCCTCGCCGTGTGAGAACTCTCTTGCTACCTGGGTAGTCTGCTAAGTTGATCTCATCATAGTTCCACAGATTGCAAGCCGCTTATATTTCGTTTAGCCGATCGTGAATCTAGGACTTTAGATGTGGATACAGAATTTTAATTAGCAAATCCAATTTACCAACACACCATTGGGTATTTTGGCTCTCCAGATATTGATTTGTTCGCATCTAGATGCAATGCTAAATGCAACTTGTTTGTTTCTTGGAAAAAAGACCCGCAATCTGTTGCAGTGGATTCCTTCACTTTAAATTTGTCCAAATTGAAGTTTTATGCCTTTACTCCCTTTTCCATGATACTTAAAAGTTTTACAGAAAATAAAACATGACAAGGCAGAGGGTATTGTTGTGGTTCGTTTTTGGTCCACTCAGCCATGGTGGCCCTTATTTAAAGCTTTGTGTACTAAGGAACCGCTTATTTTCGGCCCTAGTAACGACCTGATTTTACCTTTCAGAAATCGCCTTCATCCTCTAGCTGTTAATTTTACTTAATGTAAGTAAAAACAAGAAGTTCTGTATTGTCAATTAAATCGTACATTATTATATTAGTGTGTACTCTATTATTTCACAAAAATACTGCTAGCCTTTTTAGACCCCCCACCATACGATCGTGTCTTCACAAGCCCTTCTAACAAAGCATAATGCCCTTCCTAGTACTAACATCTGGCTACGGCCCTGCTCCTAGAAAAGTGCAAGAAAAGATCAAATATATGGGTGGAAGGAAAACTCTTCGCAAGCAATTGTTGAAACTTGGTTTTCGATACAAGAAGTGTCGGGACAAACGTAGGTTGGTAATGGCATTGATTATACACACAACAGATACACACTCCTTAAGAAAAAAATGTTAACACCTCTGCGCCCAAGGACTATAGATGTCGCATTCCAAATGTTAACTTTTTGCCCAAGACTTCTAGATGGCGCGGCACAAATAGTTACAGTGCACTCTATCACACGTATGCGCCCAAGCACTGCAGATGTCGCCATAAATTTTTGCCAACTTTGTTGCAGATATGCCTTTCCCATGCTTGGTAGATGGCGCTTTATGGATTTACATTTACAGTCACTATTACGTTTTTTGAGTACTGAATTTTGTGATTATATTCGGTAATTTTTTACTACTTTTGGAGCCGTAAGCATTTATTACAATGCTTTGGATGTTTCTTTTCTGTAGCGTTCGTGGGTATATGGTGAACATAAACCAACACAAAGAATACATCGTTATTGTTTAATACAAATACACACTACAGTAGATTAAAAAAATATTTGGAATCATTTAATACAGCAAAAAAACAGGTACAATAAATATAAAAATAAACTTACAAGTGTTTCACAATTTTAAGTTTAGGGTTTTCTTTACCATTTTGGCTGCAATTTTTTATCGCAATTTTACAATAATGGTAAATTTTAACTTTTAACAATAAATCTATAATATATAATTTATGCTCCCTACAATTATCTTGGCGAATCCATTTGTACACTATATCATCTTTAATTATGAAATTAAGAAGTGTTTTTTTAATTTTTTGTTTGTAATATAATTTGTCAATACGTGAGACAAAAATTTCTAAGATTCTATTAAGAATATTTACAAAATCACTTTTAGGAAAGTATAATCCTCCAACATCTTTTATATTTTGATAAGTTTTATAAAATAAAAACAATTCATTCCTATTAGTTAACTTGGAATTACTTTTAACCAAATTATCAGTGCATATATGACATGATTTATATTTAATGACACATTTTTTAGCAATATAACCTGCAAGGTAAGTGATTGAACAATTTTCTAATGATGGTTTTGACATTTCACACGGTTGACTGTTATCACACTCATCTTTATCTTCTTCATCCTAATTGCATATAATCAAATTTGAATTAGATATAATCACATCGTTCAGAACTGTTACATCACAATTTTCATTGTTTGATTGTTGACATTGAGTTTCTCGGAGGTTTACCGTGACATCACAATCAGGTTCACAATTTGAAGCAGTAGCAGGTTTCATCAACGAATGTATTACATGACTTCGGAAGATCATACGCAAAGATTTTGCGGCCGGATTTCTGTTGTAACCACCCCTTTGCCTATAAATACTAAATAAATTTTCTAGCGGATCTTGGTTTAACCGATTTGTTAATACAAATTTAACTGTCTTATTTTGCACCTCCTCATCGAATAGCTGTAGAACTCCTGAAATTGTTAAATATAATCCGGTAAAGCATGGTGGTTGGCTTAACTTTTTAGTTTTATGATCTTCTTTCTGCATTTTCCTAATGGTGTTCAAACTACTTTGCAACATGGTATACGGTGTGTTATCCTTCGCTATTGCATGTGAATACGGATTCCTGGAATACCTGGTTCTACTATTTAGGCAGTCAAATAAATTGTTGATAAACTCTATGAATTCAGCGGTATCAAGTGCAGTTCCCGATTTTAATTGATTTGTAGCAACAGCAGTTGAAATTGCAGCTGACATTGTATGGCTTAGTATTTTCATTGCCATCTTCACACTCATACGTTGAAAATTGTTCGGAGATATATGAGCATCTGTTAAACCAGTTAATGTTCGGCTTTTTTTGCTACTTTATCTATCGAATATGTGTTGCGGACATCGCTATAAGAAATTCTCTTGTTGTCAATTAAAATGTCTCCAGTCAGTAAATTATTTCGGATGTTCTTAAACAAATGTGGTGTATCAAAAATACAATAAACGCGTTGACTGTTAATCATAAAATAAGGTGTCATAGCAGTAACACCTAATTGCTTGTAAGCACTCTGATTGCTTGTTCCTTGGTCACATATTGTAATTTTCGGTTTCATACCAGCGTTGAACAATTTTGTAATTATTGTCTTAATTAATTCCACCAACTCAAACGATTTGACACCTGAACGACTCAGAAAGTACCCAATAGGAATCTTCCACGGTGAGTATAATCCACGAACCATAAATATCAAGGCATAATTTGCTTGCACCGATTTTCGTCCCATTGAACCAAGATCTTCGAAACCTTCAATGACATCAAGATCCTCTGAATATTCCAGTTTGTTTTTGATAGCCATTTCATCAAAAACGACAGAACAACATTTTTCCAGATAAGGTGCATTTACAAACTTCTTTTTTAGATCTTCTAACAACTTCAAACTTATACCTGGCATAAATTTAGAAGTCCCGATCCACTTCCTAATTGTTGAAGGGCTGGGAAGGATAACTTTGATAGATCTCAAAAAATCATATGCTGCCGGCGATTTATAAAACAGCATAATACTAAAATTTTTCTCTGCTAATGTCCAACTAGCACGAGTTTTCCTCAGTTGCATACAGGCAAGGGTTTTCGAATGCAGCGATGAAAATTGATGTTTCCGGAAAATTTCATCAGTTGTATTGATTTTCCTTGCAGTCTTGATAGTTTTGCGCAATCTTGAAACACGAACTTTGTGGTTTCTTAGCTTTTGTTGGGTAGACATCAACTTCGTAACGACTTTTTCATTCTGATGTGTAAGCGAAGAAAATAGTTCTCGTTTTGGAAAATTGGGGCTGGGCATTTGTGAAATCTCATCCAATAACTCCTTCGTTGGTGTTTTTGGAGAAACAGGCCTGTTTGGCGAAGGAATCAATGAAGGTTTACCATAAACTTTCAGAGTGCTTCGGTCCTGATTGATCGTCCTTGATTCAAAAGGTATTTCTTCATCAATTCTTGCAGCGTTCTGTATTTGTTCTGAACAACGTTCAACTGAAGGAGCAGTAGCATTACAATATGGAATAGGGATGGCAGATTTCAAAAGTTTCAGATGGTTTGCGTTCATGAAGTCCTTATCGGCGAAATGCTCTCCACAAATGAAGCGGTTTGCCAACTTAGACTTCTCTAGATTCAGCAAATTAACATTTCCTGCAATAAAAAATACTGTTACGAATGTAATGGAGTAATAAAATAAATAATGCAAACAAAATAATATGCAGCCTACACTTAGAACTCGTATGGATGTTTTACAACTGCAACCGATAAAAATATTTCTTACATAAATCATGTATTTGAAGGAGGTTTAATGAAACCAAAATAGCACTTTTTACATAAATGTAGAGTTAGATGCAATATTTGATGCAGCAAACAAACTTATTTAAAAAATGTAAAAAATTGTTTAAGTAAAAGAATAATCTAAACATGTAGAAGTAAGAAACGAAGTAAAAACGCTATTTTTTCGATGTAAACTGCATTTAAAATTGGAATGTTAAATAAGAATTTAAAATAATATCAATTATAAAAATAAGACAAGAAAGTTGTCTAAAATAACTACGTGAAAATATGATTCGAATACAGCACAACAAAACCGGCCCTAATAATATATAATTTTAATAGTTTTGTACTTTTTTTTAATTCATGTATGCACGTTAAGAAAAAATTCCGATAACTTGTCGTTTAGCAACGAGTGAAAACTTGACAGTTTAAAAAACACGACCGCGAAGCGGGAGTGTTTTTCTGTCAAGTTTGCACGAGTTAGATCTAAACGGCAAGTTTAAGGAATTTTCATACGGGAAATCAATGTACGTATTAGTGCTTGTTCACAATGGACATAAGCATAACAAAAACATAACAGATACATAATTCATAATGTTGAATAGTAGCAAACCAACGTATGTGTTCACAATGATTACATAATTTTTATTTTTTTGTAAATGTTTGCGTATGTTTTATGTCCTACCGAAACGGTACATTAGATTCGCTAAGATTATTTTATGCATAACATATGTTGTCATCCCAACTCCTTTTGCCAAATTTACTCATTGACAGAATCTGTCACCGTTACTTGGTTACAGTTGCATATATATCAACATGAAGTATTATCGAAAAATTACCGCTGTAATTTCATGTAGGGTAGGTTGAATAAAGCACTGTGATTGGCCAAAACCGTGCATGCATAAAATAATCACTAAACTTTCTTGCCAAAATAAGTAACACTTGCAACAGTTAACCTTAAACCACCACAAAACAACATGGAGAGGTTGGTAATGGATAGGAATAGGTGGAAATTTCAGTCAAACCGAACACCTCGACACAGTAAGGTACAAGAGAACGGATTAACTATGTATGAGTATGCATTTATGTGATTGCTAACCTTAGATTCATCTTGGGATGGCAAACAGCACTTTTATGCCTTAACTTTCCATAACAAGATTAAAACATGATTTACACAAGAATACCATAATTGTATAAACGTGCAATTAGTTACCTGAATTGATAATCCAACGTTGCAGTCGAATAACATCCTGAACAGGAAATTGATGTAAAATTACCCCATCCGTAGCTTTCTTCTTCCCACATCTGTAGTAGTGGCATATATTTCCCGGCATAATATCTTGCTACTAAAAGAAGAGATTACAATTAGAATTGTTTTTATCTGTGTAAAGTTTTAGGTGTTTAATCAACACGCCACAACAATCAAAATATTTAAACGTTCAACAGGAACATTTATTATATACACATTAAGATGCTTTTACATAATAAGGTAATTACAATTGTTTAAATACTTACTTTTTGAACAAGAGTCACAAACTGCCAACGAGGTAAGTGACGAACACGAAACACGGTTATAGAACGAAAAAGGTAATATACAATAAAGATGTATGCGAATAAGATAAAGGGTGAACAATTAATGAAATACCTAATAGAAAATTAGGTAATAAGGAATAAACACGAATCACGATAAACTATGATAAGGCACGATCTAATATAACATATAGACAACAGGTAAAAAACGCAAATGGTGACACACGACCTAAGCACACGACACGACACATTCGTAGGAATTGAAATTCTTTATCCATCAATCCATCCAAGGTTCTATGACGTCACAATTACAACCCGAAAGAATTCGAGGTAGGTATTTAGGTAAACAGGTATGAAAACGTCCTTGACTTTATAAATACAGCGAACCGTCACGTTTACAAATTCTGGTTTTGAGCGTCGATAAAATATGCTCAAATTTGACTGACAGCGACATCTATCACCATTTACAACAACTATTTTTACCGTTTCAATATCTTTCATAAGAACTGTGTATCTGTTGTGTATATAATCAATGGTAATGGAAAGAAGTGACATTGTAGTATGGCATCTCGTTATTTAAGAAGATTAGAAGAAAATGAACAACCTGAATGTGACAAGAAACCCGTTATATACTTGGACGAAACCTATATTCACCCATCGTACGGAGTGAGTAAATGCTAACAATCAGATGAAGTATCGGAAGTTTATAATAGGGCTGGTCAGAGGTACATCGTAGTATGCTGGTAGTCGTTCTGGTTTTGTAGAGGATGTCGCATAGTAAATCGGGGGATTATTACGATGATATGAATCATACCAACTTTATGCAGTGGTTAGAGAAGCAGCTTATACCAAATTTACCAGCAAACTCACGCACCTCGTCAGTGTTCAAATAAATAAGCCACCAACATAATCGTAAGGAAGTGATACGTTCTTGGTTAGAAGCAAATAACATTCCTACGAGAGATGAATTTATTGACAATGTACAATTTATTGTGAACACCGGCAGTTCCGATGATAATATATAATAATATGACGATAATGAATGAAAAAAGTTAAAGGTTGTGTGTTAATTTAGTCAATGTGAGTGTTATTAATTTCAATGTGATTGTTTCAATAACTGTCCATATTTACACAGCAGAAGTGCATCAGAATTGTAAATTGTGTTGAACATGAACATCTAACAATCTTAAATGTGTTTATACGTTTTGTAGAAATAAAATTATTAATTTTACTGTTTCCCCTTGAAGTAATGCAACTCATATCGCATGGCCCACTTATTTATATTTAGTAGAGTCAAATTTTGCATGAGAATGTACAGTCTAAATTTCCAACGTCCTCGGACACGCCCTGTCAGGGACCTTCTGAGCGTGGTGCCACTGTACATACCCTCTGCCGATGCTCCATTTTTGAGATATTTGAGTTATTGGCATTTGCAGTTTGTCGACTTTGTGGCTACCCGTATTCAAACTGTGTTTTCGGCATTGCACACCTGAAATTTTGTCCCGCACCAAAATAAAATTTCAACTTATTTTATTCTTTCATTGCTTATTTTTATACTCACTGAGTGCATAAATAGATCTTTAAACTCGATCGCACGACAAATATACGATTTCCTTTATACCAGAATCTCAAAAAATCTTTTCTCGATTCTGATGTTGTAAGCCCCTTACCAGCTTTGTATTGTAGTCTACTGTATTAAAAGTTCTTAACGATTGTAATGTTTCTTATTTATTCAAGACACAGTGTTAACATCATTCACCACACATTGAATTTCTTTTCAATTTTTGTTGCAATGAGAAACCATATTATTCTCAAGCCGAACCTGCTTTAAGGATCATTTAATTTGAAGCCGGTTCTGTTGTCGATTACTGCGCAAACTCACCAACGGCCTACGCAAGGTTCAATTGGAGTCAATTTTTCGCTACAAGACTGTCTCTCTATTTACAACTCTGTGGTTTATGATCCTACCTAACCTATAAAAGCTCGGCGGTGTGTTTCGTCTGTTGTACCTGTACGTTTGTTTTTAAGGTTTAGTGCTTGAGATTTTTTTCAAGTAAGAGCCAATGCTTTGTTTATTAATGAGCGCTTTCGCTTTATGAACTAGTTCAGTGTTACATTTGTAAATAAGGGTAAACAAGAATTGTGGACAAGATACAAAAGTTTTTGAAGATAGCACTGAACTTCAATAACAAATTCTCAATTTACTTAGTGTAGATAACGTTATGTTGGATTCTTGCAGTTATGTCGTGGACTAGGAATAAAGTGACCGTATTGCTGGAGGAGTACAGGAGTCAGGAAGTGGCCGAATATGTACAAAATTAAATCGGCAAATTATAAAAACCGTAATTTACGGAAAAAGGCATTAGACGCAATACAAAGCGAATTAATTAAAATAAAACCCGATGTGACAATCCAAAAAATTCAAAACAAGTTCCAGTCATTGAAGCAGAATGCGAACAAGGAATTTAAGAAGTGCAATAATTCGAAGAGAAGCGGTGCGGACCAGGACGCAGTGCGTACTTTAATTTTATGTTTGACGTTCTAATGTTAAATAACAAATTTTAGGTTATCGAGCCATCTTTATGGTACTATGAGATGCTACGTTTCATTTTTGATAATTGTTCTCAAAGGGAAGCGCTTGATTCGTTCGACGAAATCGAATCGCAAGATGATGTGGTAAATACTATGTCCTTAAGGTTGTAAATATAGCTTTTAATATTATTATGTCTACTTTCAGGTTATGAGTGATGATGACGAAATGCAGGAATATGTAATTGAAGAAGTGTTGCAGTAATCTGAGGTAACAATATTTAATGTAAATTTTAAATTAGGCATACAAAGGCTTTCCTTTTTTCAATCTCATTAGGTAAAGGAAAGGCAGGAAGTGTAAAGAATGTTATGCATTTCTACATTATGATTATATATGAACAAGTTTTGCTTTTGTTACATGCCATACGCATTTTATTTTTTTTTATAGATGCAGGATGATGATAATTCACACTGTCATCCTCTCCGGGTATGTTGCGCCTGATGGAATTGTTGTACCAGAAGGACCAGTGACGACTCCATCAGGTGGTCGCCCGAAAAAGAAAAAGAAACAAGAGGATGTCATTATGACAAAAGTGTCCACCACTTTAGACAGTGTTACACATGCTCTTGTCAGTGGTCAAACGAAAAAAGAAATGAAGAATCAAAACGAAGTATTTGGTGAATTTGTCAGCATGAAATTGAATCAAATAAACAAAATTGGTGTTCGCAACAAAGTCGAATCAAAAATAATATCTATATTATATGAAGGGATAAATGAATGTATGGAGTGAAATAGAATAAATAAATTATTACATTTTTATTTTTTGTAGATATACTTAACATTATCAACATTTAGCAATTTCCTTTTGTTACAGCCGAATCTTGCCAGGGCACCGCACCAGCTGATGAATTGAAGTAGTCTTTGTATTCATCTCTAATTAATCTTGCAGATCTTTTTGACTTATTTCCTGATTGCTGCCCAATTTGTAGACAACTACTTTGTCTTGCATAATTTTCTGAGTTTTCTATATACTGTGAGCTTTCACAAGCCAAAAAGTTATGTAAAAGCACACATGTGAACGTGATAAGTTCCACTTTTTCTGGACTTAGATGTATCGGATTTAAAAGAACACGCCACCTATTTGCTAAAATGCCAAAAGTGCTTTCTACCATCCGTCTAGCTCGTGATAGTCTATAATTATATATACTTCTTTCATATGTTAAGTCTCGCTGAGGAAATGGCTTCATAAGGTTGTCTAAAAGTGGAAAAGCATCATCACCTATAAACGCATATGGCATTGCTGTTGATCTTCCTGGTAAAACCCGAGGTGTGGGTAAGTTTAGAGTGTTTGCTCTTAACCTTTTATATAAGCCACACTCGTCAAACACACCTCCATCGCTTATCCTACCATTGACACCAATATTTACAAAAATAAAACGATAATTTGCATCTACTAGGCCCAATAGAACAATGCTGTTTGTGCCCTTATAGTTGAAGTAGTATGAGCTTGACGATATTGGTGCTGAAAAAGTGATATGCCGACCATCTATAGCACCTAAGCAATTAGGAAAATCCCATTTATGTTCCTATTCCGTAGCAATTCTCCGCCAATCTTGATTGGAGGGCACCTATAATTTTTACTTAACATTAAATTATGAACTTTAAACAACCACAATAATACCTTTAAATATTTCGCTTTCAAATGTCTACATATAGCAGCACAAGTTTCAGGAATTATTTTTGAAATTGTGCTTTCATGTATTCTTGTACTGTACATAAGTGATCTGAATGTTTCTCCAGTTGCCAAAAAGCGCAGTGTTACGTCTAGTCTGCAAATTAAACGTTTACCTATAGAATACTAGTTTGTTGCATATGTCTCATTTGAGGATTATTAATTAAATAAAATGAAAGCTTCTTATCCTTCGGTATATATGCTTGCCTATGTTTTGCACTTATGCTACCACGCATGAATGTATTTTCTTTCTTGATGTCATCTCTAATCAAATTTAACAATACTTTAAATTGGGTGTAATTTACTCTAAGGAAATTTTTATACGCAAGAGGATCTTCTATTTTTAATTCGTTGTTCAGTAAACCCAATGTACCCTTATGTTTTTGGCCTAACCATCTTTTTGCCCAAATTTTTCTTCTCCTAACATTACGTTTTCTAACTTTATACAGTAATAGAGAACCAATGGTCACCACAAGTAGCATTGATAACTTGGTTACTTTGTCCATAATTTGTCTTGATAAACTAAGAAAAATAAACAACAATTTAATTGAGGATATTTACAGAGAGGTTATATTTATTTATGTGACACGGACGAAACAGTTGCCAATTATGAGTAGGATTCTGTAATTCTGTACAAAACTGCGCATGCGTATCGAAATAAATCTCACGAAAATTTTCTTTAGTGTAAAACAGGATGTCATTATGAAGAATTATGCGGAAACTTCATCTCGAAAATAATCACATAAAATTTCAAGATAATTTTCGTTATATTTCACAGACCTGTAATACGGCTCTAAGGATTTATTTTTGAATGTAAAATTATATATCTTAATATTTAAATTCAAAAGCCGATATGTTTCACTCACACATATATATTTTAAATAAATATAATTATTCCAGTTCTGAAAATTGGCAAATGTCCCATTTACCGAGCAAATTAGGACATGTTCCCGTTACCGACCACTCATAAAAAAATAGGAACTATTTGCCGACCGTTATGAAAAAATAGAGAAAATGATGTCAAAATTAAGTATTTATTAATTTACTCGTTTTTAATAGACACATTCAAATACAATAAACATTCACTGAATGAATTACTCAGTCATACAGCCTATTTTATTTAATAACCCTACCTGCAATTTTTATTGACATCTATCTAGGTAATAAATAAAACTTAATAATTGATTGTTTTAAACATTTTGCTTACGTAAGTCTTCTACTTTAGCCACAGCAGAAACTCCACGTTTGTTTATTAGTTTTGGTTCGTCAATACTGCACACAATATCTTCCTTAACGTAACTGAGGATGTCCTCTTTATTGGGCCATTTCCAGTGAGAACGACTTTTAGTCATTGTCTTCACCAAGGTTCCGTTTTCGTCAAAGCCTGTTATTACTCCCGGAAATAGTTCTCCCTCGTAGGAAACTACAACGTAGTCTCCCTTTTTTCTTGCAGGTTTTTCCATTTCAGTTTTTTTATGTTTTATTATTTGTTTTGTTGTTCCACTCGATTCCGCAGTTTCGTTATTTCGGACTTTTCGTTTTCTAAGCCTTTCAGCCTTTTCATCTTCTTTCTTTTTCTTTTCCTCATCTAATCTCCTCTGGTATTCAATGTATTCGTCGGATGAAGCTACTGTGGGTGTAAGCTTTTTAGTAATTTTTTTTATTTTGTCATTTTGTTTTCGTTCTGGCCATAGGAGTGCTTTTTTAAATGGGGTTTCAATATCTTTAAAAGGTGTGGGTATATTTGGGAATTTTTCAATGTCAGTACCATGTTTTTCGGTATTTTCTTTATCCTGGTTTGCCCCTTCAGATAGAGTTTCGATTGCTTCGGGAGTTTTTATTTGAGGCGAGTAATTTATGGTATTTTTGTTGTTTTCGATATCATCAGTATCGGATACTGCTTTAATGCCATTTTCGGTTCCTTTCGTATTTGCAGTGAATTTGGTTGGGGTACGGTCTGGAGTTTTATAAGTGGCGACACTTAATAGTGTAATGTTATCTTCTACAGGAATTATTATAGTAGAATGTAACTTTGGATCTTTGTTTGGTGAATTTGGCATTGTTGGTAATAAAATGCTTCCATCCGCTTGTACTTCCAAATCTAGTACGTTCTGGTTTTCTGGCCAAAATCGGTCCTCAATATCAATATAATTGACACTAAGCTCACTTACACTCAGTTCTAAATTTGGTAAGTTCGCGTCAATTGTATCATCGTGTTCGTTGTTTCCTTCAGAGCTTTGACTGTCCTTAAATATTTGTCTCCAGAAATAAAATAAACTTTCATCCCTTTCAGGACCAGTCCATATATCGTGCTGGTTTATCTGAAACGCTAAAAGAGTCTGTGGATCTAATCTTTTTTCAATTTCATTTAAAAGATGTTTGGCCGTTTTAGTGTCATGAAGTGTGGCGTCGTTATCAGTTCTACTCATGGATTCTGTTGGAGCATTTGCAGATTCAAATGGAGTTTGGGGTTTTAGCTGCACTTGGTGAAATCCACGTTATCTTGAGTGAATGGATAAAGACCGCAAGCTCTAAATCCGTTTGTAGCTATTTCTTCATTAACCACTTCGGACAAACAAAAGTTTAATTCTGCAGCAAAATCCTCGCCTCTTAATTTATCGCCGTTGTGTTCAATTCGCCACTTTTGAACTCGTTTTTTCCAAGAATTCTTGAGAGGGCGGAAAAATGCAACATCCAAAGGTTGGAGTAAGTGGGTGGAGTTTGGTAATAGAGCAATCAGTGTAATCCCCTTTTCTCGACAAAATTCAGATAGATGCAAATTGAGGTGAGAAGCATGACCGTCTAAGAAAAGAATAAGCGGTAACGCAACATTAGTTTTTAGCACCCATGGATAAAAAACATTTGCTATGTATTCGAAGAAATTTTCTCCAGTCATCCATCCATTCTCTGAGCGGCCTATTCCCCAACAATTTGGCATTTTTTTAATTATAGTTGGTGGCATTCTTTTATATGGAATTAAAACTAGCGGCGGTGCCAATTCACCTGCAGCAGAAACAGTAATGAGGACGGTGAGACACTCCTTATCATCATTTTGAGTTCTAACATATACTTTTTTTGATCCTTTTTTCACCAAAACTTGTTTTTCTTTCGGAGACAAATAAAAAGTCGATTCGTCGCAATTAAAAATTCTTTTTGGATCTGTTAAAATATTATCCAAGTTATTCTGCACCAAATATTCATAAATTTTATTAAACCATCCACGAATGCTGTGTTCTGTTATAGTAGCGCGTGACTGTGTTAGATTTTGAGCAATTCGATGCGATAATTCCGGGTGTCTTTTTAAGAAGTTTTCGTACCAATGCCTGCCCGGAATTCCATCCTTAAATGGCGTCTCTCTATTAAGTTGGACTACTAGTTTTGTAACACTTTCTAATAATTGGCTGCGAGTCACAGGGAAACCCACTTCTTGTAAATACAGCACCCAGTGGACAATTTTTTCTTCTTCGGAATGCGTAAGAACTGTGTGAGCTCCACTTGCGGCACCCTCTGGATATTTATGATTCTTCCTATCAATTAAGGTGGTTTTCGGAACCTTGTATATTTCTACAGCTTTCCTGTAACTAAGGCCATTCGCAATAGCTTCTAAAGCATTTTTAACTTGCTCTTCAGTGTATTGCTTTTTTTTCTGGCTTCCATTTCTGCAAAAATTGTAATTTCTATATACTTAAGTATTTTTAACTTCCAAAGGAGAAATATAATTAAGTACTTAGGTAGTTAGGTACTATAAATAATAATGAATAAGGCTATAAGGTCGGTAAAAGCCTATCAGCGACCGCCTGGTCGGTAAATGGAAAACTCATATTTTTTGCGAACCTTAAACCGACCACAATTGAAATTAGAATACTAAGATTGCAAATTAATATTCTTCAAACCTCTCACCTATTTTACCATCTCAGAGGTGCCTTAAATCAATCTAAATTAATCAAACTTTGGAATTAATTATGATTTTTATGAAATGATGTAATATTTATTTGGATTATATTTACACAGAATCCCGTAAAGTATTGAAAAGTGCAATAATTCCGTTTATTTTCAACAAAAAGTAACTAACATTTTGTGGTCGGTGATACCTGATGCAAGAGAATAGTAAATGAGTTTTCGAAATAACATAAAGTATTTAGTATTATAACATTAATTTGTCTGTTTTTTTTTAAATTTTTAATAGGTATCATATTCCCATTACCGACCAATCGGTCGGCAATTGGGGCGTATGCATTTATAATTAACCTTTCACCGACCATTTTTGTTTTTGCAATATATTATGAATTATTCAAATAATCAGTGTAAACTAAGTATATTGTACAATAAAAAACTGTATAATAATGCATTAAAAAATAAAAATCGTGCTTACTTACCAAACTGTTGTTTAATGGACCGTAACAAGAACACTGAAAAATAATTTATTTTGACAGTAAAAGCTTATCAATCCACTCGCGTTATGAGACAAACATGAACTGCACGAGTATCTGGCATGTATGTGGACTTGGGGGTGGTACAATTTGATTGGCGGGCATTTCCGGGCTCAACCGTAATGGCCAGTAATTTTTCAAGTGCGTGTTTGTTTATATATTGGAGTTTAAACTGCCCAAGTCGTAGGTGGTCGGTAATACCTTAGTGGTCGGTAAAGGGTACTTTTACCTTATTATATAAAAACTTGTAAGCTGTACATTGCATTTTGTTAATATTCCTGTCTTTGCGTCTTTGTTTTGTGTTCTACTTTATACTAGATTCCAAATTATTTTTAAGTTTTCCTTTTATGATTATGATTCTTCTTTGTTTAATATATTTTGATCAAACTGAAATCGCGGCTTTCAACATGTACAATTGAACATGTCTCATAAAATTACGATCAGAACTTCACAAGGTAAGTTCGTTTTTCTTCAAACGTCATATAATATTGACATTACGTAGCCCAGCACTCTGAGTTAAAGTTTGACTTTTTAGGACAATCGAACAAGCGGCAGTGAAGTATTTTAGTGCCTAGGCAATAAAACGCTTCAGTGCCAGTGTCACATTGTTTTGCTTTGACAAGTTGATGTTATTTACATTAGGTTCTTGGTTCACCTAGCAAGTGCGTTGATCTTTCCTTCTGATTTTAACAGAAATAAAAATATAGTCGATCAAAGAAGCTATTTATTTATTTAAATAATAGTTAATGTTGAAAGTTCAGTTATGTTATGTATTGGGTTAAGTTTAGTAAGTTAAGTTGGTAATATAGAGTTTAGAGAAAGGTGTCACAAAAAGGTCGTTCAATGTCTCTTGTTATGTTGTGTTCAATAAAGACTAATTAACGAATTGTGTATAGTCAATGGTCCGGTCACACCTCGTGTAAAGACACAACATAAATTGGCGACGAGATAAAAAGGAACAAAGCGAAAATCCGTGAAAAATCGAAGTCGTAACCTCCAAACCCGGAAGTGAGTCTTGTCAGCCATTTTCCATCAGCCCAGTCGGAAGTTAGTTGCAGTCGAATGTCATTGTAAAAACCATAGAAAACAACAATCAACAAAATGTCACTTATTGGTACGATCGAACCCATCGACTTAGAAAAAACGGAAATCGAAAGCTACCTGGAGAGAATGGATCACCTGTTTAAGTGCAATCAAGTCGAAGGTAATCATGAAGTCGATTTATTTGTCACCCTGGTTGGAAGTGAAGCATACAGAGTGATGAAAAACGCTGTCAAACCGAACAAAGTTGCTAGTCAGTCGTACGAGGAATTAAAGGCAATATTAAAGCAGCGAATGGCTCCAGTGAAGTCAGTCACGTTCGAAAGTCACCTGTTTTATAAAATTAGTCAAGGTAGTATGTCGATCGCTGAATATATAAGTAAACTCAAAGAACAAGCGGATTTGTGTGAGTTTGGAAATTTTTTAGATCGTGCACTGAGAGATAAGTTTATAAGTGGTATGTCAAATAAGAAGATACAAAACCGTCTACTGTCTGAGAAGGATTTGTCGTTTTCCAAGCTGTGCGAGTTGGCTTTAGCACAAGAATTAATACAGTCAGAGAGCCTTGAGTTACAGCAAGATGGTAAAGTAAATAAGTTGTATAGAGGAAACTCGTCCAAACAAGTGAGTCAAAGAAGGAAGGATGTCAGTCAAAGTCAAGTACGTGGTCAAATGTCAGTGTCGTGTAGTCCGAAGTCCAGTCGGAGCTTAGCATCGTCCAGTCAAAAGTCGAATAAAAACTCTACGTCTACGTCTGTTAGTCAAAGGTCAAGTCGAGGCCAGTCCTGTCTTAGATGTGGAAGGTTCCATAATCCAGACACGTGCCCAGCCAAAGAGTGGGAGTGCTTTTTATGTCATCGTCAAGGCCATACGTCCAGAGTCTGTAGGAATAAACAGAAGAAAGTCCATTTACTAGTCGATCAAGAGGATGTCACGGAGGAAGCAAAAGAAGAGTCGACCGATGAAGAATTCGTGGGATTCTGCAAGAACATTCAGGTGTCAAGTAAGTCTAATCCAGCTATTTTGAAAGTTAATGTTGAAAAACGCATAATAGACATGGAAGTTGATACAGGCGCAAGCGTAAGTTTAATTTCTGTTGATACTCGTAACAAATATTTTAAAGATATACCAATTTGTAAAAGTAGGTTAAAAATTAAAACCGTACAAGGAGATCAGTTACAAATTGTAGGTGAAATGATGGTAAAGGTTAAATGTATTGAGTCCGATGTCAAGTATGAATTGCCGTTAGTCGTTGTCTTGTCTAAAATCGAGTTTATACCACTACTGGGTAGGAATTGGCTAAATATGTTATTACCTAGGTGGCGTGAAAGTTTGCATTGTAATGTCATTGAGGTAGATATTTCAAAAATTGTGTCTGAATTTAAAGACAAGTACAGAAATGTCTTTAGTAACGATAAAGCAAAATGCATCAAAAATTTTAAATGTAATATTGTGTTAAAAGAAAATGTTACCCCTGTATTCCACAAACCGTATACCGTCCCTTACTCTATTAAAGAAGAAGTGGAAAAGGAACTTGAAGAAATGGTAGTAAATGGAATATTGGAAAAGGTTGAATACAGCGAGTGGGCGAGTCCAATAGTCGTAGTGCCCAAAAAGTCATCGAAGTCCTTAAGAATCTGTGTTGATTTTAAGGTAACTCTTAATCCATTAATCAAGGTTAATCATTACCCATTACCGAGGGTAGAAGATATTTTTAACCAAGTTGCTAAGGGGAAATTCTTCACTGTTCTTGATTTGAGTAATGCTTATCAACAGTTAGAGATGAGCCCTGAATCCAAACATTTGTTAACGATTAACACACACAAAGGTCTTTATCAGTATAATAGATTACCTTACGGCGTAGCTTGTGCACCAGCACAATTTCAAGCAATTATGGATCAGATACTTCAGGGAATTAAAAATGTTGGCTGTTATTTAGATGATGTCATTATCGTGGGTCAGTCGCTTGAAGACTGCTTCAGGAATGTTGAAATTGTTCTGTCTAGATTAGATAAGTTTAATGTCAAGGTGAATTTCCAAAAATGTAAGTTTTTCGTCCAAACGGTGGAATTTTTGGGTCACGAGTTGTCGGAAATAGGAATCAAACCTATGAAGAGTAAAATGGAGGCTATCGAAAGAGCACCCGAACCCAAAAACCTGCAACAGTTACGCTCGTATTTAGGTCTGCTGAACTATTATAACAAATATTTACCTATGTTGTCTTCAGAATTACATCCGTTGTATAGGTTAGAGCAAAAAGATGTCCCATTCGAATGGTCCAGTAAATGTCGACAAGCCTTTGAGAAGAGCAAGCAGTTATTGCTAAACAGTAAAGCTTTAATTGCATACTCACCTGATTTACCTTTAGTTATGGCTGCCGATGCGTCCCAATACGGAGTTGGCGGTGTGCTTAGTCACATAGTGAACGGCGAGGAAAGACCAATTATGTTTGTATCTGGCACAATGACGGAAACTCAGCGTAGATACTCACAGCTTGAGCGAGAAGCACTGGCAATCATATTTTCGATTAAGAAGTTTCATAAATTTATCTACAATAGGCCTTTTACGCTGATCACCGATCACTTACCGTTGAAAACAATCCTGGGAGCGAAAAATAAAATACCTACTCTGTCTGCTGCGAGATTACAACGATGGGCGTTGATCCTACAAGCTTACCAGTATGAAATCAAATACCGGAAAGGACAAGATATGGCAAACGCTGATGCCATGTCACGACTTCCACTTGAAGAATCGACGGAAGAAAAAGCGTATTCTTTTTCTGATTATTATGTGCTACCGTTGACAGCACTTGAGATAGTAGAATGCACCAAGCAAGACCAAACACTTTCTAAAGTGATAGAATATACACAAAAAGGTTGGCCCAACAAGATTAACGAAAGTAATCTGAAACCATATTACATCCGAAGAAGTGAATTAACAGTTGAAAATAATTGTTTACTCTGGGGGAATAGAGTTGTCATTCCATTCCAACTGCGGGATTCAGTCTTGAAATTGCTACACGATAAGCATATAGGGATAGTTCGAGCAAAAATGTTAGCACGTGGTGAAGTTTGGTGGCCTAATCTAAATCAAGATCTGGAGAATTGTATTAACTCTTGCGAAAATTGTCAATCCTTACAACCCAAAGCAGTTCCAGTACCGTATACACCATGGTCAAAAACCGAGCGAGTTTGGGAGAGAATACACATTGACTTCTTGGAAAAATTTGACAAGAAATTCTTGATAGTAGTAGATAGCTACAGTCGATGGATCGAGATACAGATAATGCATGGAACAAATTCGTCTAAAACTATTCAAGCGCTAAAACACATATTTGCTACGTTCGGAATTCCAGAAGAGATAGTATCAGACAACGGACCTCCATTTAATGGGGAGGAATACAAGAAGTTTGCACTTTCAATAGGCACAAAAGTATCCTTGACTCCACCAGTTCATCCTTGCTCAAATGGCAAAGCGGAAAAGTATGTGGATACCATCAAGAGAGGCTTATTGAAGCAATTAAAGGATAATGAAAAACAGAAGATTACCATGACTTTACAGGAACAGATCGATGAATACTTGTTTTCTTTTCGCAATACACCCAACTCAGTCACAGGAGTTTGTCCGGCGAATTTAGTATTAAAACGCCAACCCAGAACAAAACTCTCCTTACTAAAACCAACATTTTTAAGAGGGAAGAGAAGAGAAGATAAAATCGATGGAAAAGTGAAAATATACCAGGATAGTAAAAGAGGAATAATGAGAAGATTCTATGAAGGCCAAAAAGTACTTACCTTTGATACTCGTGTCAACAGGTGGATTCCTGGAAAAATTGCAAAGGTCGTCAGTCCAGTTACATATTTAGTAATGGTGAATAATCAGGTACGATATCTTCATGCCGATTACCTAAAGATGTCCATATTAGAAGAAGAGACAAATCCAATTGTAAGACCGTACATACAAGGGAGTAACCCCAGTCCTTCGGTCAGCGTTGAGAAGGCTCCGGATGAGAATGTTCAGGAAGAAGTGATTGAAGACTCAAGTGTTTCTTTACCTGATAGTCCAAATCCTGACCAAGCACCTAAAAGTCCTGCTCCAGTTTCTATAACGCCTCAGGTACTCAGACGTTCACAAAGAACCATAAAGGCGCCCTCTAGGCTTGATTTGTAAAGGGGGAAGAGTGTTATGTATTGGGTTAAGTTTAGTAAGTTAAGTTGGTAATATAGAGTTTAGAGAAAGGTGTCACAAAAAGGTCGTTCAATGTCTCTTGTTATGTTGTGTTCAATAAAGACTAATTAACGAATTGTGTATAGTCAATGGTCCGGTCACACCTCGTGTAAAGACACAACAAGTTAGTCATATTACCATTATTGAAATTAAACCTTCGTTCCTGCAGCATCCAAGTTTTGAAGAGTCAAGTTTTGTTTGGCTCGTCTTATTTCTAATGAATGAATGAAGTATTTTCAAAAAAACTGGATTGGTTTCTGCTTCAAATGAAGGAGTAGTTGAAGTCATTCCATCTGATAAACCTGGATTTTCTAAAGTTGTCGAAAGTATTTTTTGTGCAATTTCATTTTTATTTGAAATCGAAAAACTCGTCCACAATTAAAACGTCAAAACTAATAATGGCCAACTATAGCAATTGTTATAGTCACCACGGCCGACGCGCTCACGGCTACCCATAACGATCGGGTTAATATTTCTTCCGATTTGAAAACCATTATTTGGGCGTTATTCTCACGTTTGAAGAAAAAATAGCATATATTATGCGGAGCTAAAGTAACTTCTTATGGCTCGTCAGTATTTTGCTGGCCTCGCTTCGCTCGGCCATCAAACACTGACTCGCCATAAAAAGTATCACTTTAGCTCCTCATAATATAATATACTATTAATCTAGTTAATTATGAAAATCAGTTGTTTTCGATATGTTAAAGTAATATAAGGTTTTTTAGAATTTATTTTATGTTTGATCTAATGATATAGATAACATTTAACACGCTATCCACACTGAAGTGAAATATTTGATTAACAAATTTAGTTTCTGTTACGGCCCAAATTATCAATTTGAAATACAGGGAAAGTGTCATGAACAACAAACAGCAACTCATAAGAAAACGTATTGAAAAAACTTTTCATTCATAAAAGCGCTTTAGATTTCCATTCTTATAGTCCTGGCAAATTTCCAATACGTAAATACTTTTTCATTTAGCCGATATTCGATTTTAGAAAAAAAAGCATTCAGGCGATTGTTTAATAATAGGACCATACTTTCTTCGACAAGTTTTGCTAAATAAACATCAAAGGGGGTTCCAAAGTTGAAATGTCAATAAAATGAAGTGTGTAATTACTCGACATAAAATATTAATTCTGTTCTTATTCGTGTCCCGTGAACCGACCAAATACTCATTATATAAATGTGGGCTCGTACTGAAATTGTAAAAGCTATTCATTTTTGTCCTGAAAGAATCCTGTCATACTATATACTTGCCTCCGTTATTTGTAAAAATCGATTTCATCTGTAATTTTACTTGTGTAATCTTTAATATATTTTTTTTAATTCTGAATGTCATTTGTCATTCATAAATATTGACGAATTTGCTGCAGAGGCTATGGAGGTTGCCGTAAATTCACATCAAAAGGAATATGTTTCAGAAAAAAATTTTCTATTTCTAAACAAATGTCGTTAAACCGTTATATTGCTGATAAATAATGGTACATTGGTAATCGCTGGTTAATCAATACACTAACTGCTCATAATAAAAGCTAATCCAAGCCTACGCCCATAAGCAATTCGATATAAAAACATTTATTGACTTTTTTTATCTACGACTAATAGATAAAGTATTATATTATATTATACTTTTTTTTCGTGGGCTTGGGAATAATATTCCCTTAGGGAGAAATCACCAGGTATTAATAGCTCTTACGCCCTCTTGCACGCAAATTAAAAAATTTCTTAAATTAAATGTCAATTTAATGCCAAATTTCGATCCGCTATACCTGTAACATGGCCCAATTATGTATAATATTTTTTCAAAAATGCAAGAATTATTGCAAAATTTAGACGATTTGCTACAGTATAGCACCCATTTTGCGTGACAGTTTGAGGTGTAAAAAAAGTAAATATCAAGATTCAAACATCAATCCCGGGCCAATCGTCAAGCAATAACGGCCTCACTCCCAGGGAGTTAGCACCATTTTCGTTTTGATCACACCAGAAAAAGTATCACCATCTCCAGGTCTATGTGTTTCTGTTTGTGTATTTGTATCGAATAGATAAAATTCTTACAATATTAAATTAATCGTACATAAAGTAACTATATTACTTGCAATAATGGCTATTATAATAATAGCTATCATTATTGACTCGTGATACTATTTTTAACTACAGGAGGACGAAATACTGGCAACTAGAGAAGAAAACTTAAGAATTATTTGTACATATTGCTTACAAAAACTATGATATTCGTTCAGCAGATTGATATTCCGATTAGGCAATTCTGTAATATAGTTACTCAACTTGATTGTATTTAAAATGTAGTTAAAAAATGTCCTCCCCGGCGGGGAATCGAACCCCGGTCTCCCGCGTGACAGGCGGGGATACTGACCACTATACTACCGAGGACTTGTTTTTTTGGAAGCAATCGTATTGAAATAGAAACATAAAAAGTTGTCTACATGAAGCGTGTGAATTTTTCAAAAGCATTAGATTTAGGCGAGGTCCAACCTCGTCGGTTATAAAGGCTGTTAACTGTTGACACTTATCGAAATTTAATACTAAATTTAGCTGCAAAATTCGGTACAAAATTTAGTGAATGTGTCATACAGAATTTATGTACAAAATTTGCATATAATAGTATATTAAGATACAACTGTATAATCAAGTCTTTAAAGCACGCGCAACGAGTTTAATGGCACGACGCGAACTTATTGAATTGATTTTATAGGCGAGAATTGTTACACTCCGTTCATTACACAGTATCTTCAACGACTTGATGCCGTAGAAATATCTGCTACCTCTTTGTCCCGCAGTTTGAAGAAACTGAAATTCACGTGGCGGAGATGCACCGTTTCTAATAGATTATTTTTAATGGAACAACAGCCCTATGTAGCTCAAAGAAGACTCAGGGCCGTAGCCAGAGGTACGCCAGGGCAGGCTGAGCCTCCCCTGAAAAATTTTAAGCCTGCCCTAGCCAGATTTCCGAATTTCCTATTGTAATTTACTAGTGTGCTAAAATATATAATTATTACTATTGCCGATGTTGCGGTTATCAATTAAACGAACATATCTATGTATAACATGTTTTTTAAAACCCGCAACGCTGCACTGTCTATCGGTATAGAATTACGATATATCAACATCTCAAATGGCCGAGGGCGTCTCGTGAAGTCGGTGGTTTATCACAAATATTTGGTGAAGCTTTGATCTCTTAGCGCATTTTTCAACGAAGGCAAACATATCTCATATTGTAAACATTACATTCTGCGCAATCCCAACTTCATTATTTATGACAATATTTCTTCGAATTTGTAACCATAGATGCTTCTAGTAAAGAAAAACATATCACATTTAGTAAAAATCGAAAACTAGAAATGTAATTCGCAAAGGGAAACACGTAGTAAAAAATCAAATGTGCGCATGCGCAAACTGCAAAATGACATCTTTTTTACTTACGAAAATCTCTGAAAAATTTTAACCATATACGCTTCTATTACGAGGACGATTGAGAAAATTTAATCTGGTTAAGAATCGGTGATTAAAAACTTTTAAATTTAAAAAATGCGAAGTACTACTTTATTTTGATGTATTTTTCTCGAGCATGCTATTAAATATAAAAGGTAGAGGATTGCGATTGCTTACCGTGAAAGAACAAGTGTGTAAAAGTAAGTGACATTTGATATCTGCTATCGTCTGTGCTGTTTGATGAGCATTAAATTCGTTCCAGGGTACATTTAATGTAGTAATAGGTCACTCTGAGAAATTCAGGGTTTCATTTTAGATTATTATTCATTATTTAAAAAAAATTCCACGTGTGTTCACAAACCTAGTAAATTTTGAATTTTTTGTTAATTTAGGCCAGCCGAGTGGTTATTTGCAAAATAAAATAAGTGCTTATGAAAATAAAGCCAGTAGTGTTTTTTTGAAAACTAGAAATGCCATTACCTACATTTCAGATTTCAGTCTGGAGGCATATTCTCGATATCATTGGAACAAGTTTGTATACGTTTGTAACGCCATTTTGACGTAATTTTGAACCAGTGGCATAGCAAACACAAACACACGTTTATGTATGCTTGCTTCATTTGTCATAGTTCAGGAATAGGCCGCCTGTCCTGAATGTTTGTGAGCCTGTCCTGATTATACAGTCTGGCTACGGCCCTGAGAAGACTACAATTTTTGAGAGACTTTAAACAAAACGAAACTTCACTCTTTCCATTACGACCTGTACGTGGTTTTAGACGAAACCTGTATATACAGTAAAGAGTCTTTTAGAAGAAGCTGGCAAGATGGTACTCTCAAAACAGTTAGAAAAAGAAGTGGTGAAGGGGTCCGGTAGGATCAGAAGATGGATTTGTACCAAATGCAAGTCTTATTTTTAAATCAAGCAAATCCGTGGACTATCATGACTCCATGAATTGCGTTAACCTTGAGAAGTGGTTTGAACAACAATTGATCCCGAACTTGGATGACACCTTCTCTTATAATTATGGACAACGCTTCTTACCATTCAGGATTGGTAGAAAAAAGTCCAAATCAATGCTGGACAAAAATGTCAATAATTATGGCTACCATCACGAGACATTACATTTGCACCAACAATGATGAAAGATCAGATCTGGGAAGTAGTGGAAAATCATATACCACCAAAACTATTTAAGTAGGCATCGCTGATAATTAAATGTTTGGCTGACTGCAAAATTGAGGTTGACAGGACGAATTAATAAAAAAGGAACTTACTTGTTTAATGACGAAGACAAGCGCTGGTGGTTCACTTGTCCACTACGGTGGATAGACAGACGACGAAGGGTTGCAAATACTTACCGCTAGACGACGACGAAATTGTTGCTAGGAATTGTGGATTCCAAGTACTAATTGTTGAACGACGACGATATTCTTGACAAATCTATTGACGAACGAACGACTTGACATCAGTTGATGGCTTGTGGTTTTCTTAATAATCGACGGCCGAACCCGGTGGTTTTCTAGCGCGCACTCCCCGCAATCTACCCTTCTCGATTCCCCTTTTTCCGCGCATGTTTGCTTTTAAGTAAGTTGGAAAGGGAAAACGGAGGGTAACGAAGTAAAGTGGCAAATAGGAAAAAAAACGAAATGATAAGGGAAAATTAAATTACAACGGGACGCAGTAGTCTCTGTTGTGCTAATAGAATTGTTTTCTCGAAGTTCACCCTATAAAGTGAGCATATTAGAAATCGTCCGGAAGAATTTTGTCTAAAGACCCATATAGTCCTATCTATAAAATAAACTATGATTTGAAATTTGTATTTTAACGTTATTAGAGCAACCAATACTTAGATACATCAAAGTTATGACAAAAGTATAATATAATAGGGTAATTAAATTGATAGTGTTGTTTTTTTCGTTATACATATACATTGCGATATTAGAAACTGAATGTTAAACCGTTACTACTGTTTCCTTCTAAGTCTTCTTTTCTTTGCAATTCTAAAATTGTTTGCCAGACCGCGGTCCCGTTTGCGGAATTAGCTCCTTGAGTAACTCCGGAATTAGATATTGCAGCTGGTTTTCTTCTATTTTATTTTCTGAGGAAAACACAAAAAATACATCGTATATCAAACATTAAATTCCAGTAGTTAAAAAATGATTATTATTGATCGGAATGTTAAGGTATTTGGTTGGTTGCGTAGTAGGTTTGTTAATAACCCGATTGGATAGTATCAAAGCCCAAAGGTATACTAACTAATCATGTTTCTTTTAACATCACTTCACGATTAAACCCAAATCTAATAGGTTTGTGCAACCGGTTCTAAGAGTGTAACAACATTAACTACAATACCAAAATTATGCCAAAATATAGTTACCTACATACGTGTGAAAATTGGAATGTAAAATTGCAAATATACTAAATGCAAAACGCCATTGTCAGGAACTGTGCGCTGTGCCAAAGTATATGTGGATGATTTGATAACGAAAACTCCACCACGTTTAAGTGCAGTATATATGTATATATACCGCATTATACAGTATACTATATTCAACGTGACAATAACAAGAGTAAGGGCACATCAAATGAACATCCTGGACTTCAAAAGAAATAAATACATTTGAAGAGTCATGTATTCTTGTATAGACAATATACTTTTTTCCGTATAGTTACTTATTTTGGTTTGACTGCATTTAAAAAGTGAGTAGGAGACTATTTCTTATCTTAACCACTGTAGGTTTATGTGAGCTCTGGATTTTAATCCTGAAGTTCGTTCATGCAGTCATTTACACAGAGACACATTTAGTTTACAAATAAGCTAATTGATACGGAACTATGTGTGGAACTACGGAACTTAACGCAAAATTCACTTCAAAGAAATAGGTAAAGTACCTCCGAACTCTTCGTATAGCAAACACTTGAATAACTCTGTAATCTGAAGGACCCGGATCCGGAAAGTTATAAATCCAAAGAATTTCGAACTGGAAGGAATTCAAATAGAAAGATTAACCGCGTCGTATCTTCCAACTTTGTGATTTGATACTACCTACTTTAATAGTTGGAATGCAGCGTTAGTATTTCTTAGCACTTTATAACTCAGCTCATTTCAAGAATACGAGGCGAGCTAGAATTGGACTTCGTTTCCACACCGACGACAAAGAACATAAATTGAATTGTCACACACTTCCACCATCTCCTATTGAATCAGATGACGAGGCTGATTAATGATATAACAGTTTAAGTGCTTTGAGATGAAGACACAATTGCTAATTAATTTGTCGAAGTTTTCTCTCAAATAAAGTTTACGAAAGAGAACTCGTTTTCCATTTACTTCAGAGCGATTAATAGTAGGTAAACAAAAGCGCTAAGGGTGTTCGGGTAATTGTTAATTTCCGCCACTGAAGAATTTAGCCACGAGGATAACTCTGAGGAAGGACTCGAACATTCCTTATTGATCGAGTTCCTTTTTATTATTAATTAATTTGATGATCATTGTGAAATGTTGGTGTGTTATTTCATTTATGGGCTGTTATTAAGTTATATTGCGAGTACTTTATTTAACCGCGGTTATAAAATGAAATGTTTTAAAATATAGAGTAAATAAAACTGGTCGTATTTTACCCACCCCCTCTGTCCGTCTTTATCATAGTCGCGTTAAGATACTATTAATTAGATGTGATCATAGGAAAAGAAAGAAAAAGTTGTTATAAGCTCATGTACAGAATTTCGGATTTCTCTTGGGAATATTTTCTTTGGAATTTGTTTGGGCGATAAGAGACTGTAAACGATTTCTATCCTTTTACTTCTTATCGTTAACTCTATATGTGAATGTGTTTACCCCATTCATTTTCATTTCAAATGCTTTACTGCAATGAAAGATTTGTATTTGTAATAGTATATGAAACGGATAGGTATTTATCAAATCACGTTTTTTTTTGTTTTGATAATTATACTAAATTTATTTTTTATTTAATGTTTTAAATCATTAATATTTACACATTTTTTGGTTTGATATGTGCTGAACGCTGATTGGAGATGATTCGCTAAAGAAAAATATCAAATTTACGTATAAAAACCTATTTGGCACTTTCTATTCCGCTCACGAATTTTTCTTCATGAATTACATCTTTGACAAATACATTTAATGAAGTTTTCAGGAAGATATAATTATCGCTTAATTTATACTTCGAGCTTTTTAAGCTAATACGCACTGCAGATAATCAGCCTTATGCTGTAAGTACATTGACTTTCATGTCAACATTGGCATGATTTCAATAAAATTGACTTTCTATTTCAATCTTGAAAAAAATCGGTATGCTGTATGTCTACTTGACTTGAAGTTATTGAAATTTATAAAGATTGAAATTTAAGTCAAGCGTTTATTTGGCAACATCGCATTTTCTCTGCAACTTCTAACTTCATTATACATTTAACCTAACCTTATTGACGTTATTTTAATTTATTTAACCCTACATTTCTTTACATCGATTGCGCGAAAATTGGTGATCGGTTTTTTGCTGCTCGCATTAGAATTAAACAGAAGTAAGTATATGTATTAACATAATTCAATAAATAAATGCTGATGAAATGCAGTAATATAGCATGTGTGTTTTGTAGATGCCCCCCAAAAAGGCTACACAAGAGCAATACCAGCTTCTAGTGGAGCAGGTTGGAGAATCTAGTTGTTTGAAGTGGGGAAAGGGTACTCTTGATCAAAAAAAGGAAGAGTGGAGCAGGATTGGTGCAGTTCTTAATTCTGTAGGAGGAGTGGAGAAAACTCCTGAAGGTTGGAAAAAGGTACTGGAATACAAATACTATGATGATTTATTCACTAATTTTTTTATTTATACAGGCATTCGTGGAGATGAAATCGCACATAAAATCAAAAATTAGGAATGGTAAGGATTTAAATGCCATTGAAAAGAAATGTGCCGAAATTGCTGGATTGAATGTGTTATGCAGCGGCATGAGCTCTGTTGAAGAGTTGGGAGTGGAGCCGCAGGGTAAGTTTTTAAATAATAAATAAAATGGACCTTCACAAGGTAAACCTGAGTAACATAAATATAATATACATAAGTGGCATCGTATAAGCCTCAGATATACATTTTTTTCTTGAAGTGTGGTTTCATATGATACAAAGGACTGTTATCAAACAAGTAAATTAGTTTAATTATAGGAAAATCAGAGGAACCCCTTCAAGATGAAGTTGCTGAGGAGACTGTGGAGGAGAATGTAAAGGAAAATAATGCTGTAAATGTAAATGACGAAGACGCCGATAGAGAAACAGGCTCACATGATGTTCCCGTTACTTCAAAATCAAAATCCAAACCAAAATCAACATATTGTAAGTATCATCCAGCATACATAACTTTATAAAGAAGAGCTTTATATAGTAAACTTTTTATTTTCAGTATTATTAAATGATCATCTGTCCTCGACAAATGAAGGGCTACGTGAAATAGCAACAGCTATACACTCGGTGGCAGATGCACTGAATAATATTGCTGTTGCTATTTCAATTAGACAGCAATAGTTTCAAAATAGGCTTAATTTTGTAAATATGTTTTGAGGTTCAGTTGTGTGATATTTAATATAAATTTGTTCACACCACTGAAACTAGTTTCAAGTTATAACATACCATAATCATTGGCTATAAATTATTAAATACTCTACCAATTATGTTTATGAGAATGTTATTTCAGTTTTTTTACGTTTTATGTGTTGAATTATGTTTATAATATAATGGTTACAAAATGAAGTCTGATGTTTTTACAGCAATTAAAAAAAAGACCTTATCTGAACAATATGAAATGTACATTCATTTTAAAAAATGCAAACATCATAATGAAGAAGCGTTTGAGACTCTATGTTCGGAACTCAATACAATAAGAAATGGCCCGAAACGGTCGACCTTAAATTGGAAAAAGGTACATAAGCATCATCTTTTTTTTGAAACTTTTCCAAGTTTGGTAGATTTTCAGCGAATGGGAATCGAAGGTGAAGGCCAAAGCAAGGCGTATTTACATGGAGCGTGAGATCACGGGAGGTGGGGTTCCAATTATTGAAATTTTAAATGATTTGGAAAGAAGATTGTTGGAAGTTTTAAGTAAAGTATTAATATACGGCCACCCTAAAGTTATAGAACTTGGGTTTTTAAAATGCAAAAAATTGAAAAGGGCTCCACCAACTATTGTTGCGAGAAAGCTCTACAAGCGTAAAAGACATTTAAGTATGACTTCATTAATTTTTATAAAATGACTTTATTTTTTTTAGAGGTACCAATGGATTTGCGTAACCTTATTAAAGACAATTCAAAAAAGCTAGTTAATAGTTTATTACTTATAAAAAACAGTCTCCAAGCGCTGGATGATGCTATTGTAAATTTTATAAAAATACAAGAATAAAACTTAACTTTTTTTTACAAACAGTAATTTTCTACTACTCTATTTCTTACAATACGGCCTTGGTGTAAAACGTTTCTTTCAGGAAGATCTAATTCTTCATCCGCATTTTGATTGTTATTGTTTACTTCATTGTTATTTTCTTCTTCATGACAATTATCTAAGAACATTTTTAACAAATAACTATACAATACACTTATGCAGTTACAACATACCATTTATGTCACCTAAATATTCATTCCTGTCAATACACAAATTGTGCATGATAGCAGCAGCATAAATAATCTGTGCTGCTCTCTCAGGAGCATAATGCAAGGTTCGATGTTTGAGAAGGCATCTAAATCTTTGTTTTAATAGACCATTTGTTCTTTCTATGATAAATATTTCGGATTGTTTTATGTCGGCGATTGTATTCTCTTTCACTATTAGTAACTGGATTAGCTATTGGTGTTAACAGCCAAGGCTCTAAGGGGTACCCTGCGTCTCCTATAATGTATGTAACTGGTGAAGTAAACAACAACATTAAAATGTGCATACCTAACAGATATGTCATTTGACGACCATTTCCTCTAAAGTTGTTCACTAAGTGCCTTCTGACCAATGATGTCTGCCAAATGGCAGAATCGTGCACAGATCCCGGAAATCTTGCGTTTATGTTTAAAATTTTTAACTTTGTATTACAAATCTGCAAAAAATTCAGTAGATAGTACATTGGTTGCTAAGAAACTATTTATTTTGCTTACTATTTGAACATTTAAGCTATAGTATTGTTTTCGACAGTAAAATACAACACCGGGCATTTCTGGGTCTTCTGTTTTTGGGGCTATGATAGCAACTTGTGTACAGTCAATACATCCAATTATTCCTGGAAATCCACCACTATCTACAAAACTGAAACAAGTTATGGTACATAGATATTTAATTATGTAGAAGGTATATCTTGTTTCAAAGCAAATAAATAAGTACCTATAGATTAGCAATTGCAACACTAAAAGCGGTCATCATGATTGCAATGGTTTCATGTTTTCAAATTGTTCTATATGGCAATCTCAAATGCAGCTGGTTGTATACATGTTACTAATCTTGTACTTCAATTAATTAATTCCCAACTCACCGTTGTTTTTCCTGGTTTTTCTCCACTTCAGTTTCCGGGAACTTTATGAGGTGGCCTAATACTTGTACTAAAATGTCAGTTACTTCTGTAAGACATCTGCTTACTGAAGTTTGATGCATGCTTGTCAGGTAATCTTGACCTACCCCTCTTTGATATGATCCATGACTTAAAAAGTGTAATGCAGCAAAAAACTAAAGTTAAACAAAAACTAGCATTGCACTTGACAACACGTTACTTACCCTAAGACCTTTAGGGATGGCTGTTGTGCGTGCTGAATCCCTCATATGTGGAAGAATTTGATCAAGTACCCATTGAGCTAGCTGCCTTGATATGCGAAACAAACCTTTAAAAGTAATTTCAGGCAAAGTTAAAGGATCACTATGATCTCTCAATTGTCGACGTTGTAGATTCAATTGGCGTCTGTTAAAAGCATTATTTTCATGTTCTTTATTAGTTCAGTCTTGTGTCTTACCTGACAATTTCGTTTTCAAGTACGTCAATAATAAAAACTAGTTCCATTTTGATTACACTACCTCAGATGTCACAGTTCACTAACGAAAAGGATTAATTGATGTAAAAACCACGCAAGTTTAATTATATTTTGAGTTAATTTGGCTCAAACAAAACTCAACAGTTGCTATAATAATAATATATATTTGTGCTAAAAATACATTACTGTATTTACACTTGTCATATTTAAAAATAAAACAAATTAAAATTAACATCACAGCTTGGAGGACAAAAATTCATCGATCGAATAAAAGCTACCAGTTAGCAAGATTTTTTTAACATCAATTCTGAATTTATTTAAAGAGGCAGTCCTTAGCGTGTCAGGTAGATGATTAAACAATTTGGGACCGTGATAGTTGGTTGAATTCCTACTCCTGTTGAGTCTTAAGCGTTTTATGTTGATTAAGTCTTTGGTACGGGTATCGTGTGCATGAATGTCATTTTGAGTCGTATATACATGTACGTTGTTTTTCACTTCGAGGAGGGTGTGATAAATATAAATACAGGGTAAAGTTAGTATACGATGTTCCTTAAACTTATGTCGTACGTCTTCAGTGTACCGAACACCTGTAATTATTCTCACAATGCGTTTTTGCAGTTTGAAAATTAATTTGGCACTACTAGAAAAACCCCAAACACTTATACCGTAGGACATATGTGTGACGATGAGGCTGTGGTAGCAGGTCCAAAGTACTTCCATCGATACAAATTGCTTTAAATTTCTAAGAAGGTAAATGCTTTTAGAAATTTTGTTGGCCGTGTAGAGAATATGTTTCTCCCAGTTTAGGTTTTCGTCGATGTAGATTCCTAAGAATTTCACTGGATCATTGACCTCCTTCTTGCATGGTAGGCATGGCTTGACTCTGAGTCGAGTACGAAAATGTATGGTTTGCGTTTTCCCCTTATTCAGCTTAATTTCATTCGAAATAAGCCAGTTTTCCATACATTGTAAGGACGAGTTCATAGCTTGTAGCCTCGTTTCTTCGGATTTTCCTTTCGATAGTATCGTAGTGTCGTCCGCGTATAAGATAGTTTTAGATGCTGTTAGGTGATGAATCATGTCATTTATGTACAATAAAGATAGAGTGGGCCCAAGGACAGACCCTTGTGGTACACCCCTTGTCACTATCAAAGCGTCCGAACTAACGTTATTTACTATAACGATTTGCTGACGATTTTGCAAGTATGATTGGATCATGCTTAAACCATACCATTTGCATTTCTCTATGAGTATAGCATGCGATACGGAGTCGAACGCCTTTGTTAAGTCGTAGAATTGGGCCGATACCAGATCGTGATTTTCGAAAGCAGTGCAGACGAAATCTTGTAGTTGCAAGATAGCTTGAATGGTAGATCTATTTTTTCTAAAACCGTACTGGGAATTTGTGAGTATCCTTTCATTTTCGACGTGCGTGCATATTTGGGTCTGTAAGATCAGCTCTAGGATTTTGCCAAATATTGGAACTATTGAAATTGAAATTTGACAAATCCAAATGGTTACCTTTGTTCTTATGTAATGGCATCATTTTCGTTGTCTTTAGATGATCTGGGAAGACACCAAGCGACAAGCAGTCATTGATTAGCAATGTTAAGGGTTCAATAATGATATTTTTAATAGCTTTGATCATTTTTGCGGTAATTCCGTAAATGTCTTTTGAAGTAGTCGTTTTTAAACCATTAATGATACTACGGAGATAATTAAACGAGACTTCTGCGAGATTAAACTTTTGATAATTTTTGGAATGTACCTGAGTGGGTAAGATGTAAGTCTTTGAGGTGTCGACGATTGAGGTTGCATTTGCAAAGTACCTGTTAATTTCGTTCGGACTGTGCTGTGAGTGTACCTGGCGGGACGTAGGGGTTCTGTTTTCACTAATGACATTCCAGATTGCCTTAGTATTACTTCTGTGCCTCAAGATGTATTGGTTGTGAGCCTCCCACTTGAATTTACGTAGTTTGCAAGTATACTCTTTCCGTTTCCGCTCTAACATTTCTAGATTTGCTGAACTTGGGTGTAGATTGCAGACCTCTGTGAGAAAATTTAGCGTGTCACGAAGAGATTGTAGGGTTTTATTAAACCACTTAATGCCCTTTTTATGTGTGACAAGGCGCTTCTTAGGAAAACATTCCTGAGCATGATTGGAGATGATGCGAGTGAATGTTTCAAACCTGTTGTTAATATCCATTTCCTTATTTTTTACAAATTCAAAATTAACGGCGTCAATTTTGTTATAAAAATAATATAATCCTTGTAGAGTAACTGGTTGGATGTATCTAATGTGTCGAGGAGAAGCGTCTGTTCGAATGCTAACCTTCACTGAGAGAGCAATGGCTTTATGGTCAGAGAGAAATGGGTCTTCAACAATCGTTTCGTGATCACTAAAGACATCTTTGTTGATTAGGAAGTTATCCAGGCAATTGTCGAGCCTTGTTGGGGTTTTTATTAACGTTATATAATTAAAGGATACCAACAAATTAGAAAATATAATGCTGTTTGACTCTTTTGTATTAAATTTAATATTAAATACTACTAAACTAAATACTACACAAATTTCAGTTACGAAATATTCTTGACTTTATTTTAGTTCCTTAACGGGCAAAGTTTTTCAAGACTATATAATTATTGACTTTTTTCAATGTTGAGATAGGAATACTTCAAGGATTTGTCTTAGAGCATACGAACTATATGTCAATTGACCTGATTTCAATATATTGAAATAGGAAAATTTCAATAAATTGAGTACAGTGCTATTCTGCATACCAATCCGCCATATTTATTGAAATGTCTTTCATATGTCAATCTTATGACGTCATTTCAAGCTTGACTTAATGTCAATGTACTTACTGCATAGGGCTGAATATGTTTTAGTTATGTTATCACAACATTTTTCCTAATAAGTTCATTATATTGCACGCTTTAACTTAATAACAACGTTAATAACAGACTGATATTAATAAACGTACATGTTCGTAAAAAGGTGATCACGACCGAGGGGACCTACCGAGTTGTTCGTCCAAGCGTTTGTAAATAATTACAGTTTAACAAGACCCTTTTATTAACATTTAATGTTGTACATTCAACCTGCACACATAAGCTGCTTTCCTTTCATGCAGATGAAGCCACAGGGCTTCAAAATTTTAGGCGCCCCAGGTCTGCTGCGAATGGAACAAGAATTTTCGATACAAAGAAACTCACTGTGTCAGCTGTTCTCTCTTTGTTGATTTTCTAAAAGTAGCATAACCTCAATGTTAATAAAAAGTGGAAATGGAACCCTTTTGTGAAAAGGAATTGATTATAAACGTATGAATTAATATTGTAGGTACCATAATGCCTGTTAACAAACTACTTTGTAGGCATTATTATCCAAGTCATGGTGTTCTGATTCCTCAGAAAGTTCTTTTACTTTATCATCAGATGAGGAGCAGTCGGAAAGAAGAAAGTTAATCAGAATTGAAGAATATGTTGAACGTGTAGTGCATAATTACAGCAATGATGAATTTAAGATTCATTTTAGGATGAAGCGATCAACTGCCTACAAGGCCATAGGTGAGAGAGCATAGAAACGTGTGTAATTTTATTTGTTGATTGAATTCTTTAAGATCTTCTTAAATGTTCAAAATATATACCATCCCATAGTTCAAAATATATACCATCCCATAAAGATGGACGTGATAAAATATCATGCGAAAAAGCTTTTCTCCTGACCTTATGGTATCTAAGCAACCAAGAAACTTTTCGACAAGTTTCAGATAGGTTTAACGTAACCCTAAGTTCCGCTCATAGATGCACGAAGCGGGTGCTGGAATTTCTACTTTCAATGAAATCGGACGTTATTACATGGCCATCAGATGTCGAAGCTGAAGTTATTGTAGAAGGTTTTCGTAAGAAAAAGGGGATTGAGGGTGTTATAGGTGCCATAGACGGTAGTCACATCGAAATAAATAAGCCCGGTGAAGAACAACTTGCTTATATTAATAGAAAAGGATACCATAGCCTACTTGTACAAGTAATTGTAGATCACAATAAACAATTTTTAGATGTTTATTGTGGGGAACCTGGTTCCATGCATGATGCCAGACTGTTAAGAAAATCAGGCATTTATAAAAAAATACACAATAACCCAGATTTCCTTAGAGACAAATTTATAATTGGTGACACAGCTTATCCAAATTTCCATTGGCTAGTCACCCCTTTTAAAGATAATGGGCATCTAACACAGGATCATAATGAATTTAATTATAAACTCTCTGCCACCAGAGTGGTAGTAGAGAATGCGCTAGGATTACTAAAAGGCAGGTTTAGGCGGTTAAGAAAACTGGATAATTTAAATATGAACTTGTGCAGTAAAATAATTATGGGGGCTTGTATACTTCACAATATTTGTCTTGCTGAGGATGATTTTATAGAAACGGATACAACAGATTTTAACCAACCACCAGAAACACAGTATCGTATCACGAGCATTAACATAGATGGGCACGTAAATAAACGACAACAATTGTTTGAGTCGATGTATAATAAGTCTCTGTAACTTTACAATCACTCCTATGCAGTAAAATCATTGATTTGATGTCAACATTGAAACCATTTCAAGAATATTATTTTGGATATTTCAATGTTGAAAAAATTTCGTATTCTGTATGGGCACTTGATTTGAAAATATTGAAATCATAGATTGATTGAAATAAAAGTCAATGTGTCATTTGGCAACATGGCATTGTATTAAATTTACCAACTTCATATTTGTTAGAATAGAATCTCTGGTCTTTAAATATTAAACATAACCTTTTAATCTTTCTTGAATGTTGTGTGTGCACAGTGCAAATATATTTATTTTCTTTGTGATTTTTATTAAATAAAGAAGGTAAGTATGATAACTATTTGATCATAAAAGTAATGATTAAACAGCTTTTACTGGTTGTGTCCTTGTGTTGATATGTATGTGCTGCATTTCTTGTACGCATGCATTGAATTTAAAACTTTAAATTTCAATGATGTATGTATGTTTATATGAGGCTATTAATGGACAAATTACAACCCTAAAACTGAATCCACATGATATGATTTCTCGGGTCCGCTGTAACTGTGATCAATATAATCATTTAAAAGTTCACAACCACAACTTTGTTCTTTTATTGGTCACAGTCGCAACAGATCTGTGAAATCGTGAATGATGTGGATTCAGCCTAATTGATATGTATGTATCGATAAGTACTAGATGTTAATTTTTAATTTAGATGCCGCCAAAAAAGGCAACGCCTGAGCAGTATAAACTGCTTGTGGACATGTTTGCTGAAAGTAAATGCTTGAGGTGGGGAAAAGGAACTCCAGGTGAAAAAAAGGAAGCATGGGAAGCCATCAGTGCTGCAGTTAATACTTTAGGAGTTGAGAAATCGTCAGATGGATGGAAAAAGGTGGTGTTTATAATTAAAGATAAATGCTATTATACATATTTTTTTAGGCCTTTATTGAGATGAAATATCACATCAAATCAAAAATCCGAGCTTCAAAGCAGCTCAACCCAACTGAAAATAGATGTGCAGAAGTCACCGGATTGTTTATATCCTGCTCTGGAATTTCTGGGGTTCAGGAAATGGGAATGCCACCTGTTGGTGAGTTTCAATTATTTGAAATCTTAACATCAATAGACAATTTCTATCAAAGTTGACCCTAAAAAAAAGATAAAGGCTATCCTAGTTGATATTACAATTATTTTACAATTAATATTATTACTATATTTTTTTGAAAGTTTGTTCAATTCACTTTATTAGAGGTGTCTTTATTGTTATAGTTGATGCGATAGATACACAGGAACCCGAAGAGGGCCCTCAAGATGAGTCGGTCGAAATAAATCCACCTGACGGTAATGAGTTGCTGAGTAAGTATAGGTGGATACTTGTATATAACAAGGCTTGTAAATTTTAGTGAATCCGAATGCATGTGAGGTTGTTGAGGAAGAATTCGAGGAGGTAGAAACAGCCTCAAAAAAAAAACGTAAAACAACTCAAGGTAGGTATTTCTAGATTTATCTATTTCTTCTGTTAATTGAACGTTGCATCAATTACACATTCACGTTTGCAGTATTGCTCAATGAACATGTTGTATCTACAAACAGAGGGTTGCAGAATATAGCACTTGCGATTCAGTCAGTTGCAGATGCAATTAATAATATAGCTTTTGTGTTGGGTGGAACAACGGACGAGGAATATGAAGAACAGTAGAATTAATGTTACTGTGTAACTGTACAATGTAGCTTCCGAAATGTTTTGTTTTTTTATTTTTTTTATTGAAAATGTATGTGTTAGTTTTTTGTGTATTGTTGATTATATGTATGTATATATATATACAAATTGATGTAGTTTTCTTTTATAGCAATAAAAAAAACAAAAACTACACCACAACAGTACGAAATGTATATAAATTTTAAGAAATATAAATACGACAATGAAGAAAATGCTTTTAAAGCATTATGTGAAGAACTGAATGGGGAAAAAAAATTGCAACGCTCTGTTGAAAATTGGAAAAGGGTATATACCTGAGGTGTGTGCTTAAAATCACTTATATGATGTAAAATAGGTTTTTACTGTTTGGGAATCAAAAGTGAAAGCAAAAGCTAGGAGAAACTATTTGGAACAAGAGCGCACAGGAGGTGGAGTTCCTATCTTAGAAATTCTGGATGAACTTGAACTACAATTGTTATCTGTTTTAACAAAAATTTTAATATATGGGCATCCAAAGGTTGTAGAATTGGGATTTACAAAACCAAAGAAGACAAAGACGTGTCCCATTAAACTTTCTGTAGGAAAGAGATACAGACATTTGAGTAATGACAATTTGTGTATTTACTGTTTTATCAGATTGTTTTTAGGAAAATCCACTGATTTATACACCACATTGAAAAGCGGCTCAACAAAACTAAAAAATAGTTTACTCGCTATTCAAAAAAGTTTGCATGCTCTGCATGATGCGATTTTAAACCTATTTACTCTAGTTTTAAGTACATCTACATAATAAATGTTTATTATTCAATGGTTTATTATAGCTATATGCAGTAATTATCCACCACTCTGTTCCTCATATTACGGCCATAACGTAAAAAGTTTCTTTCGGCATGATCTACACCTACACCATCAATATTGTTATCAATGTTGCCTGCATCATGACAGTCATTAAACTCTTCTCCATTACCGTTACCTAAGAAAGAATGGTTTACTGATTACAAAAGTAAACAAAAATTTACCATTAATGTCATCAAGATATTCATTTCGAGTAATGCAAAGATTGTGCAATATGGCAGCCGAATAAATAATGTGTGCAGCGCGTTCGGGAGAATAATGCAATGTCCTGTGTTTAAGGCAGCATCGAAAGCGTTGTTTTAATACACCAATAGTCCTCTCCACAGTATTTCTAATATTAATATGGCGACGGTTGAATTGTCTTTCTGCATCGGTTAATGGATTTGCTATTGGAGTGAGTAGCCATGGTTCCAGTGGGTAACCTGAATCTCCTATAAATATTGAATTAACTGGCCAACTCTTTAACTAATAATTGTAATAAAACTGCCCCTTACCCAATAAATAAGTCGTTTGGTTTCTATTTCCAACATAATTATTTACCAAATGCCTTCTCACTAATGATGTTTGCCATATCGCCGAATCATGTACGGATCCAGGGAATCTGGCATTGATATTAGTTATTTTTAGCTGTGCATTACAAATCTGCAACTAAAAAGTTCATATGGTCCCTATGTGATATTAAAAAAATTCTAAATATTTGTATTATCAGAACCTAGTGCATTAAATAACTCTATAAACAATGATTATTTCCAAAATTTTTTTTATATTAAAATAAAAGATTAAGAATATATACTATAACAGTATAACACTAATTAATAACCAGCATTATAATCAAAATGTTTACTCACTATCTGCACATTTAAACTATAATATTGCTTTCTGCAATAAAAAATAACCCCTGGCATTTCTGGGTGTTCTGTTTTTGGTGCTACTATGGCTATTTGGGTGCCATCAATGCACCCTATTATACCAGGAAATCCACCTATGCCAATAAACCTAAAAACAATTATAAAAATAAGGAAATTTATCAATATAAATCATACAATTGCTTTTCCTGATTTTTTTCAGCTTCTCCTTCTGGAAATTGTATGGTATAACCCAATACTTCTACCATAACATCTGTTACTTCTGTGATGCATCTGCTCACAGAACTTTGATGCATATTCGTCAAATAATCTTGACCAATACCTTTTTGATAAGAGCCTTGGCTCAAAAAATGCAAAGTAGTAAAGAACTAAAATTTAACAAACCTTGTGATAAACAAACACAAATGATTTGTTTACCCTTAACCCCTTTGGAATGGATGTGTTACGTGCACAATCTCTCATGTGAGGTAGGAGTTGTGTGAGCACCCAATGTGCTAGTTCTCTCGAAACTCTAAATATGCCCCTAAAATGTTCCTCTGGCAGAGATAAAGGGTCACTAGTGTCTCTTAGATGTCTACGATGTAGATTAACATTTCGCCTATTAATTACAGAAAAATAGTAAGAACACTCTACAGAAAGTGTTGCTACCTGTTCCTATCCTCTTCTAATATTTCTACCAAAAAATCTAAGTCCATTTTTAATGTTTAACCACACTTTTTACTCATTTCAAGTATGTATAACGTGCTAGATTTTTCAATACGTTTGAAAAATTGATTTGATTTCAACCTTGACTTGAAAATTATTTCAATTTTTGCATTAGTGCATATAGATTCTTGTAATCTACAAGGTCACTTGGTGTGATTTCAATTTATTGAAACGTCTACTTTCAATAAATTGAAATGTGTGTCATACTGCATACCAAATATTGAAATTGCTGTCAAATGTCGTTTTTATGTCATAATTTCAACCTTGACTTAAGTCAAATGTGCATACTGCATAAGGCCGAATGTAAATATTTTTTATACCTACATAAAGATGAATTTTAAAAGTAATCATTGTTTTAAATTGAGGTACTTTTCAAGAAGATCTAATTTCCTGTTTTCAAGTGCAATATACTCTTCGTGCCGTTTTTGTCGTTTTTCACACTCCTTACGTTTTAATTCAATGTACTCTCGCTTGAATCTTTTTTCGCTGAATTTCCCATCGTGTTGGGCCTGTTGGGGTACTATTGTCTCATTACTTATGCGCTTGATAAAGTGGATTCATTTGGACTTGCTGGAACTTCTGGTATTTCATCGATTCTGCCTTCGCTGGAATCTAATGCATGTGAACACGAATTTGTCGGATTTGATCCCAGCTCGTCCATTAAATCAAAAAAATTGAAGCGAGACGGCGAGCGACCAGTTCTAGATTTATTGTCTTTAGCTTTGCGGTAACTTTTTAATAAACTGTTCCATTTATTTTGCACTATTGCTGCATTCACATTGTACTTACTACTTATTAAATCATTTGCCACGTTTTCAAACACCTGCTTCCTCTTTTTGGGATGATTTAAATCTTCAATATGTGTAGTCATGGATTTTATCAAATCCGCCACTTGATTGTATTGCCACACATAATTTACTTTTGTATTACCATCTACATCGCACAACGTATTTCCTGCAGCAACTTCAGCGACTGCCTCCGATTCAATAGCAGTTGGTTCCGTATCATCCTCGGCCTCGGCAGTGACAGGGTTTTTGCTATAAGAATCTTGCATAATTTTTGCGGGAAGTAACAATGAATTCGCAAATTTGTCATCTAAAGAAAACAAAAATCATTTATACATAGGTATAAAGGTACCTAAAACAATTGTAACTTACCTTCACGTGCTCGCTGAGCATCTTCCTCGCTCAGAAATAAAGTATATGCTATTCCACTTTCGGGATCAAGAATTTGAAGTCTTTGGGTACTTCCCATACTTCCGGCTTGCCAAAAATATTTAAAAATTTACGTTCACACACAAATTGTATACCACGAGCTATGTTGACAGCTAACCTCAAATCTGAAAAATGTAAACAAAAGCGTCAAGCCGAAGCAGTATAGCTTCTCCTTGAGGGGGCAGGGGAAGGAAACATTGGACGAGCTCAAGGCGTAAACGCTAACTTGAAAGGAACGCTTGGTTGACAGTTACGCAGCGCCTGCGGGCAGCTAAGTGGGTGAAAGGAAAGCGCCTATAGACTGTCATTTACGTTCGCTACTTTCAATTTAATCTACAGCGTTGTCACGTTTACATTTTTACACTTGTGCTCTCCACTCCTCTCCTTATAAGTTTAACTTTTGGGGAGGTTTTACAACTCTATTATTACGTCTTAATATAGGAGATTCGTTTTCAATTTCCACAGGCGATGGTACTCGATGTTGAACACTTTCATCGATACTATCCCTTATTGTCACTGTACTTGCTACGTCAATATTGGTTACAACTGGACTATTGTCTCTTGTCTGGTTCACCAATATTTGATATTCGCAAATTGTTCGCGTGTTACAAAAATACTTTGTCTTCGACTTCCACTAAGTATAGATAATACTCTGTGTTTAAGTTTTTCTAAAACCCTGGCTATTGCCTCATAAGATGTCCAAACAGCTTTTACAGAAGCGGCTCTTGCTGTCCAGCGTGTTTTAGACAGATTTTTTAAATTGCAACGCGTTCTTAATTTTACTCGTCTTGAAAGCATAAAAAGCGTTTGGTACTGCCTGAAAAAAAAACGTAACAATGTTTCTAATGTGTCGTAAAAGTTTCGAATTAAACTACTTACGTTGCCCGCCGATTCTGTAAAAATATTTAGACGATTAGCTTGGCATGGAATATACGGAATATGGTGTTCGCAAATCTCAGAAAATTTTTGTTGAAGGCCATTGTACTTTCCGGACATGTTCGATGCAAAATCATGACTGAAACACCAGGGAGTCAATCGGCAATCCTTGTGCAATGATTTCGTTGAACATTTTCTGTGCTAATTCAGCCCCAATATTTTTTGATAACACTACGTCCGTTTTTAGAAGATGCCCCACAGGTTCTCCAGAGTTAACGTCAACGTATCTTACGTTTATGGTAAGACGATCAACGTGTGACATATCAGGCGTAGTATCAGCCATAACGGAGTACATTTTAGCGTCCAATATGTCTTTTACAATGCTTTTACGAACCTCTGTAGCCAACAATAGGCCAAGCAATGGGGGACTCAAAAGTGCTTTACCTGGGACAAAATACAGGAGTTTTGAAACTTAGCAGTCAAGTACATTCGATTGATGTATTGTTCCATCGTTCCTTTTAAACGTGTTGGTGATGAGGATTTGAATTAAAGAAAAAAACTTTTTTAGACACGTTTTTTATATTTATTAATGCGGCTATCGATTTCAACCTATATCAGGTCATCTTCAGGCCGAGCGTCATATGGTGAAGTGAAGGGTGCATATAATATTTTTAACGATGTTCTATAATATGTGTATTAGTTGTCAGGAATGATAGTTTAAATGTAATAAAACCTCACTTTTATTCAAGTCAAGTACATACCTATATTTAACCTCTGTTACGTGTATGATTTGCGACCTCGTAAAGCCGCCGCTAGCGCCACCATATTGAAGAAATGGCGCCTAAAATCAGTTTTTTCATGATATCTCTTTTTCGGTACCTTCTAGACCAAAAATGGCTATTACAAAAATTGTAGACATGAAAATTCTCTAAATATTTTGTCTGTAAAGTTTTTTTCTGGAATCAATGTTTCTAGAGTTTTAATGTTTTGAAGTATTATTGTTGTCTTCGTCGCAATACTCTGGAGGATGGACCAAATTCGCTTAGGTTCACACTGGTTTTGTTCGTGTTTTCTACATCTGGTTCATCTTGTCCGGAATCTTCGTCCATATCATCAAACGTCGGAGATAGAATGATATCATCTGGGTCTTCGTCATCCGAGTCGTTCAAAATTTTCGCTATATTCTCGCAAGAATTTCCCGTGCAGTACATGCAAATTAGGGAACAATTCAAACCCGCCTTTCTGCAGCCGCATGCTGAGACGCATCCTTTTTTACACTCTCTTGAAATGAATTTCAGAAGTACTTCTGGAGCAGACTCTTTAGTTGTTTTAAAAGGAGTAAGTCCGACATTACTCCTTTTCCATCCCCATTCTTCCGGATTTTTTTCAATACCATACCAGGCTTGAACTTGATGATAGATGCGGAATGAATGTTGTCTAGCTGCCGCTGCTGTGGGGGGTAGTGAAGCAAGGTTGAATTGTCGCCGATCTCGAAAACTGCTGATATCGGAGAAAATCCAGGGATGAATCCTTTTGAGATCAGAAATTTTTCTCCTGCTTCTGCGATTGCGTTGGCGTCTGCACTTTCTTCCTTGAATACCTCGATAATATCTATATATGGTGGGGTCTGAGAGGTCCAGAGGTATGGTAAGCACAATATATCTATTGAAGCCTATTGCGGGTAGCTGCCCCCGCTACATTGATCTATCTGATGCCAGTGCAGTTTCGGGATTCGTAGTGCACACAACCTGTTAAGCGTATGCATACAGTGGATTGGGTATCGTAGACCCCACCAGAGTGAATACGTTACTCAAAATTGAAGACACTTTCACGGTAAGTTTTTACAATTTTAAGCTTCATGCATCAAATATTACTTCAAAAGAGGGTTAGTAAATATTTATAAACTGTTACAGGTTCATTATTTTCAAAATGGGAGATTGCGAACGGGAGCAACGTAGGCTTATGAGCTTATGGGAAGACGTACAAAATGAAGAACTAGATGAAATTTCAAGTGATGAAGGAGAAATAGACCATTTGAGTGAAAGCGACCACAATAGTGAGACAGAACAAGAAATCAGCGATGAAGAAAACGACACGGAAAATGACGTTGAAGGTGTATTTTATACAGGTAAAGATGATGTAACGAAATGGTTCAAGCATCCCCCTCGACCAAATGTCAGGGTAAGATCAGAAAATATTATTACTCAATTACCTACTGTAAGAAGACCATATAAAGACGGTTAAAACAGCATCAGAATGTTGGCAATATTTTATTACTGAAACGATGATAACTGAAATTAGCATTCACACGAATCAGAAAAGTAGAGCTAAATCTGATGCGTATGCAGAAAAAGATCAGTACAGGAGTACCGATATTCAGAATGACCATGGTGCTTCAGAGATTTCAATTTCTCTTGTGCTGCTTACGTTTTGACAATTATGAAACAAGACAAGAGAGAGTGGCACTCGATAAACTTGCACCGATTAGGACAATTTTTGATGCATTTGTTACTAAATGTAGACAAGCTTATTCCCCTAGTATGTATGTAACCATAGATGAGCAGCTAGTAGCGTTTCGTGGCAAATGTCCGTTCCGGCAGTACATTCCTAGTAAACCGGCCAAATACGGGATAAAGATTTTTGCACTGACGCGAGAGTAGGGTAGTAGGGCCGGTTCTGGACCAGCCACCTGGTGGTGACCTTGGAAAGTAGGTCAAGGTTGATGGCCACTGCCCCCCCCCCTCCCCAAGATGTAAATCCTGTTCTCTTTTTTTTAGGTGTCATATTTCATATTCAAGATTAACTTGCTTGTCATATTTCATTTTCAAGGTCAAGTGTCATATTTCATTTTCTAAATCACTTTTTGTGGTGTAGTATTTAATTTTCAAGGTCAATTTTTTGGTTTCATATTTCCTTTCCAAGAGTCTCTCACCTATCCCCCTCCAATTGATTACCATGCTGAGGTTTCATATTCAAGGATCCTCAGAAATATTAGACGACAAGCGGATGTGGTCAACTCACATAATAATAATAATAATAATAATAATAATAATAATAATAATAATAATAATGTATTTCTGTCAGTAGATCACAAACAATGATATAGACAACGTCAAAGCGCAGTTATTGAACTGTCACATTAGCAGGTGTATTAGACGATTGAAGGTCAAATATTTTAGATAATTAAATTGGGTGGTTTTCAGAAAATTAGATTTTGGGTGTATTCCATTTTCGAGATCACTTTTTTTTTGGGGTGTCATATTACAATTTCAAGGTCACCTTTTTTTGGTCTCATATTCCATTTTCAAGGTCACACTTTTCTTTGGGGCCTCATTCCATTTTCAAGGACACATTTTTTGGTCTCATATTGCATTTGCAAGATGCAGTCTCATATTTCCTTGTCAAGGTCACTTTTTTGGGGTGTCATGTTTCATTTTCAAGGGCCAACTCGGTTTTTTTTGGCTCAAATTTCATTTGGTGTCAAATTACATTTTCAAGGTTAACTTTTTTCGGGCTCATATTTCATTCCCAAGTGTCATATTTCATTTTCAAGGTCACACTTTTCTTTGGGGTCTTATTTCATTTTCAAGGACACATTTTTTGTCTCATATTTTGCACTAACTGACGCGAGGTGTTTTTACACAGTCAATTTGGAAGTATACGTATGTTTGCAACCTGAGGGACCCTTCAGAAAAAGTAATAAACCCGAAGATTTAGTACTTCGATTAATAGAAGCAATAACAAAGAACGGTCGTAATGTGACATTTGATAACTGGTTCACCAGCTACAGTCTGATGCATAAGTTGCTCACCGAACACCGAATAACATCTGTCGGAACTGTACGCAAAAATAAAAGAGAGTTGCCGCAATGTCTAGTGGCTACAGCAGGAAGACTTTTACCGTCCAGTATATTTGCTTTTCAAAATAAAATTACGATGGTATCATACATTGAGAAAAAGCAAAAGAACGTGCTCTTATAATGGTTCATCATGATGACAGTGTTGATCAATCAACGGGAGACAAACAAAAGCCTGAGATAGTCACGTTTTACAACATGACCAAAGGAGGCGTTGACACATTAGACAAGCTTTCAAGCTCTTATGATATTTCAAGAAATTCTCGCCGATGGCCATTGACAATATTTTATTCAATTCTCTATATACTGCTGGAGTAAACAGCGAAATTATATATCGAAATAATACGAACGATTGACATACAACCAGGAGAGATTTTTTGAAAAACATGGGAAAACAACTGATTAGAGAACATCGAGATCGTCGACAACAGAACCAAGGGCTTCCTAAGCAATTACGCACACAGAATCCTACTATTCCGGCATCTAATTCAAAGGAAAATAGAAAAAGAAGACGCTGTGAATTTTGTCCACGTAATTCCGATAGAAAATCACAATACTTTTGCGTCAAGTGCCAGCAAACACGCGAATTTTTGGTGCAGTGAATGTTCTTTGTTTTTTACACTTCTATCTCTATCCTATTAACTTTATTCTATTCATATCCGATATCGTGTGAGGTTTGGAAGACATTTGAGACATTTCATTGCTTTATTCAAATTTTGGTGCCTCAAAACCTATTGATTAATATAGTCCGTTCGAATTACCAGACTTCCGAAAGGTTAAACATCATCTTGAGGAATTTGTTCTTGCCTTGGTTGAAAACGGCAGACGTTGTGTCCCATCCACTGAAGGCGTGTAAAAACAATATTTTGTCCGCAATTCTTGGTTCGCATATACTTCTTGCAGAGTAAATCTTTTCTGCAGTTTTTTCCTTGTCCCGTTTTAAGAAATAAACATTTGGGCGATGATTTCCTAGTGCAACTAAAAGTACCAGTAGGTCAATGTCTTCTCCAACGATAAACACAGAGTTTCAGCATGATGCTGTGAATATTGATGTCCCAACAATTAAGGTGTCAGCGTCTTCTGTGGCCTGATGGACAGTAAAGTTTGATTCCTTAAATTTGAATTTCAATAAAGATATAAGACGACTCTTGTGTTCGTTGGCTAGGAATTTGGATTGTGGGTATTTATCATCAATTCGTCAAACATTACGTTCGTCAATTTTTTTGATCGGAGAAGCATCAGCTGAATACCCATCGAAGGGGATGGAATGCAACAATTTTTGGATATAAATATTATTATGGAATATCTCTAATCTTTTCAGCAATGAATATAAGTAATAATATCATCTGAATATGTGAAAAACCGCAAGCAATTTGTATCATGGATATTGAATAATATGCTATAACTTATACCAATGTGACTTCTACATCATTGGTCGCACAGAAAAACTTATTGTGTTGTAGAGAATTTTCTCCTCTAAAATTTTTGTAATCACTGTTTTTCAACTACGAGGTACTGGAAGATATCGTAAAAAAACTGATTTTAGGCGCCATCTTTTCAATATGGCGGCGCTAACGGCGGCATTACGTGGTTCAGTGGCGTAACTTAATTTTAGGGGCCCGTCTTCAAAAAATCTTGGGGGCCCCTTTCCTTACGTTTAATTTAACCACAGTTAAGAGGAAGGAGAGGTGCCAATAAGGAAAAATAAATTATTGACTTTTTGTTTTGTATTTGTATATTTAAACAAACGGCAATTAAACGTCTAATTATTCTAATGCGGTTCTCCGCTGTTTCATTGTAGTAAATTCATGTATAGCAGTATAAGTGACTGTAAATCTAACATTGCCGCACTAGAATGTCCTATCAATATAAGTGACAGATACCTTAAGCGATCTTGTGATATACTGTTCCGTGAATAACTTTTTATCAACTTCAGCTTAGAAAACGATCTTTCAGCTTCGCGTCGCCACTCGCGCCACAAGATAGTCGTATTCTTCCACTCATTCCAAAGAAGATACCTGCTTTAGAGGAAGACGTACATGTGGCGAAATATATCGACGGTGCCGATCATGTACATTTTAATAAATCTTATAGTCAAGATTGTAATAAATCTTATAGTCTTGTTTTGATTTTGTTTTTTAGAAATAGCTCATTTATCGGAACAATTAATTATTCAAAGTCCGTCACCTCAGAAATAGCGCAAGGGTTTCGTAAAGGGCGTGGAAAGCGGGCAAATAGGTCGCATTGTAACACTTGTCTTTCAATATACTATTGTTTTGTTATTATGCCCCCTACCACTTGCTCAATTGAGCGTTCTTTCAGTACTCTTAGAAGAGTCAAAACGTGGCTTAGATCAACCATGGGGGAAGGCCGCCTCACTGGTTTGTGCCTTATAAGCGTACACAGAAAATATGTAGAAGAAAATAAAGACAATTATTGAGAAAGTGATAGATATCTTTGGCTCAGAGAAAAGAAATCTAAGATTTCTATTTGATACACAGTAAATTGTTTACTGTTTTGCTAGTTACTTTATACTTATACCTACTTATTCATACCATTTTATTAACATTAGTAATTTTGTTCAGCCCTGACTGGTTTCTTGTTAAAAAAAATAGTGTTCATCAGTGATCAAAGAAGTGTTAAATGTACTACATTTATGTTAAGTTTAAGTTTTAAAAGCTGCTTCTTAGTAATGTTCATGTCATTTTAAGTTAAGGCGGCAACCCAACCATGGATAATATTATAATAATAATGTCTAATATGTATTACACTATTTCACCAATGGTTTTTATTGGATATAGGAGTTAGCTGCATACCCTAACCCTAGTGATTTACGAATTTAAAAATGCTTAGGCAATATTTTTCAAGTAAGGACTTGAAAAATTTAAGGGCCCCCCCTTAGCAGATTTTGTTCCGGCGCCCCTGCTTGACGGCCATTACAGCCACACTCGCAATATCGACCCAGCAAGCGAAAACCTTGTTAACATTTTGTGTCTGCCTCCTCACTCGACGCACAAGCTCCAGCGTTTGGATAAATCATTTATGGGGCCATTAAAAGTCTATTATAGTGAAGAAATTCGCATTTGGATCCGTCAAAACCAACGGGCTCTTAGTCCTTTTGATATAATGGAGTTATTTGGTAGAGCTTACGCAAAAGTTCAGACATACACAATAGCGGCTAATGGTTTTCGCACCACTGGTATTTACCCGTGTAGCGTTAAAAGAAAATTGTCTTCAGGAAAATCCTTGAAACAAAAAAAATCTCAAAAACAGAAGTCAAAGTACAAAATAAAACGTCAAAAGAATGTTCCTGCTGCTGGTGGACGATGGTCGAGGGCTGCTACAACCGCTGATTTAGGGCGCCACAAGTTTATCAGGGAAATGCCTCTTAAACTTGAAGAGTTAAATTACGATTATCTGATATTTTAAAAGCTCCTACTGAGATTGAATTAAAATCATCGAAAAAAGATGAAATTGCGGATGCTTCTTCTTTAAAAAAAAGAATGAATACCTACTTTTGAATTTGTTACGATTTTTATGTTTAGAACTTGGAATCATATTAATTTAGCATCAAAAACTTTACAAAAAGTTGACATTGATTTGAATCAAGTAACGACAGTTTTAGACCGGGCATGTGAACATATATCTACTCTTAGAGACCCAAAATCTTATGACAATATAAAATCTGAAGCCATAGATCTGGCCACCAAATTGAGTATTGAACCGGCATTTCAGGCAACAAAAAGGCAAAGAAAAGTAAAAAAACACTTTGACGAACTTGCTTTTGATCATCGTTTCGAAAACAGAGAAGAATTTTTTAAGATTAGTGTTTATTATTTTGTTATTGACATAATTCGCAATCAGATTACTAGACGATTTTCTGCTATGCTCGCCGTGAAACAAACTTTTGAATTTTTAGAACCGCGTTATTTAAATGTAAGCTCAACAAAAGAAATATTACACAGATGTGAAGAATTATGCGAAAAATATCCGAAAGTTTTATCTCATCGTTTTGTAAATCAGTTTCACATGATTTTAGATTTAATGAAACATGATCTTAAAGAAGATATGCCCATAAGACAACTCTTTGAATTTATTATTAAAAATTATGCGTTTATGGAAGCAGAATTTTGCGAGGTTTATACGGTTTTTCTTTTATTTTTTACCCTTCCTGTAACAGTTGCTTCTTTGGAACGATCTTTTAGCAAGCTTAAAATGATAAAAGACTATATGCGATCTACAATAAGTCAGCAGCGATTGCGTGACATCAATTTTGTCTATAGAAAATAAAATGGCATCAAACTTAGACATCTCTAATTTAATAGATCGTTTTGCAAATGCCAAAGTTCGAAAAAGGGCGCTATAAGCTATAATAACTAATAAGTATACTGTATAGTCTATAGTGTACAGGTACTACTAGTTTATTAAGAATTTCTTTGTTTTATTTAGAATGTAGCTGATACTTATTTTATATTTTCTGCTTGTTATTCTTATTAATAGTTTGAAAATAAATTAAATAATCCAAACCATTCGTGCAGGCCTGCAGGGGCAAGTCATATTTTAAATATTAGTTTTGAAGTCATTGAGGTCCACAAGCACTTCTTGCACCGAGGCCCACTCTTACTTAGATCCGCCCCTGGCAACAAGATCAAAAGTACACTGGCTTTGCATATAAACCAGCGGATTAATGAACTCTGGAAATAAAGGGGAGGTTTAAGCAGGCTGCCGTTGGAAGATCTTCCTTACTTGGACCTTGCCAGGTAAGACACAATATCGTAATTAAGGTGAAAGCATAGGTCTTGTTTTTGTCTCACAAATATCGTCTTAAATAAGGTAGTTGCAATACACCCCCACAAATTGATTTGAACTAAGAAGTTAAAATACTGACTACTGTCAAATCGCAAAACAAATTAAATTATATGTGCCCCATGGCTTTTTCTTTATTAATACCAAACTAATAATTGATGAATGATATGAATGAAAAACAACGTATGAATGCTTAAAGGAAGAGGACTAAGTGGGTAAGACAAGATGGAGGATTATGGGAAGGACTAGGATGGGTGAATAAACTTCAGGTAACAGGAAAGGTCTAACCTTGGTTTTTCAGCAGCCGGTGGAAGTAATGCTGGTCCTCAGGTGATATTGGCCCAAATATGGAACTGTCGACTTAATCAATAACTCGGCCTGGATGGACGTTGGAATGCCCCTGAAAATCAAGATGACGAACACGACGAGACACAAAGAGCTTCGGTGAGATCGATACACAATCCAAGTTGTATTTTATAATTCCAAATCCAATAGGTACAACGTAGAAAAGTAAAAATGTCGAAAAGGCTGCAAAGATTAATTCCTAAGATCGAGCAAGAATATAATGAACTGGTTTACCTCTACAGATCTTGAACGAGCCGAAGTGTAGAATCCATGTGGTCGAATAATCCGCCCAAGTCCGAAAATTAACGCTGGTCCAAAATAGCAGAACCAATTACCAACTAATAATTCCAGCGTATATAGGAGCCTTTATTCTTAAATAATCCTCAAATTATGAGTTGGATAAATTTTAATTAAGAATTCAGCTAACCACAAAAAGTTGCAACAGGAAGAAGACTTTCACTTTTCCTGGGGAATGTGTAAAAGCGGGGATTCCCCTAATCAATCTCAGGTGACCAAATATTTAAACTTTAAAAATTCCCAACTTTGAATTGCAGGGCAAGGAGAAAACGTACATACAGGGTGATTCCTATAGTACCTGCCACCGTTTGGGAGCGTGTAGGTGGTGCGTAGGGGAGTATTTTGATATAGGACACTTGGGGTCGGAAATCTAAAATAAGGGTGCCAGAGCCAAATTTACCTTCTGGAATTTCGCGCCTGTAGGTAGGCAACCCAACCGGCCGGCGGTGCACACGGAGCGATCTCAGGCGGCGATGTGTGGCTGACACTTGATCAGAATTTTGTTTAAACCCACGAAATCCCGTCTGCAACGACGCGTATCAAGTGAATAAACACTATGGCAATAGTATAATAATAGTTGGCTAGATGTAGGAAGTGCATTGAGAACAACGGTGGCCACGTTGAACACTTGTAAACGTTATTGCTTTTGACTGTCGTTTTCCCTCCTTCCCTCCCATGTCGCTTCCTCGCGCTAACTCGCTCTGCATCGCTCCGCGCGAAACGTCGGTCGGTTGGGTTGCCTACATACAGGCGTGAAATTCCAGAAGATAAATTTGGTTCTGGCGCCCTTATTTTAGATTTCCGGCCCCAAGTGTCCTATATCAAAATACTCCCCTAGGCACCCCCTATACGCTCCCAAACGGTGGCAGGTACTATAGGAATCACCCTGTAGATCAACAGTGATAACAATTTAAATGTGAACAATGCAATGAAAGGTGCAATCAAGGAGTGAAATTTAAGCGCAAAGAAAATTAGAACGTTAAAGCCTGAAATACAATCTCAAAAAAACTACTGAATTCTTAACCAAATAGCAATTTTTTATACGGTTTCAGAAAAAACCGTCACACACTGTTTGGGACTTATAAGGGATAGTCAATATATTTTAGTTACTATTGAGCTACATACTCCTGATTTATAATTTAGGTCTGTTCGCCGATGCGACTAACAGACCGCGCCATCCTGTCAATATTTTTGAAGGGATTTTAATCAAACTTTAGGAACTGTCTAGTTGTAATATTTAATGATTTTTTTGTATACTCGGGATTTAATAATAATAACTATAATTCCTTTACATATTTCGGAAGGTAACTTTTGCAAATAGTTAAATGATACCGTATTATTTAAATAAGGATATAATGGAACAAATATTTATTGTTTTTTACTATAGACATTATAAACAAATGCTTTCACTACCACCCAATTCCTTCCTAAAAATACGTTTTTATGTTTTTGGATAAACTTTTTTACTTCGTCCTTCTTGTTTTTAATGTGATGATGAAAGTGTTTTTTAATTAGATCTTTTTGCTCGTCGGTCCACCTTTGTCTAATTATTGATGTTTTTCTTAACGGGCCCTTTTGTTTATCCGTTTTCTTTACTTTTTGCGAAACTTCATCTTCTGCTTCGGTTGTGTACGGTGACTCTGATTTGAATTAAAAAAAAAACGCAGTGTGAATTTTATGTAAAAAAAAATTTTTAACGCAACAAATCAAGTACGATAATATGCTGTTTTAGATTTTGATAAAAAGCCTACCAAAATACACTAGTATCTAGTAAATCTTTTATTTTCAAGAATTAAATAAAAAATGTCATGCAAGCACAAAAAAATTCGTTAATTTTCCAATGTACTTACCGCTACTGTTGATAGCCAATTCATATAGCTTTTTAACTCTTGGAACTCATGTTGAAAATTATAACTTTGAACACTCAAAAACACTTTGCACACTTCAAACCGAAGGGATGAACTGAACGGTCAAAATTTTGTACCCGCTTTTTCTGTTAACGTCCTATTTAAGGCGAAACCCTTCTTCCGAAAATAAAAATTACAACAACAATCTAATCATACACAGTTGACAACAAAGACTATCCCCTCAACGTATGTTAATAGATCAAAAAATAGAGGTCGAATAATTTTTCTAAATCAATTTGTTATCAGACATTAAGAGATAAATCCAAACTTAAATTCTAGAAAAAATAAAATTTCATCTCTCTTAACTACACAAAAAGGGCGATAAATCACATTTACCTGTCGATTAAATTTTTTTTTTACATTTGATAACATAAAACCCAAACAAAATTCCCAGAAATTCTACGTTAAATAAAACACGCGCGCGCGCACACACACGCACGTTTATTATTACTTAAGAATTAATTTTTAATGTTAATTTTTATAGAGTTTGGTTAGACTGTTTTGTCATTTTTCCTTTTACGATTTTGAAATAAACCTTTATTTTGCGTAATAAATTGTTTTATTTCTACAGTCCATAATAACGAATCATATCGGTATTTGCATCTATTAAGGCTCGACGTCACCGAAGTTTTAAAGCATTCCCGCGACTCCCAATCTTTTTGTTCGTCTACATAATTTGGAAAGAATGATAGAACATTTTTTTGTTGAGAGTATAAAGCGAGTTAAATGAATTACGGGAGATAAAAGCAAATTTTTTCTCAAACCGTTGTTGGAAATTATTACAGTAATGTCCATCCGTTTCGCTTTCAGTACATACACATTTTTTAATCCATAATTTTGTTAACCACGTGCCTTTCATCAGCCCTACATATGACCGTGGTGAAAGTACTATGCTCGTTTTCTCTAGCTAATTTGGGAATGTACATTGTGATAGCGTATGAGAATTATCATCGTATCGTAAATATCGTCTAAAAGTTGCCGCACACGTGCCCGTTCCGTCACGTTACGGACGGTTAAAAAAACGTTTAACATAAAAGACATTGATTTAAACGTCACTGCGCACATTAGCCCGTTCCGCCACGACTCATAAGTGTGCGTTAGCGCGAACCGTCGCGTCGACGTTACGGAATGGAACGGACAAATGTGCGGTAACCTTTACACTTTCACGCGTTAATATCGGGAAAATTTAATTCAATGACAGGAGAGCGGTATCCCTTTTTAATTGCTCGATTCTTGTTTCAAAATGATTTTACGTGGCATGCAAAATTACTTTTCGTAGTAACTGGCATTTTATCATGTTCCAGTTCTCAGGTTTTAGAAAGTTTAATCTAGTCCATTATGCCAATAATTTTTAAAGAGTACCCCCATAGATATCTAACAGTGAAATGGACAACTATTGTAACACTTTTCAGTGTTTAATTTATTTTTTAACAATGCTCTTATAAACAAGTCATCACAAATTTTCAGTACTTGTTTACAAGGAACTGTCTAAAAATTAACTTTAGGCGTTATGGTATCGTATATGACTGACAAGTGTACTGCCTCGTACTGGAGGTATATTAAATCATTACCGAAGGTTGGACCTAGATACCGGGTTATACTTCTTACCTCGTGGTAAACATTTTTGTCAGTACAATTCCAATTACGTATGTGTAAAGGACTGCAATAAAAATGTTTATTAAGTTCGCATCGATTGGTTTTTACCATGTGATATAACGCTTAAATAGCACCTCGGAGGCTTTTTGTGAAATTTGCTCTCGCTTCTTCCTTTACACCGCGCGTGGGGGTGATTACAATCCTAAAACTTTATTACCATTCTTATTACGCGGCTGTAAAATCAAAAGACATGAAGTGGCTTTCACCGAAACATAGAAATTTAATACGCTCACTGAAGTAAATGTCATATCGCCTCCGAGTTTTCCATTAAAAAGAAATCGAGAAAGTTGAGAAGTGTGCACGATTATGAAAACTGTAGGCTATTTATACATTTTATACGACACTTGAACATTTGATGTTTTTTTAACTGAGCTTGTGTGCATGTTCCCGATAACCCAACTCGAGGTATCCATTTGTTCAGCTTTCACTCTTATTGAACTTCAACGAGTTGCGACCGTAAATGCCCGTCTTTTCAGTTCGTTTGGTTGATATACATTACCAAATAACATTCCCTTCACATTTCGCGAAAATCTAAGTGACTTTCAATTTACAATAAAACGCGAATAACTTAACCATACTTTAGCCAAGTATGATATGCGTTATTAACGAGTCTACTATGTAATTATGTAAAGCCTTTATGCATACTAGTACTACTGTACAATATATGAGATACTTATGTAGAAGAGAGAGCGCTCCATCTCCATCTTGTAACCATCAGAGCGATTATTTTGCGTACATTTTGCGATCTTTTCATTGAAATATGCGAAAGGATGAGTTTTTAAAGTTTAAAGACGGTGAAGGTTTCATTCATATTCCGCCAAACAAATATTCATTGTGTCACGTTCAAGTATTTATTTTGTCGGTTGGAGTTCAGCGAGGTTTATTGGCAAATCTGCGTCACAGCTTGTCACGTCTCTGTTTGAAATCACATTTGGCGCCCCATGGACGCAAAATTTGTTTTATTTTACATGATAAAAAGAGGTCATATAATGTTTCATTCATTACACTGCGAATTGAGCTTCCCGCGGTAAAATTCTGTCGTCAGCTTTTTCTATGGACAACCTTAGGCCCAGTTGTACGTCAGTTTAAATATCAATTTATAGTTAAATTGTGGGTTAAAGGATTTGATTGGCTAATTATTTCACAAGTTGACCAATCGTGTTTCTGAAAGTTGTCAGTTAAACTAATCGGAAGTTTAAACGGACATTGTACAGGGTGTAAATCGAGAAGTGGAACATAGGCGTTTAACATGGGAAATTACTTTTTCTTTGCGCAAACGTTTCCTAATTATTTTACGCAAAAATACTTCAAATAAAAGTTATAGAGATATAAATTCTGCATCTAAATCATGTGAAATGATCATTCTTCTTGTACGCGAAAAAATTAATTATAAAGATTCACTTTTCACGAGTTTTTAGTCTAAGTAGCCATGGACTATGTTTTACTTTTATAAGCAAGAATTAACGTTATACAAAGTTACGCCAAAGAACTTTTCACACAAGGTTAAGAGCTCGCAAGCGTAATTGAGTTAGATAAGACAGTCTATATTTATAAATCAAACGCGATTCAGCAAATTCCCTAAACATTTTGCTGCGCTCTACGCAGTGCCACACATTAGAAAGAAAAATACTCTAACAGTCCGTGTAAAGTGAAATTGCGATAAAGAAAACTGTTGCTAAAGTCATATTATATTCACGTTCATTTTGCTAAAGTTAAAATTAATCAGAGTGAAAGGTTTGCTAACGAAATTTCGAAAATATTAAACCTGTGACGGCAACACGCCCCAAAGGCGTAGCGCTAATCAACACGGGTACGCCATCTCAAGTTTTGCTTACAATGCGATATATTTTCTCAATCAACTATTTTCCTTATTTAAACCATTTTTTAAAAGCTTGGTAGTTGATGGTATTTAGCATGTTTAAATTTGTTCGCCTTGCCGTTGTCGAACATTTTGTCATTTTGACGCATCTGGTATAAAGGCGAAAATCACATACATACCATCAACGGGTGAAAATCGCTCGCTCCCAACCCGACCTTCAACCTGCCACTCAACATAGGGTGAAGTAAGTAAGGTATTTTCGTGATATAAAAATTCGCCACGATCTTGCCTATTATCCTAGGGTACTCATATTTGGCCTCGTATACCTTCCATTGGCGTACTCCATCGTCGAACTTCGTTTCGCGCTCAGATTGCTTCGTGTTGTTTCCTACAATACAATACCGGTAACGTTGCAGTTGCAGAAGGATATACAAAACAGAACGAAATTAAATTAAATTAAATGGACCTTGTAGATAACGATAATCTATTGTTACTTAAACACATTTTGACATAAACAAAGTTTTGATCCGACCTATCACGAAATAACCTGCCCTCACAAAAACAAATTTTTTCAGCGGTAATATGCCAAATGAAAATAAGAAAAAATATCGGCAGTATGATATCCCAGATCTTTTGGAAGCTGCTAGATTAGTAAGGGAATGCCGTATGTCTGTCTATAAAGCCAGCAAGTCGACAGGTGTGCCATGGAGTACTTTGAAGGATTTCCTTTCCAAAAATTCAGAAAATGACACTATCACAGCCCCAAAGCTGGGAAGACTTACGTTCTTAGTGCAGATGTCGAAGCTAGACTATTTGATTAATTATTAAAATGCAAGAGCTGGGTTTTGGTCTGACTGTGCAAATGATAAGGAGGGTCGCTTACAAACTAGCTGGCCAATCTGAAAGAAATAACTTTTTCTCCAAAAATAAAGATATTGGAAGCAAATGGTGGTGGTTGTAACGCACCGGTTACTATTAGGACCCGTGTGGCGAGTTGTATATAGTAGTTTCTAAGTTAAGTATAAGTAAAATAGTTAGATTAAACTTGTGGACACCATGTCCCCTGCTTTGTAACATAATACGCCTCCGCATGAAAGGGCCCATGGACTTTCTGCCACACGTGCAACCGATTGGGTTTCCGGGCCACGGTGAATTATTACGGTCAACGGTGATACCATGTGTGGCGGCAAGATCCAAGATGCGGTAATTTTTCCCTTGGTGAACCAGGAGGAAACAGGGAGTTCGCTAGTAGCCGTAGTCGGCAGCGCACGTAAAAACCCGCGGCAGAATCCAGCGGGTTCTGGGTAATTGGAGAGAGTGCGGGATTTTGGCGACGTTTCGTTTTTGCCTGCCGCGAATTAAAGTGCACGTGTTGTGGCATTAAAACGAGCGGTTTTGCGACAGTGCGAGTGAAGTTATCTGAGGATACAAGAGAACCATCATCCTCAGCTGAACCTCGAAGAAACTGCGATACACGGCGCCGGCATCAGAGAGGTAGGCCTAACTTTTAATAAATCTGTCAACGGGTCGTGAGTGATTGCGTTCTGACATTGCGGCGGTAGACAGTCCTTGCGTGTGTTAGTTAGTAAGAGTGTACACAATTAAAGTGTACTTATTGTAGCGTTAGGTATAGTCTTATTAATATAAATGTTAGTCGAATTAGAGTTGTGTTTTAATCATTATTTATTAGCCCACTGGTCCTGAGAAAGAGGGATATCCGCTCATGCAGAGCTAGTACTCCGGTGCATTACGGTAGGTACTTGACCACTCAAATAATTAGAGTCGATTAAAAAAGCGACACACCAATTCAGGGTGTTGCATGGTCCCATTACAAAAACGTTTTAACCTTGCAGTACGGGTTCCCGAAAATCTGGCAGTATACCGGGCATCCATGGCTAATCCCGAAATGTTAGAAGATTTTTTTAATAAGTTGGAAGACATTATGGATCGCCTAAAGATCAAGAATCTATCTGATCGATTCTGGAATTGTGACGAAACTGGCCTAACCTACGTAGTCAAACCACATCGAGTTGTAACGTCTGTTGGCAAGCGGTACATTTACAAACGAGCTTATGCTGACAGAGGAGAGACACACACACATTACTGGGATGTATCTGTGCCAATGGAACGTGGATACCTCCATTAATTATCTTTAAAGGCGTCAGATGGAATGACAATTTAAAGAAAGATTGCCTTCCGAATATTCTGGTGAAACTCTCTCCAAAAGGTTGGATAAATAGCGACATATTTTTCGAGTGGTTCCAGTTTTTTTTATTAAATCGATTCCGGCAGCACGCCCTGTCGTCCTTTTTATGGACAAAAAGAATGACATTTACTTATTCACGTTTCCTGCTCACACAAGCCATCTTTTACAACCGCTCGACGTAGGAGTGTACAATTCTTTAAAATCTCATTGGTGCAAAAGTATCAATGAATATATGAGGGAAAATTCGACGGAAAAACCAAATAGAACTAATTTACATTCGATCCTTAACCCTGCGTTTCTATCAAGCTTTCGTCAAATAAACATCCAAAATGCTTTTCGGAAAACGGGAATCTGTCCATTTGATAAGAATGCCATTTCTCAAGAAGCCATAGCCCCGTCACTCTTCACGGCAAATGCAAATCTTAATGCATCAACTCCACCTCCACTTCAAGATGAAGTTGGCGCAATACTGCAGGTGCCAAAAGCCACCAACAGTATGAAACCAACAAAGAAAAAAACTCAAGGGCAAAATGTCTGAATGAACTCTCATCCGACGCATCACACAATCAACCTTCCACGTCAACTGGAGGGCTTCCTTCTAAGTCAACATCAAACGTTTCCAAAAAGAAAAATAAAGGTAATGCTAAGAGTGGTAAAAAAGATGAAGACTGGGAATGCGGAGTATGCGGTGGTATTTATTCCAACGATTCAAAGAAAAAGAATGGAGCTACATGGGTGCAGTGTTCATACTGTCTCGTACCATACCATACCAAGTGCCAACCGGAAGATACCGATGAAGAACTGTTTATGTGCGACGATTGCGCAGGTGCTTCTGATTCAGATTAGTTTGTATATTGCAGATGCCCGTCGAAATAAAAGTACCTACGTTTTTTTAGCATTTTCCCATTAAACTATGCATTCACGAAATTCCCTCCCCCATGTCACGAAATTAGATACCCTTATAACGAAATAACCTAACCAAAACCAATAATTGTTTACAATAATTTATATCAACAAATCCACTTTTTAATTAACAATGTTCTAAGTAATCATTCCTAAAACAGGAATCTTCATGTTGAATAAAGGTGTTCCCAAAAATATAATACAATGCTTGATATGGACATGAAAACACAAAAGTTATCACGAAGATACCTTACCTTACCCTACACTACATGGTAAATATTTACCGCACATAACATATTTCCCAATTATGAGATGAAACTTACTTAAACTTATACGTTGATTAGGGTCAAGTGGGGGAATTGTGAACAAGGGGTAATTGTAAACACCATTGGCAACTCTGTTAAACCACATTATTTTTATGTGCTATTGACAACACTGGTACTCCTGTAATGTCTGCTGCCCATTGGTGCATTTGCGGCTATGTTCAGTCTCTTTGTACCCCATTCATAGTGTAGTTTACAAACCACCTGTTCGCAAAGTGAATTTCGGTTTTACGTTGATTTAACAAAAGTGTTGTGTCTTTGAACTCATTCATTGGTAAGTAAAAGTATCATTATCGCTTGATAGTTAAATGTATTGAGAATCATGTAAAATCAATATTATTGAAAATTTATGGGTTAGGAGGAAAAATATTGGTATGTTTACATTTCCCCCTAATTTTTGTGTAATGGGGTAATGGTAAACAACACATACAGGGTAATTGTAAACTTAAATTTTTTCATTTTTTAATTGTTTTTTCAACTTTTTTTTAGTTTTCATGCTAGTTCTGAGCATTGTAAGCTATTTAAATAGGCAATTGTTTCAGGTCAATATGCCTAGAACATATATAAAAAAAAGACAGCCACCTAATTATTCTGTAGCAGATATCGAGCATGCTGTAAATGATATTCAAAATGGCAATGCCACATATCGCCAAGCACAAGATAAATATGGGGTTCCTATTTCGGTTATATATCATCGAATGAAGGGCCGAAAAGTTTCCTTAGATAGAATGGGTGCAGGTCGCCCACCAGTACTTAATCCCGATATTGAAAAGCAAATTGCGACATGCTTAATAGCTCGGGCACAAATTGGCTTTCCTTGTGATAAGGAAGAACTAAAGAAATTGGTGTCTGAATATGTAAAAGCAAATGATATACCGAATCCATTTCATAATAGTTTACCAGGTGAGGACTGGTACCAAAGTTTCATGAGGAGAAATAGTAATATTAGCTTAAAGAAGCCTGAACATCTACAAAAATGCCGAAAAACGGCTCGTGACCCAGCAATAGTTTATGATTTTTATTCAAAATTAGAGGAAGTTTACAACAAGCATGATCTGAAGGGAGCGGATAATGCTAAATTTGTTTTTAATTGCGACGAAAGTGGTTTTGCCAATGATCCCAGCCGACTAAGAGCACTCGGGGAAAAAGGCAAGGCCCTGTGTAGAATATCAGGAGGATCCGGACGTGAATCAACAACCGTTCTGATTTGCGTATCAGCTGATGGCTTTTTTCTTCCACCGTTAATCGTTTTCAAGGGGGCTGCTGTGCAGGCGCGATGGACATCTGCTGAATCTTATCCTGGAACCCGATATGCAGCTTCTTCTAATGGGTGGATGGAAGAACCACAGTTTTTTTACTGGTTCAAAGATTGTTTTATACCTCATGTAAACAGCATTCGCAACAATAACCATGAACAAGCTGCAGTTTTAATGTATGATGGCCATGCCAGTCATTATAGCATAAGAATAATACAAGAGGCTATGAATAATAAAATAGAGCTTGTACGGTTTCCCTCTCACTTGACTGATAGAATCCAACCCCTCGACAAATGTGTGTTTGGACCAATCAAAGTAAAGTGGGATAAAAAATTGGTGCAATATGGAAAGACGCAAGTTGGACAAGGAACTGGTCGTCTCAGCAAGGCACAATTTGCAGTTTTCCTTGGAGAAGTGCTGCGAGAATCATTGCTTTCAAAAAATATTATTAGTGGCTTTGTCTCTACTGGAACATATCCTATTGACCCAGCAAAATTTCCAGAAAATTTATTCGATCCCGTAGACCTTCAGAAGTACAAACATGCAAAACGGTGCACAAGTACAGAGATTGAGAAGACCAATAACTTGCCTCAAAATAATATCGAGCACCAAACACCATCTACATCTACTGAAAACACTGAAAAAAATACTGTTCTTGTGTCTAATACTAATATGTGGAATTCACAACCATCCACTTCATCTAGCGGCACGCAAGAACTTGTAATGCATTCAACACCTACAAAAACTATTATTTCAGCATCAAGAATTGAAGATTGCTTAAGCCCAGAAGTTCAAAATGTGGCAATGGATTTATCAACACGAATAACTGAACCTTCCCCAATGAAACCTTTGAATAATCCCCGAACCGTAGTGGAAATATTTTCATCAGTATTAGAAAAAAAAAACCAAGCTCAAAAACCTGATACGAATAAAAACAAATCTACTGTTGTTCGAAGACTAACCCAGTTTAGTTATGGGGAGGTCTTAACTTCTGAAGAAGTAATGAAAAGGTTGATAGAAGCTGAAGAAAAAAAAGATAAGAAAAATTCACTTGCAAAAAAGAGAACACAAAAAAATACAGATAATGTAAAAAAAACCAAGAAGTCAAGAGAATTAGAGGAAGTAAATCCAAGTCAAGTAGATAAAAGTAAGGATATCTACGAGGATAACACCGATGACGATACTGAAGAACAATTCATAATTGAAATGGAAATGGAAAATACACCTGAGGTAAACTACGAACCACCTAATTATAATGAGATCGTTCCAGGTTCATATGTGCTAGCAGACTTTGTAGGTGGGAAAAGAAATAAAACTCACTATACTTACCTGTGTGTTGTGAATAATTTAGTGGGAAAAGAAGAATTTTGTGTTACTGGAATGAAGAGTGTTAACAATATTAACACTGAATTTATTATAATTGAAAATGACATTTCAAATATTCCATTTTCTGCAATAAAAGCAATGCTACCACAACCTACAATTGAATCACGTGAACGCAAGCTAATTTATGTTTTTCCAGGTTATGTATCTGTAAATGAAAAGAAGTAGGTAGGCATTTTCAAAATAAAATATCTGTATTAAAACATGTCTTTAGTTATTGATTAGGGGTAATTGTAAACAACGATCTAGTCTGTTAAATTTCTATGGTTAGTTAGCTACCTAATTTGTTTACAATTCCCCGAAGTTTTACTCCATTTGCCTTCATAGTTTATTAAAATAGTGTTCACAATTACCCCAAAGACTTGGGGGTATTTGTAAACTGATGGGGTAATTGTAAACTTGTTTTTAAACAAATAAAGTCACGTTTTTAACATTTCATAGTTGCATAACGTGAAACAAAAGACATCAAATAACGTTGTTTTTATAATTTAACTTCGAAAAATTAACATTTCCATATTTTATGAAAATATACTGTCCAGACTAGCAAAAACCGTTTACAATTCCCCCACTTGACCCTAAAAGTTCTAAACGATTATCACTTCGGTATGGTCATTGGTCAATTCTGCCGAATTAACCGCACTGTCGTTCGTAGTACAAAAACTATTTCTTTTGTTAGTATATTTGTAACTTTAACTTCTCCTGACTCGGTCTTATTTTCGAATACAATACGGTTTTGTCAGCAAACTCTAAAAGTTTTCGTGAACGCGACTTCATTCTATAAGCAAGAAGATTTAATTTTCTCAAAACAAATTACACGTTGGTAACTCCACCGCAAAGTGTATTTGACAGTCGGACTTAAATGTGCTTTTAAACCAAACTTGGAGTTGTGAAATCTGCTAATCACGCGATGGTTTATCAGCTTAACACCTACCGCAATTCGCAAGTTCAATTATTGAACTACTTTAAGGACGGTGTGGCTCGTACGTAAACCAAAGGGGTTGCACACGAGTACTTTTCCTGATTCCACAATACTTAGGATCCAAAATCAGCTGTGGTAGGACAAAATCTGAGGCAATTCTAACGCAAGTGTTGGCCCCAAAAGCATTGGAAAAAATATTGAATGCACTTCAAGAAAAGCATTTATACTTCTCTGTTCAACTCGACGCATCAAATCATTTAAACAGAAATTTTTCCCGTTAGTGTTACAATGCTACACCATAGAAAATGGCATAGAAAATAAATTGGTAGATTTTTTTTAACTAAATAATCGTAATTTGCCCTTAACAAATATAACCAGTTTTAGTGCTGATAACACTAATTCTAACTTTGGCTGCAGAAATTCCTTGTATATGTAAAGTTAAGGAATGAAAATAATAGAATATTAAAAGCCAACTGTTATGCTCATACTTTACATAACTGTTTCAAACATTCATTGGACGAACTTTCAATTGATTTAGAAAATATAGTAACGAAACTTTCATTTTTTTGCTAAAAGCGCAAAACGGAGGGAATCTTTGATATCATTTTTTACTTTTTGTGAAGTAGAATTTAGGGAATTGTTGAAACATTGCACAACTAGATGGCTTTCACTATTACCAGCTATCGAAAGAATTTTAGTCTTGGGAACCAATCAAAGAGTATTTCGAAGATTTATCAGGAAACAATCAATTGCCTAAGTTATACGTAAACGTATTGACCATCACAGAACATAAAATTAGCAATTTAATTGAAATTTATTTATTATTTGTTCATCACTTTGGTAATACGAGTATATTTCAAATTGCAATTAAAAAGCTCGAATCAAATAATACAACAATATTGGAGCTTTTCGGTGTTCTTGCGGTTCATTTGCCTATTATATGTCAATTATATCTGTCATATGTGATATATGAAGCAGTCTATTACGCCCAAGGCCATAATGAGAGGGCATAATGGATTGTCATCTCATTATGCCCTCAAACGGCCTGTCAAATTGATTGACGGAGTTATATTATGTCATAAAAAAGATGCAACTTGATTCGTATGGAGCACTTTAGTGTTGGGCAAACAATAATCATGACATTTGTATATTGGAAATGCATTCTTTGGAATGATGAAAAATAAAATGTTGTATGCACCTCAGGCATTACTCAATATTTAACCCTCGGGCGACTTACAATCCCTCGGGCCGGAGGCCCTCGGCATAAATATCGCCTTAATGCCCTTGATGCATAAATAACTATAAAAGACAGAATAGAACATAACATCGGTCTTGAATTTCTCAAAAAACTGGACGTTTTTGCATTAAAAGATGCTTTCCCAACATTCGAAAATTTCACCAGTCTGATCGATGCTTTAAAACTGGACAATGAATTTGGTGTTGGTTCGCCTATAAATTGTGACTATCTTTTTAATGAAATAGTGTCTGCGAAAAAAATTTACGAAACTGTATGCAGTGCTTCAACTTTTAACCAACTTCCTTGTGCTGAAAAGTGGTGCAATATTTTAAAATGCGGTGAATTTCCAAATCTGTTTACGTTTATATCATTTTTTTTTAAGTATCCCCAGTAGTTCGGCATTTTCTGAAAGAGTTCACAGCGTAATGAACATTAAATGGAGAGATGAAAGGAACAGGGCCCTTCCGGCATTAATTAAAGCGGAATTATTAGTTTATTTTAATAATCAAGATAATGGTTCCCAATTTTATAATGATATAAAACATGACAAAGCATTGCTGCGTTGTGCAAAAAGTAACCAGAAATACATATTTAAAAAGTACTAGCGTTTTTTTTTTAATTATTTTTGCAATTTAGGTACCGTAGTGCCAGGATCACGTGATCAGGTCCTGCTCCTGCCTGCTTAGTGTTATTTGTCCTCGTCTGGAACTTAAGAAAGGTGGCAACTCTAATCCCGACTAACGAGTGTGCCGCCCCGATATCATACCCTCCGTATCTCTGTGGTTTTGAACTGCTCCCTGGTCATTTATTATTAATCTTTCAATTGCAGCTTTAGCCGCCGATACACCGGCTACGTGCAAACCGCCTTCTGGTTTCTTTAAGGTGGGGTGTGCGCGCACCCCAAGTTGCAAATATTTGTTGATATTTTTAGTTATAGCCAGTTGAGGCTCATGGAATTCCTTTACATTGTTCTTTGATGTCTTTTGTACGAAGTGTAAAAAACAAAAATTGTAAATTTTAGTTATTAGCCTATAAATTTTGAAAAATCGGAGCGAAAGTACGCGTGGGGTGTGTGCGCACCCCACCCGGTAATACGTGTATGTGAAATTTGGCGACTAATTTTTTCAAAAATGTTGATATATTTTGAACGTTATTAGTATGATAAATTGCATTAACTTATTTTTATTGGAATTTTGATACATCATCATACTTTTCTCTTTCTAATTTGTTCATTAGCATTCTTTATTTAGATAACTTTTATATATTATTATATAATTACTGCAAAATTCATACAATTCTGCATTCTGATCTAATCGTGTCATTAGAATTCTTTGCAATTTGTGCATTTAGGAAAATCATCATGGTCTAATTACAATGAGTAATTAGCGATTTTTGTGGTTACCCATAATTATACATAGATTGAAATATCTTTCTCTTTTGGGGTATATAAGGACATGAAAAATCGGGAAATGTTTGTATTGTTACCGTGATTTGCGCGTGTAAGTGTATAGTACGTATTCCAAAGAATTATTGTGACAATTGCGACTTCTCAATGGCGATGCCAGGTTCATCCCGAACAAGAAGGATTCTTGAATTAGCTGCTTCTAAATCCAGTGAGTAACTTTTTTTGTTGTATAAGTAGATGTAAATTTATTTGGTACTTTTTCTTTATTCAGATGAGGAGTTTGATGGATATGTCAATGAAGATCTAGATGACGAACAGCTGCAGGATAGTTCCGAGACAGAGGATAACTTGGAGGAAATTGTAGAAGAGGATGACGAAATATCTAATGATACTGACGAGGACGAAATAATGGACATCGATTTGCAGGACATCTTTGGTAAAGATGACACTATCTGGCTGAAGGAACCCACCAGTAGGAAAAGAACTTGTTCAAAGAATGTGATTAGAAAACCATCAGGACCGGCTCGATCAATATTGCCCTCAAGCAGTATGGCAGATCTATTCAAACTTTTCATTTCTCCTGAAATAGTTGAAGAAATAGTCACTTATACAAACCAAAGGGGTAGTCTAGAGATACAAAATCGAAACAATAGTGAGAATGCGATGGCCTGGAAAAACGTAAACGAAATTGAAGTATACGCATTTATGGGTTTACTAATCTGTGCTGGAGGTTTGAAAAGTAACCGGGAACCAGTAAAGATGCTGTGGAATGACGATTTCTGTTTCAAGCAGCCTATATACTCAGCAGTGATGCCCCGGAATCGCTTTTGTCAAATATCGAGTTGGATGCGATTTGATAACGCAAATACCAGACAAGAACGAAGAGAGAAAGATAAATTGGCACCAATCCGGGATATTTTCGAAAAGTTTGCAAAAAATTGCCAGAAGCAGTACAATCCAGGCTTCTACCTAACAGTAGATGAACAATTGTTGCCGTTTCGTGGCAGGTGCCCTTTCAGGGTATATATGAAAAGCAAACCTGCCAAGTATGGTATAAAAATTTGGGTTCTTGCCGACTCCGAGACATCATACTGCAAGAATTTGCAGGTATATCTTGGTAAAGTAGGAAACGCTCCAGAACGTGACCAAGGAAGAAGAGTTGTATTAGATTTAGTTTCTGTTTTGAATCCCGGTCACGGTATCACTATGGACAACTTTTTCACCTCTTTAGAGTTAGCCGAGGAATTGGTTGACAAAAAATTAACATTATGTGGAACTTTACGGCGCAATAAGGCTTACATACCTGCAGATTTTTTGCCTTCTAGAAACCGACCTATATATTCCTCAATTTTTGGATTTCAGTCAGAAGTCAGTATGGTATCATATGTACCAAAAGTAAATAGGGCCGTTATATTATTATCTACCGAACATCGAGATATGGGTATTTCTCAAGAAACCCACAAAAAACCAGACGTAATAATGCATTACAATGCTACAAAGGGTGCGGTTGACACCTTGGACAAGATGGTAGCGGAATACAGTTGCAATCGACAATCTAAAAGGTGGCCAGCAGTGATGTTTATGAATTTGATTGATATAGCAGCCGTAAATGCCTTTGTTTTATGGCAAAATCTCAATCCGGAGTGGAATGCATCATATCTGGACAAGAGGCGGTTGTTTCTTTTGGAACTGGCGAAGGAATTAGTAGGACCTCATATAAGAAACAGAGTTGGAGACCCCGCTATATATTGCAGGTTAACTAAGATGACAAGGAACAACATAAACAGTGTATTAGAAACTATTAGCCTCAACAAAGACGAAACCCAGGAGAGTGAAATTCGACCAAACGAAGAGCAGCCAAAAAGTGGAAGGAGATGTTATGGATGTCCAAGGAGCAAAGACAAAAAGGTGAAGACAACATGTGCCCAGTGCAAGAGGAATGTATGTCCATTACACAGCAAAACCGTTACACTATGTAAAGATTGTGAAAACTAAGTGTAATTATGTACATATGTTTAGACAAATTTTGTAAATTTCATTATATGTTTTTTTGATAACTTTTCTATATTTTATTCCTGTAAACAACAAAGTTAATTGAACAAAAATGTTTATTATAACACAATGTAACACCAGTAATAAACATATGCCAACACAAATCCGCATTAACAATGTAAAACGGCTGGGGTGCGCTCACACCCCACTTGGTGCTAAACGTTTTAAATTTTACCCGGTATTAGGAAGGTTAAGCTTATTCGCGATTCCCGCAAACAGCTGACCGGCCGGGCGTCCCAACATTACGAGGGTTGCGTATAAAGTTTTGTGTTACTTTAAATGACATTGCTTTATTCTGTATTTCAATTCGATTTAATTGAATTACAATTTATTGACTCCGAATTATTTCAACTGAAGCTATCCGAGGCTGTGGAAACCAGCCGGGCCACCACAAGGGCATCAGATGAAAACGACACCTAGATCCCGATAAATTAATACTGTACATTTAAACAGAGAGCGAAATTAGACACATTTAAGATTAAGGCCCCCACACTTTCATTGTAGGGAAGTCCACTATGTTTATTATAGAGTAAAAAAACATGTAACTGGTATTTACGAGTATATTGGCGGAGTGTGTAACAAATGTTATTCAAAGATTTGCATTACAAATTCCACCCTCATATTAACAAAGTAATACAATTATGTAAATAGCCCAATTCACTTACTATTTAGATATTAACCCCGTGCAGGTACTGTAAATATTGTCTCATATCTCAGAAACACAGCACAGATGCGCCCATTTGTTATTGTAACTTCGTAGGTTACTACGTAACGCACTTGTGTCGTGGGATATACATTATACTTCTAATCTTCATCTATATGCTAACTACTAACGATTACCAAGTGGATTCGTAGAATAACAGCCTAAATGTCCTTCGGAATGTATTATAGAAAGGGTAACAAGGACTTAATTTGATCTAGGTACAAGCTGCCATTAAGATAGCAACATGCACCGCTTTATAGGTATCATTTTGTTTATAATCCTTGCAGTTCACAAATCTGTTGTTAACTTATCATATCATACAATTACAACGTTTCAGTAAAACGCAAATTCGTAAGAGCGAATTGTATTCTTTATCGACAATTATTGCGGATTTCCAAATCTAGTGCTTGAAGCTCCTGCGAAAGTAAAAAAAAACTTATTGCTGTATGAATTGCAACCAGGGCCGTAGCCAGGAGTAAAGTTGAGGGGGTGCCGACAAAATAATTGGATGTACTGATTTTTGGGAATTTATTTAATATTTTTATTACACCATTAACGCATAAATAAGAAATGTGACTATAATTATTACAGTAATGCTGATTTAGAGAAATAATAATAACAACAAATATACCGTCTACCTATTAATTAATATAGTTGCAATTTTCGATTTTTTTACTATTAAATATTTGCAGAAAATGGTCTAAATTAATTTTTTTTTTATCCTATACAAGGAGAAACTTACATTTTCTCGCCTGTGTGAGAACGCGAAAGAAGACAATTGCACGCATGGAGCGAGAAAATTCAATTTTGTCGGCTAGCCGAGAAAAAAAATACGCCTTATGTAAGCTAGATGGCGCGGTTGTAATAAAATTTGCAGGAAGCGAAATTTCTTTTTAATTGAACAAAGAAGATAATAAAAGCAGTTTAACATTGACTTAATAATTAACTTTTACCTTGTATTTATTTCATTTTACTGAATCATCGATTATAATACACTATAATCCTGAAATTCATTTAATTACATACCTACCTACTCCACCTTCCGTATTTAGAATAGACTTTCGCAATATCACGTGACCAATTCAAACGTTTGAAAGAAATAAAGATTTGCATTTTTTTGATATTGTTACAAAATTTATTAATTGCTAGTGTATTTTACAATGGCGGAGTTATTAGCAGGCCCTTCCAATCTTCACGATGACAGTTCAGATTCATTAATTTGCACACCTGAAGAAATTTCCGAGAAAGCTAAAGAAGTGACTCTGCAATTATTACCTAACAAATCAAAAAAAAAATATGATATACAGTACGATCTTTTTATGAAATGGTGCGCTACCAAACATGTAAAAAGATACAGCGAAAGCGTAGTTTTAGCTTACTTAAGTGAATTATCGGCCAAATACAAGTCGTCAACTTTATGGTCGATACATTCAATGTTAAAAGCGACGCTATCAGTACGTCAGAATGTAGATATTGGAAGCTACGTAAAGGTAAATGCTTTCTTGAAAAAGCAATCGGTAGGGCACATTCCAAAAACATCGAAAACCTTTACATCAACTGAAGTGAATACGTTTTTAAGAGATGCCCCAGATGACATCTATTTGATGTTAAAGGTAACTTGTAAGCATAGAAATTTGTTGCTTAAACTAATCACACAATTATCACAGGTTGTTCTAATAATTGGAATCAGCGGAGCTTGTAGAACGGATGAACTGACCAATTTGTGCACAAATAACATCCAAGACAAGGATGACGTTCTCATTGTGCACATTCATAACACCAAAAACTATAAAGAGAGAACCTTTATAGTTTGCAACTCCAATAAAACGAACGCAACAGACGTGGTAGCAATCTGTAAAAAATATTTTAGTTTACGACCGACAAATTTGAATACAAACCGACTGTTTATTAAATATAATGCTGGGAAATGTGTTGGGCAAAACGTTGGTCATCACACAATTGGTTCCATTCCTTCGAAGATTGCTTCTTTTTTAAATTTGCCTGATGTAAAGGAATACACAGGTCACTGCTTCCGGCGGACATCGACTACACTCCTTGTGGACTCAGGTGCGGATATACTGACCTTAAAAAGACATGGTGGATGGAAAAGCAGTTGTGTGGCGGAGGGATACCTTGAGGATTCCATCCAAACCAAAATTTCAGTTGCGAAAAAGATCTTAAGTACAACTGAAAATTATGAAGAACCCAACAGTAATCCTCGAGCAGGGGCTACACTTACAACAAATGAGCAAGAAGTGACAAGTCGATGCTCCTCTCTAGGTGCTTCTACTTCCACTTCAACCTTTTCTGAACAAATACAAATGTCAGATTTATCTAAACAAGGCATCTCATTTTCTAATTGTACACTCAATAATCCGGTGTTTAACATTACAATTTCAAACAAGTAACACCAAACGTGTATATAAAATCTTTGTAGGTACATATAATAGTTTTAGTAGTTCCTTTTGCAATTTATATTAAAGGATTTGAAATGATTTCTAAAATTTACACGTGCTTTATTACTTACAACTTACAAGGTTACACCGTCAAATGACAAATATCAATAAAATGAACGAATGCGTGTGCGCAAGAACATTTTACATACCGCCTTACTCTATTCTGCCGACTACGCGACATACAAACGCGTATTAATCATTGCCTAAAATAATTTTTAATGTGGTCAATAATAGCACAGATTAACTACAAATAGTATGACCCAAAACAAAATTTTAACCCTTAAATGATAGACAATTCCTGCCGGCGCTATTTTTCTTCAGTATGCTATAAAATACGACTCCTTCTAACACCGTTTGAACATGCACAAATTCTTGTCTGTTATTTAGTGCTATACTTGTCTGGTACGTCATACGGGCATCATTTTAAATGTAATAAGTGTATAGGATAAAAAATATTGTATGCACCACGGCACGAAAGATGTTTTCCGGGCCTCAGGAAGTGGCCAGCCTCGGCTACGCCTCGCCTGGCCATATCTTCCTTCGCCCCGGAAAACATACACTTTCCCGCCTTGGTACACAAAGTACTATTGTAAATTCTTTTCTTTGCAGTTTGACGAGTCAACCGATATGACCGATACGGCACAGTTGTGCATTTTTATTCGGATGGTATTTTCTGATATGTCGGCTAAAGAGGAATTGCTAACAATGCTCTCTCTGAAAGAAAAATCTCGCGAAGAAAACATATACAACGCGTTTATAAATTTTGTGAAACAATATGACTTACCAATCTACAAGCTAGTATGCATTACAACAGATGGTGCACCATCCCAGACTGGCGTTAACAACGGATTTGTTGCGTTATGTCGAGCTAATAATATCTTTCCATCGTTTTTCTCATTTCATTGCATCATTCATCAGTAAGTTTTGTGCTCCAAAATTTTAAATATGGACGACGTCATGAGGGTGTGCACAAAAATTGTTAACTCAATTAGAGCACGAAGTTTGCAACGACGTCTTTTTAAAGCGCAATTTGAAGCTAGCGACTCTGTAGAACACACTTATTTACTTCTACATACAGATGTGAGGTGGTTGAGCCGAGGATAATTTTTAGATAGGTTTCAGGAGCTACTTCCCGAAATAATTTCTTTTCTAGAAGAACGAGGTGACGACACTAGTCTACTTCAAAACGGAAATGGCTCTGTGATCTGGCTGTCGTATCAGATTTGACAAATCATTTGAACATCCTTAATTTGGAACTACAGGGCAAAAATAAAACAACGATATGATGAGTGCAGTACTCCTTTGTCAACAAATTGAAATTATTGATTAATCAAATGAAGTAGATCTCACGCAGTGTTAAGTGTGAGCACCACTTTATAAGTGATTTATGCCCGTTTGCACCGACAAATTTAAGCGGAGCTTAGCTTAAGCGTCCCTTAAAATCCATGGCAACGATTATTGGGACAATGGTTACCATGGATTTTAAGCTACGCTTAAGCTAAGCTCCGCTTAAATTCCTCGGTGCAAACGGGGATTAAATTCACAAAATTGGATTTAAACCTTTGTGACTGAATGAAATACATTAAAATGTTAAAATATTCAACAAATCTTGTTTTTGTAATATCTGACATCCTCAAATAGCTAAATGCTTCACCAACTTGGACGCGATGATTATGCTTGAAATTCACCTGAACATTTAAGCACCTAATGCATTTGTTTACTTTTATTAGACAAAATTAAAACCTTACCTTTATTTGGGCAAAACAATTTAAGCATTTTTATTAATTAATTAATTCATCTCATTTTTCCAATATTTGAGGTTAGGAACGAGATTTTGAAAAACGGTTTTCACTGGCCTCTTTGGGTGTTATTTGGCTACTTTTTCATAAAGAAAAAGTCATATCATTCCATTTGATTTTTTTAGGATTTTGGATCATAGTGACAAAACTAGCCCCCTAGCGGAAAAGGATTCAACTAAATTAACTATATTTTGGTTGATTCTTGTTGCCCAAGGAATGCTCTTTTCAACGATACCAAATTTGTTACAATCGGTCAAACGGGTAAGAGGTTAAAGCAGGTTATTGCAAAAACAATTGAACGCCCCACGCCATCTTTGTTTTTGAAATACTTAACTGAGTTTTTGTTTTTACGAAAATGATAGATAAACTGGTTCTCTTTAAAAGTGTGAAAAAAGAATGTTTAGTTTATTATACGAAATTTAAAGAAAATGCAATTTTAACATTTAAGATGGCAGTTACGTCCTCTGGTGGTAATTTTTAGAACTTGAAAATATTTTCCAGCGATTCTTCATAACTGATTTACCCAATAATTTTTTTACCCCTAAGTCATACGACAAACGGTTCCCGAGATATGGCCGAGGAATAGTCTTATTGGGTCACCCGGTACATTTATTCCACGTTAATGAACATTCTGATTTTTCTATCTAAAACCAAGAGATGACAACTAGTGGCATAACAGAATTGAAATAAATACATTACACTATGTATCAATGTCATATTGAAAGTTTTGACACAGTGGTAGCTTGATGATGCTTTATTTTTGCAATCTCTACACTTTCCTGAAAAATTTAGCTCGCGCTTACTATTTTCTTGCCGAACCAAACAAATAGGTATTACTAGATGGGAGAGAAGAGACTATAGGAGATTACCTACCCTACGATTATTTTTAAATATGTGTGTGGTAACGCTACACTTATTCAAACGATTGCATTTAAAATGTACCATATGCTCTTTAAAACGATGTTTAATTAATACTTTCTTTTTTGTTTCAGGGTAAGGCATAGTATTAACTTCTTGGTGTTCTCCGGTTCGGTAAGAAATTAATAATCTTGCAGTGTTTTCTCGTAATATAAATGTTGCCTTTTAAAGTAGTAACTAAACTAAGATAAATCACGTTTTACAGTTCTTAGTATTTATTGTTTATTAAAAGAATGCAATGTAATGAAGTGAAATGACGTGCAATTTCGTATTGTTTTAGTCTGAACTTGCTATCTTTTAACCCTACGCAAAAAAGTTTCAATGTTTAGATTATCATAGAAAACCTCATCCTTCTCTGTTGGCAAGAGTTAGCCAAGTATGCCCCATATCTAATTAGTGCAGTAGAAAAATTTAATCTCATGTCAGAGTAAGCTATGTTCTGCAAGAACTTTCTAGAGACAAGTTAAGAATCTTCGCATCAATAGCCAGAGAGATAGCTATACTCGAAGGGTTCACTTCCTTTGAGAATTATCGCGGCACTGATACATCACAGAAGAGGTGTAAAGTTTCCTTCCCGTAAAGGTGAATTATATTGGTGTTCATTAGTCAACCCGAATATATATATATATATATATATATATATATATATATATATTCCTATAATCTACGCGTAAGGGGTTGGCATGGCAGCAATCAGTGTGACTGGTCGTCTCCCGCGCTCAAGGGTCATGTAAACAAATATCGCGACTGCTTAACCGCGATTCTTGCCAATTAATGAGGTAATTCACCGGGGGGTGTTAGCCCCGAGCTGGCGCTTAACTCTCCTAGATCTCTCGACACTCCGGTTGGCGATTGGGGCTGAATGCGTCGTTGGAGATGGCTTCTTGAAGGGTTAAGATGCAGCTCATAGCTATTTGGGAAAGGGTTACGCTGCGCGCGCGTATATTATTTAGGATACACATCCCGCCTCGGTCCTCTGACCAGGACCCTCGGCCAATAGATTAGTAACGTCGATCTATGTCGGTATCTATGCCAGGTAGGGCAATCTACCTGGGAACAATCTCCAGGTCAAGCTCACCCCCTAACTCTTTTAGTTAACAATGAGTGTAACGTTATGACGTCTATCGTAAGATGTCGTGATATTATAAGTTTGGAATTAAACTAAACAGGTATTTGAATTTTGGTCAATTTTTGCTATCAAAAATGCTCATACGCATTCGTATTCGTACGCTTTGTGCGGATAAACATAATCCAAGCGATTGATTTAGAATTTATTTAATTGCGTTTTACGAAATTGAAATAAAAAAAATTGCAAAATTCCTATTGAGGATGAATTTTTTTAGAAAAAATATAGAACCGTAAGTTTTTCAATTTTTATTTCAAACTAATATTTCACAATATTTTAGTTTTTTTTTCGCACCGGATTTGGGCCCGATTTACATAACACTTGCACTCATTTCCCATTTGTAAGATGCAACTTCTGTTAAAATCGTAAAAATCCGGCCACAAATATAAAAGATAGCGTTGCACATGTACAATCCATTTTTGACGTGCTACTTCAACTTCAGTTTATAAGAAGAATTTCATTTCAATGCTTTTCTAAATAAGAAAGTTGGAACTGCGCATGCGCAAACCTACATTTTGAAACAAATGTTAGATTTTCCTTTGTTCCTATGCGTGTATGCTCCTATGTATCAAATTTCATTTAGCTTCCATCAATAAAAAAGTTGGCACTGGGTATGCGCAAAACCAAATTTTGAAATTGGCGTTAGATTTTCATTTATTCCAAGTGCCTATGTATCAAATTTCATTCAAATACTTTTATAAAAAAAAAGTTTGAAATTCGGTTTATAAATGGTCGAGATGCGAAAAGGGCACTGTGAATTTTGAATCGATTCGACTCAACTTTTGGCATTGAGTATTATATGGCTAAAGCATGCCCATATTGAATTTCATGCAATTCAGTTCATAACTAACGGAGATGTTAAAGCGATTAGACATTTCTAACCAAGTTATCGTTCACACGGACAGATAGAGGGACAGACAGACAGACCAACAGACAGCAATACAAAATTATAAACGATCTCTAGGATCGTTAATAAATGGCAAAAGTGTAAAATTAAAATAAAACGGTTTGTTGGTTTTTTTACAATAACTTTTTTAGCAATAAACGCAGAAAAAATTACTTCCTTTCTGCAAGCCTCGACACCATAACGAACCAAATAGCGAAAAAAGTAGAACAATAGCTCTTAAGATAAAGAACTAGTGGCGTCTCAACGAACGAGCGGACGGACAAAGTGGCCACAATAGCGCATTTTTTTTATTTTTGTGGAAATGCGCTAAAAACAACTTACTTCAGGAGTATTCGTCGACAGCAGAATCAGTACCTACTTCGTCAAAATTTAAAAGCATCTACAGGCGACGCACGTCAAGAAAAAATCAAGCACAAGGTTAGCTACAATTTCACCATTCATCATTTCTTTCATTTAAAATCTTCCATGCATATTAATACGTACAATTAGTTGAGAAGTACCTTTCTTTTTGGCGTTAATAGTCAAATGTACAATACTTAATTATTTCAAATTCATTTTGTACCTTCCACCTCATTCATATTTTGTTCTGATCCCTTCTTTAGTTAATTTTTTAATTGATGTGTTCCTTTCATTAAGAACAAGAAAAAAAACTAATTTGTAAAGGGTACTTGATACTTTTGTTTGAATTAAATATAAAAAAAAATTCATTTTGTTTTTATTGATCGCTATATAAAATAGCAAATTTGCTTATTCTGAGAATGTGTATCGATACATCTAAACCCAAGGATACTATATAATCAGCTTAAGTCTGGTGACCATTGTTTAGCAAACAATATTGGCTACAAAACAATTATTGTCTACTAATCAACTTCTTCTTACATTGGTAGTCTGGTGGCCACTGCATTTCAATTATCTAAACAATAATTGAATATGTAACCAACTTTCCAAACAAGTCCTTTTTACACTTGTTGTACTGTAAACAACATTGATTATTGTTTTTATTGGGAAATCTGCGTATTAAATTTTATATACTTAGTGTGATTGGGTGGTTAATTCGAAATGGCAGATTTTATGCTATTAATTTTTAATGTTATCAACAATGAAGAAAGGTACGTATGAATATGAATATTTACATACATGCATTTTACACTATAGTGTTGCGATTTAGGATTAGAATGAATTTAAACAGAAGACAACTTCGTGATATGAGTGATCCATTTTCGCTTACTGAAGAAACCTTCAAAGGAATTTATAGATTGTCCCGGCAGCTGACTCGTGATTTGATGACAGACTTATCACCCTTTCTGCAGGATAATGAAAGAGTTTTGGGCATTCCTAAACATTTAAAAGTATGTTCTAAATAATCGGATTATGTACATTCTTGTACCGTCCTATAAATGTTGTAGATTTTGGCCACATTAAATTTTTTGGCTCAAGGGTCTTATCAGAAGGCTGTTGGACAGGACTTCTTCTGTCCAATGAGCCAAAAGTCTGTAAGTCGATGTGTAGAGGAAGTAACAGGTGCTTTAGTTGAACATTTTGTGCATTTTCCTTCAACAGCAGCTGAAAAAACGCAAGAAAAACAATTGTAAGCGTTAATTTTAATTAGGTACATTTTTGGTTAAGTGAAATCTACTTGCAGATTTATGACCGTGCCGCATGGATTTCCAGGAATCATTGGAGCGGTTGACTGTACCCATGTTGCTATAATATCTCCCCCAGTTGAAGATCCTCAATATCCTGCCATAGTGTTTTTGAATAGAAAGGGATATTACAGCATTAATGTACAAATAGTAAGAAACTTTAGTATAGCATTAGTCCATTTTTTTTACATAGTCCAATCCATTTTCAGATTTGTAATGCACGTTTAAAAATTCTGGCAATCAATGCAAGATTCCCGGGATCCGTTCATGATGCTGGCATTTGGACAACAAGTATTGTTAAGAACCTTTTGCATACTTCTTATGAGAATGGAGATTCATCGTCATGGTTGATAGGTAAGTGAGGATGTCTAAGAATTAATACAAAATCATTTTGTTAGGAGATGCTGGTTATCCTTTAGAACCATGGCTCATGACTACTGCTCAGGTCACAACCTAACTGAGCCAGAAAGGCGGTATAATGTAGCACATAAAAGTATTCGAAATGTAATCGAACGGCTAAATGGTGTTCTGAAGACACGCTTTAGGTGCTTATCAAAGCATAGAGTATTACATTACAATCCAGCGAAATGTGCCAAACTTATATATGCATGTGCTATACTCCATAACATGTGCATACATAATGGTGAGATTGATATCGATATTGATCATAGTAAGTAGCTAATTTTAATTAAGTGAAATGAACACAGCTTTATTTCGTGTAGATGATGAAGAGGACAATAATGATGAACCTCGAAATGCAGAGAATGATCATAATAATTTACGTGAGGGAAGAATCATTCGAAACAGAATTATTCGAGATTATTTTCAATAGTATAATTCTCAAAATTTTGCCTTACATAATAGATAGCAGTCTCTTTACTGCTGCCAGAAACTCCTCTAAGGATTGTAATAAAATGTGCAATGTTAATGTCATTCTTTTGTTGTTTTTGATGTATTCCTCTACAGTTCTTAATACATTCTTACTCAACCGATTTCTTCTACTTCTTTCTAAAATGTGAAATTACAATTGACTATATCTAGATATATATTTGCAACCTACTTTTTTGTTTTGGTCTGTTTTCCAGTGATTTAGAAATTTTTTTAAAAATTACCTGTAGATGCATTGCAGTTATGAATAAATAAAATTTTAATTAGTTAATTTTAGCTTACTGTGCTTCGTTTACTATTGCATAATTCAGGAACATCCATACCACTGATTACAAGTTTAGTAATGATGTTTAAGAGCCAATTTTCAATTTCATTTAACTGTATATCAATAGGCATCCCACCACCTGTTTGTAACCGATGTACATACAACTCTCTGGCTTTTCTCTTTGTTCTCGAGGTCCATTCCGTAAAACTCTATAGAAAATTGAATACTTAAATATATCCTGAAAATAAAGAAAGGTAACTACACCTTTTTCCACTCCTCTACACTTTTGGTTGCCCCCTTTGAGTTATTAAGAATATTACATAACTTGGCAAATTCCTCAGTTGGTATCTCTGTTAGGCACTTAAATTTTTCTAACTGTTTTAAATAAATTTTAAATTGTTCAACAGTTATTTTTGTTTTTCTTTCTAAAATATATATTTATCAAAAGTTGTGTGTACAAAAAACAGTATACAATATGTAAATAAAAATTAAATTAATGACCAATCAATTTTAAGTATGTGCCTTTTTTTCAAAAATATCGCAAAATCTGTGGATACCTCGGGCAATTTCCTGTAGGGCAGAAGCAACCGCCAGAAGACCATCCCTTTGCTCAGCTTGTCCATGCGCGTAAGCATTGAGTAAGGGGTGTTTCATTGAACCTTAAAAAGTAATATATTGAATTATCATATTCGGAAACATTTATTTCTTACTCTTTGTGGTCTTTGGGGTAGCTCTTTTTATGTTCCCCTGAACCTTAGGAGTAGAGGATGGATCATCAACATCCTCAAAATCATCATCACACATTTCAATATGGGTTTCCTACAAGTATTGGGTTTAAAATATTAAAAGAATGTACCACATTTATGTATATAAATACCTGGTGCCCTGTCAGAGTTATTACTACATCGTCATCTGCATTAATCGGTGCTTCGGTGTCTTCAACACCTAGTTCTTGTACCGATGTAATTCCTGACACAGCCACAACACCTGTAGCTTCCAGATATCTTTTTTCCACTTCAGAGAGTAATTTTCCTTCTCGAGCTCTTTTTTTGACAAGAGACTTCCATTCAGTAAAAACCTACACAGTTATTAAGAAATAAGTTTAAAGCTATAACCAAACCGACTGACCTTTTTCCAGCCTTCCACCGTTCTTACAGGTCCACTCCCACAAGAATTTAATTCATCAACGAGAGACGTCCAAAGTTCTTGTAGGATTTCAGGGTTCATACCTGGCTTTAACCTGCCAGTCACGAATAATTTATTATTTTCCAAAGTGCGCACATAAATTTCAAACTGTTCTTTTGTTGTTCGTTTCTTAGCCATTTTAATACCTATTTTCAGAACTAATTATGTGATTTGGTTAATTTGATATATAAACGTAGATATATGGATAAATTGCATGTACTTTTGTGCCTATAAATCTGTAGCGTACTTTAAAGGTTATGTATTACACTCTACTAGAACTACAAAGGAGCATTTGGACTAAAAACAGCTAACTTCATACCATTATCATAATCAATAATCCATTCGATTTCAATATTGAAAATACGTTTACAATGTGGGATTCAGACTACCAAATTTAATCAATATTGTTAACTTCAAAGTTTTAATCTTACTTAGTAACTAATATTGTTTGCTAAACAATGGTCACCAGACTTAAGCTGAATATAAGGATTGCTCGATCACTGAATTTTTTCGCCGCGTGTAGTGACGTCACTCGCGGACCCAGTACCAGCGCATGCTTTGATTAAGGCCGATTCCCATTATAGCAGCATCGAGCAGCGCGGCGCGGTGAAAAGATGCTCTCAATTGTTCGCATGTAAATAAGTAGATCCGTTTTCACCTAGGCAGAGCGGAGCGTTGCAGCGCAGCAAATTTTAAACGCGTCGGGAAGCATTGGAATACGCGGCGCTGCTTTGAAACGCGCCCCTCTGCGTGTAGACGGACAAGTGAGAATAGAGGAGCGAAGCAGATCGGCGTGGTGCTGCGGCTTGTGGAAAGCATTTATTTGTCTTCTGTGTCGAGCTTGCGTGTGTTAGTGGATTCGCTATGGACGGACAAAGAATAGAAAAATTGATTTTACTCGTCCGCTTTCTTTTTCTCCTTTTTTCGTCGTGTACATGGCATAGTGCCGCTATAAATATTATGAAATCATCTGGTGATGATGACGATGATGGCTCTTCTTCGAGCGTGTAAGAATACATTCTCCCTTAAGGTCTAGCCACACATAAATGAGACGTGCACGATACGTGCACGAGACGAGTGTCGTGCGACGCTCGTTTTTAATTAATAGCACAGGTTTAAATACATTCAGCCTCACATGAACGTAACGAACACGAGACGACTACGAGATTCGGTTAACGACAACGAGCCGACGAGTTTTGTTTAATTTTTCTCGTGCCGGTGCCGCTGCGCGTATAGGTCCAGTATGTGTTTTTAGTGCAATTAGGTAGTACATAATTTCAGCGTCATTTGAATATTTACCTTTCCTAAAATGGATGTTGAGAAACTTATTGAAGAAGTGCGACGTTATCCCGTACTCTATGATCTCAGTAATAACAAATACAAAAATAATGAGTATAGAGAAAGGGTTTGGAAAAAAATTGCAGAAGATCTACAGGTAGAAGGTAAGTGAACCTTTTGATTTACTATTTTATTCAATTTTATTCTTATAAAGCTGTAGATATAATATTTTAGTCTATAGATTGTGCCCTATAGGTCTGTTGCTTTGTGTTGCCATTCTACCTGACCTGCTGGAGATACAAAGTAGGTTCTAAGGAGATCTCTAACTTGAAATGCTGCATTTGTTGCTCTTCCTCTAGTCGGACGTAAGCTTTGTAAATTTTCGGACGTTTCTAACGTACTATCACCTGAATCTGATACTCGTGCAATATGGGCGTATCCCTCACGTTGTCTTATAAAATTGTGCAAGACACAGGTAGCTAATATAATAACTGAAAGGTTTTCAGGTGTGCCCTTGTGACGTTAGAAAACAAAATGAGTTTAATGGTGCCACTGGCTCTACTCAGTTCCTGGGGGTGGCGGGGTCGTGGATACAAATATTTACAATTTCATTTAATTTTATTATATACTTTTTGGGCGCCAATCTGTCTTTAACTCACATGCCAACCGACAGATAAATCGACACGTATTATTGATTATAAAGTTAACCTAACACTTAATTAATTTATATCACAAAGTTACGATTGATGGTGGTTAGAATTATGCTGTACTAATGGTGAATGAAATGAGGTGAATGATGGTTAATTGGGTGATAACTCAGGTACAAACAATTATGAACACGGCGTTCTTTCTTATCTGTTTGTGGGTTTTCCGGAAAGGAATTGTGTACAGCCGAGCTGGCGGAGCAGGCTCTTGATTAAATTTGGAGGTCGCTGAATGCTGACAACGATGCTGATTAGTTCGATATCGAAAGGACTCGGTATTCACTCTCCGTGCTTCGGATTTACTTCAAATCTATCTACATTCTACCTTCTATGCACATTGGGGTAGAGAAAGCCCTAAAAATTACGCAGTATAGGAATGGACACGAACGCCCTTCTTTTACTTACTATAGATGGAAAACGGCTCGCGTTAACTTGGTCCGTTGTTAAATTTTTGGACGGCCAATACAACAATTATTATTTCTTCTAATGCAATTCTCGGGCCCCAGTCGATTCGCAATTTCTCTTAAACGCCTTTCTTTAATCTCCGCTACAAACACACTCTTTTTCCTTTTTGCTTGACGCAACCGCCTCTTTCCCAATCTACTTTCTCCCTCCAATTTTCCGCGCGCACGCCGATTTTAGACGTTACACCCTGTAATCTTCTTGTATATATACGAAACTTTTGTTGAAGAATTCCAAAAGCATTTTCTGAAACTCTCCTTGCACGAGAAAGGCGATAATTGAAGATTTTTTTTTCATTATCCAAGTTTGCTCCTGGATAAGGTCGCATTAAATAGGTTTTCAAAGGAAAGCCTTCATCACCAACAATTATCATGGGTAGGTCAACATCAGAACCTGGAAGCTTCTTGCCTCTTGGTATATTTATTGATCCATTTTCTAAAGACGTCCCAAGGTTTGAGTTGGAAAGTATGCCTGCATCAGAATTTTTGCCATAAGCCCCGACATCTACTGCAATAAAATTATACTGTGCATCTACTAGAGCTAAAAGAACCAAAGAAAACGTCTTTTGTAATTCCAATAAAGACTGCCGCTATTTTTAGGAGCTTGTATTACACAATGCTTGCCATCCAAAGCTCCGATGCAGTTAGGAAATTGCCACATTTTCCAAAAGTAATCTGCAATTGTATTCCATGTATCTTCATTAGGCACCGGCATAACCTCCTCTAAAAGAATGTCAACAATTATTCGGCATGTATGATGAATGATGGATTGCACAGTTGATCGACCCAATCTAAAGCTGAAAGATATTGTTTTGAAAGAATCCCCGGTTGCTAGGAATCTGGAACAAAAAAATAGTAAATTATATTATTATATTCATCGGTGATTGTTATGTAACTCATCATAAAATAACAGAGAAAATGTATATGGTTGTTTATTCATTGCAGGGGGGCCAATAACATGCAAAACAAAATGGATCCATATACGTGATCAGTTTCGCAGAATTTTAAAGAAAAGGAAAACTACAACAGGTATGGCTGCTGGCCCCGTAAGAAAATACAAATATGAAGATATTTTACAATTCATATTGCCCCAAATGTCTGAAAGAGAAACTTTATCAAATGTATCCCAGTCACAAGATGAAGATGCGGAAGGTGATGAAGATGATATAGAAGAGACCCAAGAGAGTGATACACTCCTTGCAGAAAATGACGAGTTGGAGAAGACAATAGAAAATGCTGAAAGAAACGCAAGCAATGATTCATTCATTCCCGAAGCCCATACACAAAAAGAAAAAGATTTCTGCTAACACAATCGATAAACGTCAAGATCAAAGTGCTTCATCTCAGCTGATGTCATATATTTTGGAAGAAAAGAGAAATGAAAGGCAGAAGCAACCTCCACCATCTTCTGAGCAGCTTCATCCAGTTGATGCATTTTTAAACGGCGTATCACACACATTGAAAGCCCTGAATCCAATACTCTTAAATGAAGGGAAGACAAAGATTTTTGGCATCGTTCAAGAGCTGGAAAGAAAGCAACTCCTGGATAATCAGTCAAAGGTTGTGCTACCTTCCCAAGTTCGAGTTGTTCACGTACCTCAAGCGTCACCACTAAGTACTTACTCTTCACCTAGTTCTTCTTATGCTTCCACCCCACTTCCTTCCCCTCAATACAATCTACCACTGCCTTCTCCAGAATATAATAACGCTACTCAATCAGAAATGCAGCAGAGCGACCAACACCACCAGCCACCATGGTATTAAATCATAAATGTAATATGTATGACAAGGTTTATTTTTCAAATAAACGTTAATAGAGCGGCCATATATTACTTGTAATCAGAGTGGATATATTTAGACCTACTTCATGCAAAAAATATACAAACAAAATACTCACCTCAAGCAAACTGCTAACCGCTGTTTAGGTTCAATTGCAGATCTCCAAAATGTATCTTGTTTTTTTAACTGATTTTCTACTTTTCCTAATAGATCTTGAAACGTTGCCTGTGTCATCCTAAAATATTCGTAGAACTTTGTTTCATCGTCTAGTAAATGTGGATACAGTGTTATAAATTCCCCTTCTGTATCCCTACTTTTCCAGGCATTATGGACCCATACTTTCTTCTTTGATTGAGTTTTATAATTATCCTCTTCATCTAGCGCCAAGGCTATTATAGCCAATTCAGTACTAGTAAAATTTGAAAACATCACTGAACCCTCAAACTAGGTTAGGTATACTATCGCTCGCAACGGGTCTACGTTACAGTGTGACTGGGACGTCAAGGGACGGAGCTCGTGCCGGCACTCGTCTCGCGCTCGTATCGTACACGTCTCGTTTATGTGTGGCTAGACCTTTAAACTGAACACAAACAGACACGCTGCTTCGTCACGCTTCCAAATGGTGCTTAAGTGGGAATACCCCTCTACAATTTGCTGCTAGCGACGCGCCGCGCTGCTCTGCGCCGCACCGCTCGGAGCTGCTCTAATGAGAATCGACCTTTAGGATTACCATAAAATACGTCCAAATGGGTGTTGTAGGCAGGCATTTAAATTAGAAACACTTGTCCATTAATCTCGCTTGTAGCACCATATCCATACTTTGCGTATTAATCCATCAGTTTTAGGGAAGTTATGGTAAATGACTTCCGGGTTAGTGATTTTTGTGCAAACACGGCTGTTGTTACAGTCTAATATTGCACATCGGCGTCCTGGCGTTCATGCAAATACGTTCACAACTTAGCAAATTATAACTGTCAATTCTGACAGCCCGGTCCGTTGGTGACGTCACATATGACTTAAACTTGGGCAACATTACAAGTATAGGGATCGAGCAATCCTTATATTATATAGTATCCTTGATCTAAACCTAACCTTAACTTATTACCTTTTATTTATGCTTATTACCGTTGATGCATATTTATCAATCAACGTTATTACTTTAATCGTCCACCCTCCGCCAAACTGAAAAATAAAGCCGAAACGTTTGGAAGTGTTCTCCACATTTGTTTTTTGTGTATGTTTCCTGCTTTTTTAATTGCAGTTTCTGTAGTCTGTAGTTTAGTTCAAAAACATGGAACAACAACAAAGGACGCCCAAGAAGTCTTGTGTACCCCAATGTGATAATAAATGAGGCAAAAAGCATCGATTTCCGGTGAAAAGTGCGGAACTGTGCAAGCTGTGGAAAGACAAAATAAGCAACCCAGCTTTGGCAAGTTTATCCGATGAAGCTATTTATGAAAGCTATCGTGTATGTGATGTGTATTTCAAAGAAGATGTTAAGACCGGAGGCAAACGTGGTTTGTTGCCATTCGCGTATCCTACATTGTTTTTATCAACAGATGCTGATGCAAACAAAGAATATGTGGCCCCACGTTGGGCGCCAAATTTTATCACGCCAATAGCGATCATTAAATATAAAAAAATTCCTTTCGTTTTTATTGATCGCTATTGGCGTGATATGAGGGCTTTATTTTTCGTATTGAGTCGACACCATGATCTACTCGAGCGAGTAGATCACTCAGCGGTATAATCGACGTGAGCTACCAGCGGGACCGCGTCATAGGCACATGCACACAATGCACTCTAAAAACCTAGGAATATATCCGGATATCTGCGAGGAGTTTTACTTAATAGCCCAACAACAAAGCACGACCAGCACGATGACCTGCACAATACACTCACCGCCTACACGTGGGAGACACTCACATTAAAGGGCTATTACGCCAAACTCACTAATACATCCGATGCTCTACTTAGCATCCCTTGTATGATCGTGACCAGAGCGCGTACGCAATTTAACTGCCTATAACACGATCCCTTAAGACCCTTGCACCCATTTGTGCAGAATCGCGCATACTTGACCAGCCAGCTTGCCACATTTATCAAATAGGGTTTGCGTTGACATTTTACTTTTTCGTTATTAAGGACAAGCAAGCTGGCTGGTCAAGTATGCGCGATTCTGCACAAATGGGTGCAAGGGTCTTAAGGGATCGTGTTGTAGGCAGTTAAATTGCGTACGCGCTCTGGTCACGATCATACAAGGGATGCCAAGTTTTAGGAAAGTTAAATATTAGTTCAAACTTTTTGATTCGGAGTTTTCTGTACGTCTTGATAAGGTGTAAAGTTTCTTTCCCGTAAAGGTGAATTATATTGTTGTTCAGGCTTCCACGAGTGTTTGTATTTATGAAGTTTACTCATTTTTGAGTCAACCCTACCAGCTTCAACTAATACCTCGGGAGAAATCTTCTAAATGCCCGAAGCTGTACGGATTACCGAAAATTCACAAAGATGGTGCACCACTAAGACCTATCGTCAGTTAAATTGGTTCTCCACTACAACCACTGGCGACAAGGTCTACATCGGCCAAACCAACAGGCGCATCAACGTCCGACGAAAAGAACACCGTAACGCAGTGCAGAAAAACATCTCCACATCATCCTTGGCACAACTTACTAGCAGCAAGCACACACCATCGCATTCCAGGACACCACAATGACCGCCAACGTCCAAAACAAGATCAGAAGGATAATTCGAGAAGGTATCCTGATTGAAGTACACGAACGTAACCTCAACACTCGAAATGCTTCTCAAAGGTTACCTTCTACATGGAAAATCGCACTATCCAAGCAACGCCGCCCGACGAAGCGAAGTCGAGCAGAGCAGTTGGAGTCTTGAAAATGGCATAAATAGCAACGATAACGATCATTAATAAATGGCACAAGATCTGAGCAATTTTAAAACAGATTTGGAAACTGGTCCGTATCGTGTATTGAATCATCACGGGCGCTGTTTAAAGAATTTCTGATGATTTCGACAATGACGACAATAGCATTTGATTGCAAGTCCAATTTAATTCGATGCTGATCATATCAACAAAGGACAACTGTTGCATGTCTTCAATAGACGGGCAAAGTTGGACACTTTCTCCATGGAAATCTGTGCTGCATGAAAGTCAAGGCGTTTTTTTTTCAAAGGTCAAATAGAGAAATTTAAGATGTGAAAGTTATTTAACTGAAAAAGATCAGTGATTATGAACCTAATGCAGTTCAACTCAGACTAAGCGAAGAAATTGTTTCTGAAGAACAGCGAATATAACTGCGGTTACAAGTAAATCTTAAAAGCGTCAATACAAATTTTGTTACAATAAAATTGCTTCTTATGTTACAGATAATTGCTGATCAACAAAAAGAAATTGCCACTTGGAGAAGTTAGTAATCACCTTTTCGAAAGCCGATCGCCTGACAGCTTCCAATTTTTTTGTATGGCAAACTAAAAGAACCAGTTGCAATTTCAAAATTGGAAAATGCTTTGGGTGTAAAAGTAAATCCCGCAGGACTTTTTGTTGATACTGAGTACTGATATTTGGCAGCTTCTCCTGATGGTAATTTTTACAGTGATCTAATACGTTTATATTGTTTAAATTACTGATTTAGTTGGCGATAACTATGTAGTTCAAGTGAAGTGTTTGCATTCAGTCCACAAATCTGGAAAAGCACTATATGAAGCCATTGCTACACTAAACACTTGTTTGGAAATTGATAATTGTGGTAATACGTAAAGTTAAAACGCAACTATAATAATTACTTATACTCTAACTCTTTACTTATCTACAGTTTATTTCTCAATTAAAGATACAGGGTCAAGTGAATATTTGACAACGTGACAAGTGCTATTTTGTGGTTTATGTAAATGACTATCTTCTCTCCATATTGAAACTATAGAAAGAGACCGTTTGTTATGGATAAATCTGATGTTACCTAAGCTAACAAGGTTTTATGTAAAGTGCATACTAAAAATGAATACTGCTATCTATGAATCTACACAACACACTCTTGCATATCTGATCTTGGACATGAACAGCGAACCCCTAAGGATATGCGACGAGATCTACGACAAATCTCCGAGACCAACAACTGAAGCACGCTGATTACCCCATACTTAGTGACTTTGATGGGAATCCTTCAGGAAGCACGAAGTAATCACGAGAAATCCACCAAGATTGCAGAAACGTGCACTAGGAGCAGCATCGCGGAAATTTGTAAGTAGTGACAACAAGCATATGTTATATCCTCAGTGAAGTATCCCAATGTCCCTCTTGGGAAGTATCATGTGCCAGCCTTACCGCCGTATTTGGGCGAAGAAATGACTGGCGTCGACCGCCTACTGCGCAGACGTGGAATACCGTTACGAGAAAGGGGGATCCACATCGAAAAATACCAGGAAATCTAATATGTAACTACGACCTCCACATCTGAGACGTAAATGTGGGGGAGACTGTAACGAACCATTTTGCTACGCAACTGCCTTCAGCCGTGACACATTCAATGGGATATGAAAAAAAATTGCTGTGCGTAGCACAGGTGGGGTCCAGATGATTCAAAGAATGCTGAATTCATAGAATGCCAATCCATATAACGATACATAATAGAATGTTGAATTCATATACAAATTGATTCATAGAACGGTTGATTCATCGAATTGCAGATCCATATACAATCTGATTCATAGAATGGTTTATTCATCGAATTGCAGACTCAACGAAATCTGAATTTGTATAGTGCAATCAAAGAGTTGTTATAATCAATGGTATGTTTAGACAAAAAAATTCCAAATCGTCATTTATGCACAATTTATTATCGCTCCGGCCTAATAGTATTTGTGAAAGCAAATACAATTATCAATCCCTAATCGATTCAAATTAGATATAATGGGGCCTCCTGGATAATTTGCTTAATTAATTACATAGATGATAAGTACATCATTACCTAAGACAATAACTAACTACCTCATTACATAGGGGGTACCTCATTAAATTGATGGTGTGAAAGTACAACAATCACCCCTTATAAAGCTTACACTTCCCCGACTATTACTAGTTCAATAGTCATTTTTGAATAGACAACTACGCGATGGCTACATTCTTTACAAGCGAACGGAAAAAGCAGAAGATGGTTTGGGAAGGCTTCGTTTACAACTTGAACAAAGATCCAGGCAAAGGTCGTCGGTACTGGATTTGCGAGGAATACTTCACAAGTGTGAAATGTGTTGGGAGAGCCATTACCGATGGAGATAATGTCGTTACCGTTACAAAAACGCATTATGGGCATGCTCCTTCGGCCGTAGCCGTTCAAGCAAAACAAGTGCGCAGTAAAATTCAAGAGGTTGCTGGAGATCCAGGAAATAGGAACGCCCCTCGGACTGTTGTGAACGAGTGTCTGGCGGGGACCAGTGACGCAGCTATTGCAATTCATCCGAAATTGACATCACTAGAACAAGCAGTTCGCCGTAAGCGCAAATTTGGAGGCGCTAATGAGGATATCCCTAACTCACTTGCTGACGTTTATTTCCCGGACGAGCTGCGCCATACAAAAACGGAGTTAGAAGAAGACATCGTGTTTGCTGATACCGGTGCGAATGACCCCCAGCGCATCATAATTCTAGGATCACCAACAAACCTAAGACGTTTGCTTCGCTGTACTACCTGGTTATGTGATGGGACTTTTCATACGTCGCCAAATGCCTTCTACCAGATTGATTCGGTGCATGGTCTATATCAACGCCGAGTTATACCTTTCCTAACGTGTTTATTACCAAACAAAACTAGGGCAACGCATGAAAAGCTTATTCAGCTTATTCTTGATAGAATTGATAGAATTATAGAGGTAGATAACATTCAATATCGACCTCAAACAATTATTATCGATCGATTATCGAGAAGAGTGTCGAACAAGCTTTTCGCTCCAAGATCCCTATGGCTCATATTCATGGTTGCTGGTTCCATCTTTGTCAAGCTCATTGGCGAGCTGTTCAGCGCTGCCACATGCAAGCAAGGTATGCACAGGACATAAATTATGAAATTGCTGTAAAAAAGTTCTCGGCATTGGCTTTTTGCAATATTCAAGATGTTCGAGAACGTTTCGAATCCTTAGCGGACAACTTCTTACTGCATTTTGGTGACACAATTGAACATCAACAATTTCTAGAGTATTTGGAAAATACATGGGTTGGCCGTCCGCGCCGCACGCCATCTTTTGCTCCAGAGATGTGGAATTGTAAGGAAATTACAGAGCTAGACCTTCCTCGCACCACATGCAGTGTTGAATCTTGGCACAGCCAACTGCAGAAGACATTTGGACTTCATCCAAACTTTTTTAAATTTTTGAAAGGATATCTTGAAGAGGATCTGCGCGCTAATGCTATAGCTGTTAAGTTGGATTCTGGGGAACAAATTCCTCTATATCGACGCCGAGAATACCAACAAGCTAACCAACGGCTGCTTCACATACTTGAAAGGTATGATGACACAACACCGAACGAATTCTTAGAAAGATGTGCAAATTATATTAGATATTGACATGTATGTACTGCATATATACCATTATAATTGTCATATAATGTTTAAATTGCAATATTTTGTAATACTTGTAACCTTTATGTTCTATTTTATAAATAATTAAAATTGGTTGGTGATTATGGCTTTTATTTGTATCCAGTGTTCTATACATTCTTTATTGTGTGCGTATTACATTTTACATTCTATGAATTGTAGCGTTCTATGAAAACAATATTCTTTGAGTTTTAACTTTCTACGAGTTTGGCACTCTATGAATTGGCAGTCTATGGATCGCCATTCTATGAACTATCTGAGACCCAGCACAGGTACCACCCGTACACGTGCGCATGCGATTAACGCTGCCTTTCTCAGCGAATGTGACCGGATGATTTGTGGACTACGAAGACATGAAAACGGGCAGCATGATCTTCACCAATGTCAGCGACGAAGGCCGGGGAGTAACGGAACTACGTCGGCTGTACCATGGATCCTCTCAATGCGAGAAGATTTGTCGGTGCGACCCTTTTGCGCAGGGTTAAAGCATGTGGCCCACGATACAGGTCGTAGTTCCGGGATCTTCTGGATTCCTGAACCGGATCTCCTTCTTGCTGCTTCTGACTTATGGCCGCCGTAGGGAGCACTCCCCCTCCGGCTGAAAGGCACATTTAAATTTAAATATTTCGTAACCGATTTAAATTGTATTTTTGTAATATCTTTTTACTGAAGCATAGTTGCTCAATGACACCTTACACTGTTGTAATATGAGTAATACTGTTTTTTATTTTATTTTGAGAATATACATTCACTTTTAATACAAATTCAAGTTAAGGATTGGATTTTTATGTGATAACCCTATAGCCACTTTGACCCACCCCGAAAAACAAAGTGGCCATTTCGTAGGCTTCAAGTAACCATTTTTATACAGAAATCTAACCAAGATAACTACCTTAGCTTAATATATCGTATATTTATTTAATTTTATTCATAAATTTCGAATAAATGGCGGGCATGGAGCAAATGGCCATGCAGTTATTAGTATCGCTACGTAAAGTCCCTAGCAGGGACGCTGCCAGTTCTGTCACGTTCTAACGCCTGCACTTTAAGAACGACTGACTATTAATTTGATGGTCTTTTTATTTTTGCCTTTCATTATTACCGCGAGGGATAACCATTTCCGATGTCTTGATTTTACTCTTTCAGAAAATAGAAAACAATAATTCTCCAATCATCTCGTGTCAATAGGAAACATCTCTTTTGTATGTTTAAAATATATCGAGAAAATCGATCTTTATTTTCTTTTCCAAACCACAACTCTGTTCCATGTTTCCTGTTTTTATTCAACACTCAAATAATCGCACTCGTCGATTGTTGTATGGTCAGTCAACATATGACACTAGAATGTGTAATTACGCGTTGTGAGCTCTACCGCCGACATTATTCTAGTATGAAATAATACATTAATTTTGATTTACTAACTTAACCGCAAATTCAACTAGCGAAACCTGTACTATTTCGGTGTTCTGAACTGCGTCAATATATAGAGAGACGCTAAAGCCATAGTGGTTGACTTCACAACTTAAACAATGAAGTGCGGATCGTTGAATTTCTTACTCAGTCACACGTAATAGATAGTCAAAATTGTTAGAATTTTGTTTTGGATTGAACCAATTCCTTCAAAATATGTAATTGATCTCGTTTTCTGTAATAGTTGTTTAGTTCAAACTTCTACGACTCTATTTCGTGCGATCTAGCGGACACTGAATTATTAATAGTATAATGCAATTTTTTGCAATTTTTATGTAGTAATACTAATAACAGATTGTTCGGATTGAACGCGTTGCATACATACTCAAAATTCGATTCCCTATTTAGGACATGATCTATTAATATCCCGAGTAATTGAACATTTTGTATGTAAAATGTTGTAGTGCACGTATTTTACCCTTCTAATAACCGGAGCTTTCAAAATGTATTCCAAAATACGCGTTTTTACTCCTACATCACATAAATAATTTTCTTCCCCCTCAGAGCGTTGACAAAGCAGACGAAATTTGACAACAAATTGTTGCAAAAATGACACAAAAAAACTGGGCGTATCTCATATTCAATGATCACTTTGACTTTTCGGTGGCTTTCTTGTGGATAATAAAAAAGTTTCTGATTCCCCTAAGGCGAGTAACTGTAGCGCATTTTCCATGTATTGAACAGTACTTTCTAAAAGACCATAGCTATATGCGCTATGTTTTTCTTTATTAGAAGCATCTATAGTTACAATGTAAAAGAAACATCACCATAAATAAGAAAGTTGTCAGTGCACAGTCTGCGCATCTGATTTTTACTATATACGATATGTTTGCCTTCACCAGAAATATCGGTGGTTAAAATTTCAAAAAAATATCTCAATAAATAAAAAAGCGTTTGTCTCCTTTTCTCATATAGTCAATCCTGGTTGTTGACACAAATTTTGGCAACTTGATAATAATAATAACATTTATTGCAGCACAGGCTTACAAATGGAGAGAGTTCGCCTATAAGGCAGTCTACCACTCTTGCCTGCCAAACAAGCTCGCGAAAACCGCATCCCGATATCTTGATTGAGATTATATATATATATCCTTTTTAAACCGCGTCCTGTTCGCCCAGACAAACTGTATGGTTGGTTGCCTACGATCCAGGATCACCGGGATAACATGTCACCACTATTTTAATGAACTAATACAAGAAATATATGTACACAAATTATAAATATTTACACTATACAGAAAACTAAATAAAAATTGTTGAATGCGACCCAATTGTAATTCATCAAAACAGGTCCTTTGACATTCCTTGGGAGTTTTATTTATCTGCAATTTAACCTGGTTAGCATCCAGCATTAACAACCGGCAGGTAGTTTCAAAAACCATTTCTGTTATAATTTAACTTTGAACGGGATCAATACAAATCGTTAACCGTTAACAAAATGGTGGACGCATCCACGACGTGTTTAGTGCCGGCCCGTGTAGCGCAGTTGAGTGGAAGCTCGACTGCGGTACAGGGTCCCTGGTTCGAATCCGGGTTCGGGCATGGATATTTGTAAATGTATAGTGGGTTGGGTTGGTAGAGCAGCCTCGGCTGAAACCCCGCCCACTTAAAAAATAAAGGCAAAAAAAAAAAAAAAAAATTTGGTTCCACTGAGGAAGGACAGCAAACTGCGTCCGAAATATTTGGATTATCAAATAAAAAACCTTTTTATTTTGTTCCTAATGAATAAGCCGTTTTGTATTTTATATTTTAATGTAAATTTTTTTTGAAACTAGGAAGAAGAATATAAAGACTGATCTATCAGTACCTGTCTGTTTCCAAGTGAAATATATTTTACCTGAAACCGTCAAGAAAATCTAAATTTCAGGGCTATTTTGACATTAGAAAGTTGATCTTTACCTGACTAGTAATGTAATATTTTTGCCTGACTCCCATTACAGTCCTAGTACATGCAAAATAACAATTATATAGATCGTTCGTTGAATAAGTCATTCAATCAACGATTGGATAATTATAATGCAGGCTATGTGGATATTTTTAAATATTAATACACCTACACAAAGGATAATGGTTTTTTAATTACTAACAATTAATGAAATATGTGTGGCAGTAATTATTCCTTTAGTTTTGCGTCATTAAAAGGTTTGTACGCTTTTTCGTACCTCTTTCTTGACTTTGTGGGGAGCGAATATTGCACTATGGCCGCAGCTTCGGCTACATTATAACGTCTCGCGTAGGTACTCTTCTTCACTGATACCTGCTTTTGAACCTAGTTATAAAGACTGTATAGTTGAAAAGTACAAAGCATAAAATGCAAACTGCATTAAAAATGACACTGATTGTTTTAATTATTTTGAAATCTCTATGGAAACAATTAAATAAAGTGATTTTAGCATGCGTGATTAGGTATCAAAATGTCACACATATGAATAATTTAATTTGGAAAAGTTATCTACATGTTGCGGTTTCAGGTAAAATTTTATACATATGTCATGAAAGCGCGTCCATCTGACTTGGAGGCATTAAAAAGATACCTACTCGGACACTGCGCGCCCTCGTACTTTTCAATAAGCCTCCGCGTCCACTTTCATGACTTATTATGTAAATAGCTATTTTTTTTTTTTTGTTTCTAATGAAAAAGCCGTTTCGTATTTTACATTTTAATGTAATATGTTCTTGAAACTTAGGAATAAGAATGTAAAACTGATCTATCAGTACCTGCCTGTTTCCAATTAAACTACATTATTGTATTTTGTTATTAAATACTATATAAAAATTATCTCGATTTTGTCTCATTTTGTGTATCAAATTCTTTGGGCTTTTGTATGTGTTTTTGTGTTGGGTTTTTGTATAGGTCGTTGGATGGGTTTTTGACAAAAACCTTGTGGGATGGGAATTTCCTTAAATCAGATTCGAGCATTCTGCCGACTACTCCCAATTAGGTTTTCCTAATTCGTAAAGTAAATACCAGAGTAGTATAGAACAACGTAATGCCTTATGCAGGGCAAAGAGCCCAAAACAAGAGATGGATAATAAATAAAAAATGCGGAAAATGCACTAAAAAGTTTAAATGTGTGCAAATTTAACTTGGGGCACAGCGGATATCGCGCCAGTAGTAATGCGGCAAAATTGTGCAGTGGCATTTTCACCGGCTAAACACTTTTTTTTTAGTCAATACCTTCCTCAACTTTATCCAGCTCTATTCAGTCATCAGTTAAGCATATCACCGATATTATAACAAAGAGAGCTGATTTAAGCAAAATAATTATAAAACACCTCTTGGGTGCTTTACGCGAAAATTGAATTAACGGAGCGGAAATTTCATTAGAAAAGCTAATTGCATTCATAAAAGTTACTCGTTCAGTTTTAAAATTTCGCATCATAATTAAATTCTTTAGCAAACTTAATGGCAAATCCAGTAAATCGGCATCTGATTAAAAAACTTCTCTTAAATGAAGACAAATAGTGCCAACTACCAACAATTTAAAGGGGGAAATACTCGTTTGTTTTACTTTTTAATATTAGAACCTAGAGAAGATACAAATTTCATTCGCGCAAGCTTTAGCTATTTGTTTCTATTGCAGCACGATACACACACTGTATCGTGTATTGGAGTTATACTTGACACAGGCAGATGGTATTAAAGGTATTAGCGAACATTCCTTCAAGTTAGCTTACTGCAATTCTATCAATACCCGTCACTTAATCCCGAATCTTTTTGAGCATTCTGAAGCGCGCCCAATGTAAAATGAAAAATCTATATTTCATAAGGTATAAGAGGATTATTTGGGCGTATAGTCTTAGGTTGAAGTTATTTGTCACAGTGATACATTTTTTATTAACGTTTCGAAAATGTTTCATACATTGAGATGTAAGACCGTGTAAAAACACGGGGATACTGTGTGCGAGATACAGTCTGTCGCCAGAATTTCTGTCAAATACACTTCGCAGACCTGGCACATTTTAAGCTTCTCTTTCGCACTGAAGTACTTTTTTGGAAATGCAGTGACGGGCTAATGAAAAAGTCACCTCGTGTAATCCCATCAGGCTCCCAAAATCATAAAATCACCGGGCGACGGGGACTAATGAGAGACCGAGGTTTAGTCAGCGATACTGTATGCAGGAAGTATGCGTGTGTGAACGGCTCCATAAGACGCAATATTTCAGGCGTATCCGAGGTACCGGTATCCGGGCGACTATCCCTGTATAAAAGCGAGTCCTTCTTCAAGAGTGCCGTTTGGATATATATATATATATATATTAATTACCTTACATGTCCGAGAATTGTGATCCAAATAAAAAGGTATCCGTACACAAAGAAATAATTACACTAAAGACATCACCTCGGCTAGGCAAAGACGTCAAGAATACTCAACTTCAAAATGAGTCATGTTGAAAAACACGCTTATGGGTGCGCCGACAAACACCTCCTTGAAGAATTCGGCTTCCGGCTTTACAAACGAAACTTTTAATACTGGTCGTGATTTCAAACTAGCTGGCTGTCGTTTCAACACAAATAATCCACAATGGAACTGGCAAAAAACGAAATAAATTCTTCTACGTAACGTAACTCGTTGCTAAACATAGCAAAAAGCTGATTTAAAACTTCAACGGAACGTAGTTCCGCGCTGAACTTGACCACACTATGGCACTAAACTTGGCATACAGTGATGCTCTTCCTCCTTGACGTTCTATTTACAGCGAAATCCTTCTTCCGAAAACCAAATATCACAACCAATCATACACAGTTGATAACAAAGACTATCCTATCCTATCCTCAACGTACGTTAATAGACCAAAATACTAGAGGTCGAATAATTTTACTAAACAATTTCTTATCAGACATTAAGAGACAAATACTAAGAAAAATAAAAATTCATCTCTCGTAACTACGCAGAAAAGGCGATAAATCACATCTACCTGTCAATTAAATTAAGCATTTACAATTGATAACAGATAAAATCAAACAAAATTCCCGGAAATCTCTTTTGCTTTCTCATATGACATAATAATTTTCAGGTTGTTACATAGACCAACGACAAATATTATATAGTACGGGTGATTCCTATAGTACCTGCCACCGTTTGGGAGCGTGTAGGTGGTGCGTAGGGGAGTATTTTGATATAGGACACTTGGGGTCGGAAATCTAAAATAAGGGTGCCAGAGCCAAATTTACCTTCTGGAATTTCGCGCCTGTAGGTAGGCAACCCAACCGGCGGGCGGTGCACACGGAGCGATCTCAGGCGGCGATGTGTGGCTGACACTTGATCAGAATTTTGTTTAAACCCACGAAATCCCGTCTGCAACGACGCGTATCAAGTGAATAAACACTATGGCAATAGTATAATAATAGTTGGCTAGATGTAGGAAGTGCATTGAGAACAACGGTGGCCACGTTGAACACTTGTAAACGTTATTGCTTTTGACTGTCGTTTTCCCTCCTTCCCTCCAATGTCGCTTCCTCGCGCTAACTCGCTCTGCATCGCTCCGCGCGAAACGTCGGTCGGTTGGGTTGCCTACATACAGGCGTGAAATTCCAGAAGATAAATTTGGTTCTGGCGCCCTTATTTTAGATTTCCGACCCCAAGTGTCCTATATCAAAATACTCCCCTAGGCACCCCCTATACGCTCCCAAACGGTGGCAGGTACTATAGGAATCACCCTGTATATGCGTACATCTATGAACCGTTCACAGCTCCTATTTTATGGTGGGTGAGTTTGGAATACCTCCCGATTGTTTGTGGTTTGTTCTATTTTCCAAACACGGCCACGCTAACGTAACTAATAGTACATTATATATCAAGGTAGAGAAGTCCACTATTATTGCCTGAGCACCAAGATTACATCTCGAGGCGCTTGCGCCGAGGGGTGTAAGGTGCGAAGGCAATAATAGACTTCTCTACCGTGGTATATATACTATTTTTTTCACTACTAGCACTTGAAATCCTCTAAATTAACATATTATATTGATAAGAGAGTTAACGGTTGGACAGAATTGTTTGTTTCTTAATTTAACATGTCAATCAAGTACGTGGAAGTACAAGTCAAACAGGCCGTATTTTGTTCTGTCATTGAGATTTTTCAAAGAGTAATTTCGTTCGAATTTTTTCAAAATGTGATAATTTTAGGTATGTAATTTCTCTGGAAATTGCGAATGGTGGCAATTATTCGTTTTAGAGAACTTGTCTAAACGTTCATTGAGCGAAATTTCGGGTTGTGTTTTCTAAAAGTGACAGCGTGACAGTTCTCATTATTGACTACTAGTTAATAATAAAAAATTATTAACCACTTTGAACAAATGCCGAGAAAGCCTACTTTACAAGTGGAAAAAAGGTTAATAATCATGTCATCAGACGCTAGTAGTGAAAAAAAGGTTTTATTCCAACTGAATGACGTGTAAAACATACACGTCCCTTTAAGTGCTTCAATTTATACGTTCAATGCTATTAACTTACCAGGTCAGTCGAGTTAGCCCCGCTGTTTAAGAAATAAAAAAAACATATATGTTAGTTGATTGTGCTAGTAGTGTGCTGGTGTGTGCTACTAAAATTAGCAAATGTGCTACATCCCAACTATTTTTTTTTTAATTTTTTATGTGCGGGGCCAACTCGACGCTCAGCCCCGCCTAAAATAAAAAAATTGAACCCGTGACAAGCAAATTTTGCTGTGCTAGTAGTGTGCTGGTGTATACTACTAAAATTAGCAAATGTGCTACATCCCAACTATTTTTTTTTAATTTTTTATTTGCGGGGCCAACTCGACGCTCAGCCCCGCCTAAAATAGAAAAATTGAACCCGTGATAATTAAATTTTGTTGTGCTAGTAGTGTGCTGGTGTGTGCTACTAAAATTAGCAAATGTGCTACATCCCAACTATTTTTTTTTTAATTTTTTGTGTGCGGGGCCAACTCGACGCTCAGCCCCGCCTAAAATAAAAAAATTGAACCCGTGACAAGCAAATTTTGTTGTGCTAGTAGTGTGCTGGTGTGTACTACTAAAATTAGCAAATGTGCTACATCCCAACTATTTTTTTTTTAATTTTTTATTTGCGGGGCCAACTCGACGCTCAGCCCCGCCTAAAATAGAAAAATTGAACCCGTGATAATTAAATTTTGATTGTGCTAGTAGTGTGCTGGTGTGTGCTACTAAAATTAGCAAATGTGCTTTTACATCCCAACTATTTTTTTTTAAATTTTTTATGTGCGGGGCCAACTCGACGCTCAGCCCCGCCTAAAATAAAAAAATTGAACCCGTGACAAGCAAATTTTGCTGTGCTAGTAGTGTGCTGGTGTATACTACTAAAATTAGCAAATGTGCTACATCCCAACTATTTTTTTTTAATTTTTTATTTGCGGGGCCAACTCGACGCTCAGCCCCGCCTAAAATAGAAAAATTGAACCCGTGATAATTAAATTTTGTTGTGCTAGTAGTGTGCTGGTGTGTGCTACTAAAATTAGCAAATGTGCTACATCCCAACTATTTTTTTTTTAATTTTTTGTGTGCGGGGCCAACTCGACGCTCAGCCCCGCCTAAAATAAAAAAATTGAACCCGTGACAAGCAAATTTTGTTGTGCTAGTAGTGTGCTGGTGTGTACTACTAAAATTAGCAAATGTGCTACATCCCAACTATTTTTTTTTTAATTTTTTATTTGCGGGGCCAATTCGACGCTCAGCCCCGCCTAAAATAGAAAAATTGAACCCGTGATAATTAAATTTTGTTGTGCTAGTAGTGTGCTGGTGTGTGCTACTAAAATTAAAAAATGTGCTACATCCCAATAGTGTTTTTTTATTTTTTTTATTTGCGGGGCCAACTCGACGCTCAGCCCCGCCTAAAATAGAAAAATTGAACCCGTTGTAACCAAATTTCGTTGTGCTAGTAGTGTGCTGGTGTGTGCTACTAAAATTAGAAAATGTGCTACATTCCAATTTTTTTTTTTAGTTTACGGGGCCAGCTCGACGCTAAACCTAGCCTAAAATTGAAAAGTTGCACCTGTGATACTTGAATTTTGTTGTGCTAGCAGTGTCCTACATCCAAAAAGTGTTACTTCAAATTATTTATTAGCGCGAGCCAACTCGACGCTCAGCCCCGTTTGAAATAGAAAATTTTTGTCTGTAATAAAAATTTTTTGTTGTGTAGTAGTGTGCTGGTTTGTATTACAACAGATTTAGTGCTCAATTTGTGCTGAAATACAAGCATTTGTGCTACATATTGTAAAGAGTTATTATAAACCTGGTAGAAAGTCTGCGGGTAGCCGCATGACATAAGCGCATTTTTGGTGTGTAGATCAGTGACGTAAAATCTCGAGTTCAGTTATTAGCGAGAACAATATAAATATCCGGTGGGCACATAACTTTTAAGCACGAAGCTAACGCAAAAAAACCGGAAGTATCTATCTATTGTAGTTTTCGAGATGTGTGTCGGCTGGTGATCTCTGAGATCTCGAAAACTACAATAGATAGAGACTTCCGGTTTTTTGCGTTAGCTTTGTGCTTAAAAGTTATGTGCCCGCCGGCTATTTATATTGTTCTCACTAATAACTGAACTCGAGAATTTAGGCCCTTTTGTTCCAAAAATGCGCAGAACAATATAAATATCCGGCGGGCACATAACTTTTAAGCACAAAGCTAACGCAAAAAACCGGAAGTCTCTATCTATTGTAGTTTTCAAGATCTCAAAGAACGCCAGCCGGACAAAGTGAGGCTATAAGCAGATAAGCTGCACTTTTGTTCCAAAAATGCGCTAAAAAATATGGAGATGCTAGCTTTACAATAGCACCTCTAAGTTGACCAATCAGGTTGAAACTTAAAATTGTTATGTATTTAAAATAGATTATTGCTGCAATTTTATAACACAGCAAAATTATGTTATTAGTACACATAACTAAATATTATTTGCACGCGGAAGTTAACTGTTAACGAATTAGAATTTGTCATCTTTCCTATTTCCAATTGACTAAATTTGCCAGATTACTTACGTATTCACTGTATAAAAAGTTAGATAACATGTACTAATATAATCAAACTAATAATAATTTGTATAGTTTACAGTAATAAGCAGTGGTGCTATGTAAACTTAGCACCGTAACCTATGAAGCGACAAAGCATATGGGACGTGTTAAAGAAGAGAGAAAAAAAATCTGTTATTTATACAATATCGTAGTATGACGTAATACTACCACAGGTATTTTAATCTGGGCTAAAGGTAGTGTTACCATTACGCTGTCTGCGATAAAATGTTATCAATCTGACACTCTTTGTAGTAGATGAACGGAACTTATAGTAGGACAATCTCAAATCTGTCTTCTTTCTGGTTTATTCCCATGTAAATGTTCAGTATCATCAAAATCGTATTTAATAGTCAGGCGCCCTTAATGAGCCTTTCTTTGGACGATTTTGTTAAATCTTTTTCACAGATTTTTGTTTATTTTTTTAATGAATTCGGTGACAGTGCAATGTGCAATCCGATGTGTTCACTTTAACTACTACCATTGAATAAAGTTTCTTATTCAATGCTACTACTTAATTACGTACAACATTTTTTTAAATATATTATATACACATAATTCCACCACCAATGATATATCAAAAGCTCTAAATTGTCTCTGCAATGAATTAAAATAAAATTGTTTTTTGCTGACAATCCAAAACACATTTAGTTAACCATATTTTACAGATTAAGTGTAGGTACAGAGATTAGGATTTTCTCTTCTGTAAATTGAAACTCGCCAAAACGTTTTACGACATTATTCTTTAATATTTCGGACAGGACACAATAACTATTTACAATTTTGTTTTGAGATTTATCACTTTATAACCATGCACATGCTTTTTAAATAAATGGACAAATCTGCAACATCGTCTATTAGTTGATACGCTTCTTTCTTGAGTTTAAGGTGCTCCACAGCTTTGTCAAGAGGTAAGTGCCATGTTTTTTAAATCTTATGTATAACGCTAATGAGTAATGCGAGTCTGTACATACATTGATGTAGTTTGGCTAATATTGCAACAGTAATAACATTACATCGTAAATATTTTATATTTTTTTCTACTCATATTAAATAATATGTACAGGGTGTAAATCGAAAAGTGAAACATAGGCGTTTAACATGGGAAATTACTTTTTCTTTGCGCAAACGTTTCCTAATTATTTTACGCAAAAATACTTCAAACAAAAGTTATAGAGATATAAATTCTGCAACTAAATCATGTGAAATTATTATTCTGCTTCTTCTTGTACGCGAAAAAATTAATTATAAAGGTGCTGTTTTCAGGAGCTTTTAGTATAAGTAGCCATGGATTATGATAAAAGAAAAACAATTGCGTTTTTTTAACTGGCTACTTAGACTAAAAGCTCGTGAAAACAGAACCTTTATAATTAATTTTTTCGCGTACAAGAAGAGGTAGAATGATCGTTTCACATGATTTAGATGCAGAATTTATATCTCTATAACTTTTATTTTAAGTATTTTTGCGTAAAATAATTAGGTAACGTTTGCGCAAAGAAAAAGTCATTTCCCATGTTAAACGCCTATGTTCCACTTTTCGATTTACACCCTGTACAATACTGATGCGTTTTTAATTGAGAAAGTTATCCATTATTCAATAGGTTCTCATTATTCAACTGTTGTCAGCCAATCGTGTTCCGAGTTTGTCATTACTCTTCAGGTCACAATGTAGGGTTGTCTTGGAAACATTTATGAAGCAAAAATCAAGATCCCGAATCGCGTTAAATTCAGTTGTCATTAATGTCAATGAAATAAATTACGAGAAATCAGTTTTGTGCAAATTACATGAAAATGGACAGTGCGTGCTGTAATTATTTAATACAAGTATAGAAAAAGTATAGTATTTAACTCGTGAGAAAGGCATTCTTCACTCAGATAAATTTACGCCACTCGTCTTTGACGACTTCGTCGTCTTCGACTCATGGCGCAAACATTATCTTCGTGAATAATTGCCAACTTTCTCACTCGTTGAATAATATACTATTGTGAACTTTCGGCAAACAATGACATAAATAAGTATGTAATGTTTTAAGGCTTTCTAGAGACATTACTTTTGACCCAAATTGTACATAGCTGCACGTGTCAAAGTGTGCAAATTTGGTGTACACGAACTACCTATATCACATAAAATAAGACAAAGCGCATAACTGGCATAACATACTACATTAATCCAAAATGCGGTGGTCGATTTTATATTACTAGACTAAAATGCATTAAAATCATGAACATTAATAACGCATTTTACTAGTATAAGTTTTCAAAACGCATAGCATAGCAGAAAGTGAAAATTTTACAATTAATTAATTTAAATTACATTTAACCGCGTATCACATTATTAATTTAGGAAGCACTCGTGAAAAGATTTTCTTCTCAAAAGAAAATAATATCAATAAACTTAAATGCCAATTTTGAAATAAAACCTGAGCTTTTTTTTATTATTATTGGGCTACCCTGCATATTTTACGAGTTTTTAGTGCGTAGTGTAGACGTCACAGACGGACCAAAAAAGTGCGGACAATAGCGATTTTTCTTAAAAGAAAAATGCGCTAAAAATCATGATCAACACTACAATTTTCTAAATTTTGTTTAACTTTTTTTTTAAATTTAGTAGTAGTATTTTTTTAAATATTTGTAATTTTTTTTCAAGAAATTTAAAAATTTTGTTTTTGTTTAGATAAAAATTGTAGACGCTACAGTATACGGCAATTTTTAAATTAAATTTTTTATTGTAATATAAACTGCGTTTTAAATACTTAATAATTACAAAAATGTAATTAATGAAATTATTAACATTTATATTATTGTGCATTAATTTTTTTTTGTCACTATGTGCTATGATGCGTGCTTTCAGTAATAATTTATAACATTCTAATTTTAAAAAAATTATCTGTAATCTGGGAATATAAAACACCACTCGTATTAGTTTTTTTTTGTATTTTAACCTTAATCATAACATTTAACATTTTTAGTTTAAAATGGCAGAAGACAAATACAAAAAAATCGAAACATTATTTGTTCATTACGAAAACAATAAGGAAGAATTGATGTCTATAGAAGGAAAGGTTAATCCACCTACTCACGCTGTTTGGCAAAAAATTGCGAAGGAATCCAGTTACGCTTTTAGTTGCAAATACTTGTACACACTTATTGTTTGCAATAGACATAATTTCTTTGATCGATTGTGGCCTAAAGAAACTGAAAGCGAACATTCTCCTACGGAAGAAATTAACCTATCTAGTGACGTTTCAAATCCTTCTGAAGAAGAAATTAACACAATAAAATTTTCATTAACACTATCTGCTCAAGAGTGGTTAAATATTCAACCTGAACACAAAACATATAAAGATCGAAAATCGTATTGCGTGTTACCTTCTAATAAATGGACTAGTTTGATTGCATCGCATTTTTGGGATGTGACGAAATTGCAATGCACATTAATCTTCAAACGCTCAAAAGTTAGAGAAACTGGTACGTACTTGTCACTATATGGTTATTGCAAAAACTGTAAATCCGGTTTGATTGGCAAATTGATGAAAAAACCCTCTAGTAGTAGTAGAGTAGTAATATCCTGTGACTATGTAGGAAACTTTGATTTATGTAAAAGTACTTTAAAACGCCCTCTACGAGGTATTGACAGAACGACGACAGCAAAATTACTGATTTCGAGTAAATCAACAGCCAGTGGGTACCGTAAGTTACTAGCTAATCAACTAATGACATATGATGACAATGAACCTAGCATTTTACCAACAGAAAAAGCTTTACGGGATGCCATGTATGAAGAAAGACAAAAAAACCGAAAATTTGGAGATCCTATCAGTGCAATATATACAATGAAATACATACATCCTTACAATAATTATATTAAAGACATAGGGCTGGACAGCTGGATTTTTTGTACATTACTGGTCCACTTCACAAATTCATGTTTTTAATCAGTACTGTAAGTCTTCCAAGTACGCTAAAATTTCTATTGATGCAACAGGAGGGTTAGTGAAAAAAATTGTTAAACCAAATAAAGAAAAATCGAAAGCGTTGTTATTGTACGATGTAGTTGTAAACGATCCAACCACAAATTTGCAGTACTCTGTATCTAATATGATATCTGAGAGGCATGATTCGGATAGCATACTACATTGGCTACAGTTTTGGCATCGAGGAGGAGCCATTACACCTCGAGAAGTGACTTGCGACATGTCTATAGCACTATTGTCAGCAATTATTAGGACCTTCACAGAATTTTCATCGTTAAATAGTTACATTCAACACTGTTATGAACACTTAATCGGTAATAGAAGCAGTTTTGAAGTTACTTGTTATGTTAGATGCGATGTTGCACATGTTATTAAAATAATATGTGGGTGGACTTGTTTAAAAACGGCAATGAAGAGAAGTAGACAGTTTTACAAAAGATGCCTTGGTCAATTAATACAAAGCAGAAATATTCACGATGCATATAAAATAATAAAAGCAATTTTCATTGTAGCAATAAACGAAACAGATGGACAAAATACGCCTTGTGATACCCACAAACAATTTTTAATCAACTTGATAGGCAAAAATGTAATTTCCGACCCTGATGAAGACAATATTACAGAAGACGATGTAATAGAAAAGGATGGATTGCTTTATGAGAACCCCATGGAAAATAATAACTTTCTCGAATGGGGTAAAAAAATAGAAATTGAAGCGTGCAATGAAATTGTTAACGGTAGCTACGACAATGCGCAATATTTGCCAACCATTATTCCTAAAATCATCAGCTTTTTAAAACTTTTACCCATCTGGAGTAACATATTGGCACCGATGTTTCCGGATTCGTCAAAAACTTGTTCTAGTGCAGCAGTTGAAAGTAATTTTAATAATTTAAAAAACCGTATATTTTCGTCTGTTTCGCTTCCAATTAGACTAGATGAATTTCTTCAAACCCATATTACCTCGTTAGAAGGGACAATGAAACTTGTATCTAGAGGTAACAATGCAAGCCCAAATGAATCTATTATTGACTCCAAAAAAGGTATTTTAAAGTTTTCTTGTAAGTAATGTTGCTAATTTTTTTTAATTTTAGAAAAACAGACTTTGGATACAAACCGATACAGTACCGTTACTCCGTATGCTAAAAAAATAGCAATCGAAGGTAATTATATTGCATAATTTATTTTCTTATTTATCTCGTTATTTACATTCAGACGAATTTCGTATGGAAGAAAATTGGAGAGGAATAGTAGTTCCAACTAAAAGGAAAGCTTCCTCCTACCTAGAAAAAAATAGTGAATGGTTAAAGATAAATATGCGCGAAGATTCTAATGTTGTACCTATTTCAATCTTAAAAAATGGAAACAATTGTCATTTAAAACCGGTCAAAATTCAACAACAATTTTACACTTTCACGAACACTTGTGGCTTTGATTCTCTAATTCAGCTTCTTTGTTGCACTTGGTGTGACAACAAAACTTTTTTCAACGAGTTTTCCACAAAAGAAAATCTTCTTATAGAAATGATTAAACAAACAATTAAATCCATTTCAATTAAAACATATACCATACGTGCCGAATTATTATTACACATATTTCCAAACGTTGATGCTCTACCAAATGACATAATTCAAGTTGATTCTCAATGTACTATTGAAAACTTAGTTCGAAGAATGTGTGATTTGGGAGAGCTAAACTTTTCGTTAATTGAAACTATTCATTGTTCAACTTGCTTAAATTTAAGAATTTTAAGAAGTCCTTTAATTCCAATTCTCCTACATGACTTAAACACACAAAATTGCATAGAAGAACAAGTTATGCAACTTATGAACAATAGTAGAGTATGTGTTAAACAAGACTGCAATGTACAAAATGTAAGCAAAGTAGAGATAAACAAAACATATGTATTTTTTGAAATTGTCGGTGGTGCAGAATTCAAATTAAAAGATTTGCCGTCAAATATTAACTTAAACAAGTTAGAATACATTTTGAGTGGTCTAATTGTTTACTCTGGTCCAAAATATTCAACCAAAGACTCACTGGGCCATTTCAAAGCTTATTGCGTTCGATCAAATAAGAGGTGGGAGTGTTATGATGACATGACCACCTCAAAAAAGGACTGCCAAGACACAGAGAGTGTTCGTGTAGAGGCAATGCTGTATACGTGTGTATAGAGTGAATGTAAATATTAGATACAGTTGGGTTTTTATTTCTTTGAGTCTGTATGTCAACATACTTCGACAAACGTTATTGAAATTGTATTCAAAACATTACCATCTAACAAGGAGCGAAGATGTAGACGCCTGTCATTAAGCTTTGATTCAAATCCAAAAATACGTCATTTGTAGGTCTTGATGCAAGAAAGAATACTGAATACAAGTTTGTCGTATATAGTGGCTCACACACCGCTTAATTTGATGTACGTAGTCGACGTGATGACAATTCATTCTACCATTATTCTACAATTTAAGTTCGTAGAAGTTCAATTTACGTTTTGCATTTCAATCTGTTTTAACCAATATGCAATTTATTTCCTATTTTAATTGAAATTCGACCATTTCAAATACTTTTTTACTTATTTTAGACATAATTAAGTGTAGTGAAAGTAGATGGTATTTTGACTCAAGTTTTTAATCTTATTTCATATGAATGTTCTGGCGGCCATAACTGGAAAGAAATAAAAATCCAACTGTATGTAGTTTATAGTATTGTTATTTGCTACAATGTAGTTTTAAGTTTTTATATCATTTAAAAAAATTATTCTATTGTACAACTTGAAATCAAATGTAAGTTTGTTGTGTGTTCCTATTTATGTTTACATATGTTTTTTCTAGTACTCTTTTATTTGGCAAATATGTTAATTTTAGTAGCACATACCAGCACACTACCTACTAGCGCAATAAAACTTGACCATAACGGATGCAATTTTTCTATTTTAGGCGGGACTATGCGACAAGTTGGCCCCGCAAATACAAAATTCAAAAACATAATTGTGATGTAGCACATTTGCTGATTTTAGTACTACACGCCAGCACACTACTAGCACAACAAAATTTGATTAGCATAGGTGCATTTTTTCTATTTTAGGCGGGGCTGAGCGTCGAGTTGGCCCCGAAAAAAAAAATTAAAAAAGCACTATTGGGATGTAGCACATTTTCTAATTTTAGTAGCACACACCAGCACACTTCTAGCACAACAAAATTTGATCGTCACGGGTTCATTTTTTTTATTTTAGGCGGGGCTGAGCGTCGAGTTCGCCCCGCAAATAAAATATAAAGAAAAAAATAGTTGGGATGTAGCAAATTTGCTAATTTTAGTAGCACACACCAGCACACTACTAGCACAACAAAATTTAATTATCACGGGTTCAATTTTTCTATTTTCGGCGGGGATGGGCGTCGAGTTGGCCCCGCAAATAAAAAATTTAAAAAAAAATAGTTGGGATGTAGCACATTTGCTAATTTTAGTAGTATACACCAGCACACTACTAGCACAGCAAAATTTGCTTGTCACGGGTTCAATTTTTTTATTTTAGGCGGGGCTGAGCGTCGAGTTGGCCCCGCACATAAAAAATTAAAAAAAAAATAGTTGGGATGTAGCACATTTGCTAATTTTAGTAGCACACACCAGCACACTACTAGCACAATCAACTAACATATATGTTTTTTTTATTTCTTAAACAGCGGGGCTAACTCGACTGACCCTTTCCGCGGACGATATTGTAATAATGGCAGGAGGCATGAATGGTCTGTAACATAATTTGAATGTATGAATTTAATGTCTGAAAAGAAGAGGAATGGAAATAAATATAGGAAAAACCATAGTATGGCAATAACTCGAGATATCGAATCAATGGACACCAAGATAGATAGAGTAGGTACCAATTGAGCAATTGAACGAATTTAAATATTTGGGAGTGATTATACAAAGCGAAGGAAAATAGGAAAAGGATATACTTAATGGAAAGATGTGAAAACTCACGTAAGATATATACCTACCATATGATGAACAAGAATGTTCTCAGGGAAACGAGTATCTCCAAGAAGACGAAAATTTAGTGTTCAAGACCATACACATGGATGCGAAACCTGCAGAGAAAAAAAGGTGGATGTAAGAGACGACTTGAAGTTGAAAGTCATATACAAGAATACGTCGAGAAAGGCCAACTGATTTGGTGGGTCCACCTACAACGAATGGGAGACACACCACACCGAAGAATGTGGGAAGCTAGAGAGAGTCGTAAAGGAAAAGAAGCAGACCGGACGAGATTTATTGGGACGGAAATGTTGCAAAGATCCTCGAGCAAAGGAGTTAATCTACAGGAGGCAAAGCAATTAGCTACAAACAGGAGAGTGGGCACTTTTTGTGTGGATACATAATATTGTATGTACTTACTCTTAAAATTAGAAGGAATAATTTGATATATATACATATTTGAATCGGCCTTTTATTACTAGTTACTAGTTCTGATCAGAGTACTCTAAGTACCATAGGTGCTTTACAATGCGATGGGCTCCTGATATGCTCCATACTTTTTGGACGTTGCCCCAAACCTACTCCATTGCATTGCAACAAAAAAACATCAGTAGGTACCTACTATATTTTTTATGAAGTTTTCCATTTTTTGCCGGTGATGTAATTTTTCAAGTAAGTACAAAGATGAACAGGCAAAATCTTATAAAGAAAATATAAGAATTTTAGTTCATCTTTGTACTTACCTGATAAATCGATATAATATATTTAATTATTGACAGTACATGTTACCAAACTTAACTTGTATCGCACTTAGGTACCTACTTTATTGACAAAACGTTTCGTAGTTGATGTTGAATTATGCATTATTCAATGATTATGCACAATACGTCCCATTCCTACTACCCTGCTCTATGACTATATCATTTTGTTTTGACAAGCTACTCATTTATATTGTAATGGGAGCCCTTTAATGGGGTTGATTTTTTCTGTAGGGTAGCTAGGTTTTAGGGGTTAAGTATTAGGCCCTACAGGGTGGTTTTATTAGAGACTGGTATTCAAAAATAAGAGTCCAAAAGAATTAACCGCTCTTTTCTCTGTACGTAGGTAAGTCAAAGGCAGGATGCGATGAGTTATGGGATTTTTTAATTGCATGATAGGATTAGGTAGGTAGTGCCATCTTCGGAAAGCTTAGGTTTATTAAAAATAGAAGTACAGTACAGTTGAATCATATTCAGCTGTTGATACGAAGTTACGTGGCTTGGAAAAAACTACTTATGCTGCTGGTGAAGGGAGATTAGATGATTCCAAGAGAGAGGCAATTAATTAATTCGTTTTGAGCCGCGCTAGAGCAAGTTAGCTCATTGCGAGTAATAAGAAACATCGTTTTGGGCCACGAATTCTAAATATTGAGGTACCCAGGTTCTCCTTAAGTTCAATAATTAGTAACTGAGTTAAAGATATATCTAATTAAAGTTTAAATTCCTGAACAGAAAATTGATTTCTTGGGGGGGGGGGTCTTTGGAAGGTCGAAATTTATTGATATTAATTTTAATATAATATGTCAATATTGTAGCGAATATTCGAGAAATCCCGATGGACAACGAGGCGCCATGAAAAATTAGTCATAAAGAGCGAAGGCGGATGTGACAAGAAATATGACGTGTTTGTTCGAGAACTTTCTGAAGCGTCCTTGAACACTCGAACACAAGATTGTTGTTTTGTTATATACGAAAATCGAATTGTGTTTCGAGTTTAGTTCGATGCCCTTGTGTTATAAATTGTAAGTGATAAATAATAATTACTGTTATAAATTAATCCATTTTAAGACTGTTATGAAAGTATTGTTAGTTAAATGTAAATAAATATACGATGTAAATAAATTTAAGGAGATTGTATCAATTGATGCTTATTCTAGCATTGTGTACCTGTACACTTTATTTTGGACAATTTATTTATACGCAGAAATTCTAATTAGACTGATTTTATTCCTTTTAGGTACCTTGCACATTTGATTAATCCAAATAACTATATGAGGTGAGTACAGCTACAGACAACCTCATCACACAATTAAGCGACACACTTTTTATTTAAAACAATATCTAACAATGTATACTTATAGTATAACTAAATTGGCAGTTGGACAAGCGTCGACATCGAGCGCATCTTACATACGTACAGAAATTGTCTTAAAATTGTAAATCATGATGAAGCAAAGAGTTACACAGATATCTACCTACTAATATACTATAATGAAATGCGTTGTTGTTTCCAATTATATACTTCAATTTAATGTAGGTTGTGTATGACTCATAACATATAAAATGCCGTGTAATTCGTATTAAAAGGCCAAACTTCTATATCAAACACATCAGGAAACCAATAAGTACTTTTTTTCTCAATACATGTTAAGCGGTGATAGCGATTTTATGAGATGAGTCATACACGACTTAGATTGAATTATCATAAACTACATTGTTAACCAAGTACAGCATAATGCTTCAATGTTTCCGTTAATATAACTATCATCAAGTATAAAAGCGAGGTGGTGTTTTCCAACTTAAAGGTACATCCAAGCAGAATCGTTATGGCAGTACAGTAGTAGGGCGCGTAGCCCATATGCGTGTGTGCACGGTGGTAATTATGAGCTATTATCTCAATTACTCCAACCCGATACATAAAAATACAAATCTGGATTACGGTAAACTGACACAATTTGTCGGGAAAGATGTAGAAGAAGAGATCCATGTAGTCATATGCACATGACAATATTGCAAAAACTAGTTAAAAATGAATACCCACATTAATAATTAATTATTTAAAACACAGTAGGTACTTACAGTTTTTCTGATTCTGAAATTCAAATGTGTACCTGTACCTTCGGTATTTTTTAAAATACAGTACGACAAGCACCTGGACATTGGCGACTAAAATTCTTAACAATGATCTGATTACAAGCACACGCATGTTGCTTCGCGAACGTACTAATAATTAATAGGAATATAATGTACAACGTTCAGGCATCGCAAATTCTAACTGGCAGGTAGCGCTACTACATGGAAGTTGCGTATTTAATCAAGTTTCAAACAAAAATAAGATTTGAAATCTACGCCAACAATTTTTTCGTAAAACCAAAAAGTATGGAATCTTTACAATTTCTTTCTGGTTTCCTTTAGTGGTATAACGTATGCTTAAGAAAAACTTGGGGAAACGCAAGAGAAAACGTTGTATGGAAAGGCTAGCATAGTTTGAGGAGTTTTCACTTTATACCTAAACTAGATCATTTGGATAATCTGAGATCACGATTTTGAGTGTCAGTGCAGGGCCACAACTTAAAACGAGAACAAGACGCTTTCCTATTTCCTATTACCTCATTGTATTTTAAATTATTTTTGAACAGGGCGAAAACCGATTTTTTCTACATGTTCGATTTGTAAGTAAATATTTTTGGTATACAAAAGCACAATACATACTTGGAACAATTAGGATGGTGGCAATTGAGACTTTAATCTTCAAACGCGTCTATAAATAATCGAAAAAACCGCAACCAAAAAACCGCACGATTTTTGAGTATAAAACCAAATTAATCTCTAATTATGACTCTTCTTTTCGTTCACTTTGTTTTTAACCCAGTGCCGAGCTATCAAACTGTCAGACATACGGACAGAACTAATGAAAGTATTCGGTGTATTTTTCAACCAAATTTACAAAATCAGTAGGTATAATATCCTATTTATAGAGGACGGACCAGAATACGTAATACGTACAGTAGTGGTCAGAAGTAATGCCCTCCCTCAGATACCTACCACAATTGTAGAAAAAGTACCTACTAATATGTCAGTTCCTCCGTGATTTAGTTCAATCAACAAAACTCGCAGGAGATCTGCTCTATTAATTACGTGCTACACTTGAGATAATCGAGGGAGATTACTTCTGACCAAAATCGTATGTGTGAGAGTGAAATAAAAATCACAATAATAACGAAAGAGGCTTATTGGCCCTTGATCTGATAAACTTTCTGCACTTTAAACAGTAGATAGGTAGGTATAAGTCTGTTTTGGCCAAAAACGTACACATGTGGCTTTTGTCCGTCCGCAACAGAAACATTATCTTACCACTTGCCTCGTTAGAGAGAGAGAGAGAGGTAATGTCTTTTGAAAAATGATTTTCCATCAATATGGAAACGTGGTTTTTGTAAAATATTTCTATATCAACTGTATAATGCTGTGACCCTAATATTCGAGCCGCATGGAAAATAAATGCAACGCCCCATCGTTGGGCTATAAGGAAATTTTCTTTCCGGGTCGATCTGAGACAATTTTTTTTCGGGCCTCAAAAGAAGGCAGTGTATAACCTTCCTTTTTTACCAAAAATCGACTACACCAAAATTTCTCGGGAAAACACTTTTTCTTATTAACTTTGGTGCGTAGAATCCAAAACAATTCGTACTTTTTCGAACAGAATTCTCAATCAAAAGTTATGGACTAGAATCCAATTTCGAAAGAAAATTCAAAGGGCTGTAACTTGTGAAGTAGTAGTCCAATCTTGGAACTGTTTGAAATTATGGATACTACAGGCCACATTCTATAAGACAATTTTTTTCCGGGTCGATCTGGGACAATTTTTTTTCGGGCCTCAAAAAAAAACCTTCCTTTTTTACCAAAAATCGACTGCACCAAAATTTCTCGGGAAAACACTTTTTCTTATTAATTTTGGTGCGTAGAATCCAAAACAATTCGTACCTTTTCGATCAGACTTCTCAATCAAAAGTTATAGACTAGAAACCAATTTTGAAAGAAAATTCAAAGTGCTGTAACTTTTGAACTAGTAGCCCAATCTTGGAACTGTTTGAAATTATGGATTCTACAGGCCACATTCTATAAGAAAATTTGTTTTCCGGGTCGATCCGAGACAATTTTTTTTCGGGCTTAAAAAAAAAGCTTTTTTACCAAAAATCGACTACACCAAAATTTCTCGGGAAAACACTTTTTCTTAATAATTTTGGTACGTAGAATCCAAAACAATTCGTACTTTTTCGATCAGAATTCTCAATCAAAAGTTATGGACTAGAAACCAATTTTGAAAGAAAATTCAAAGGGCAAAATATGGGCATGTAGCACATCGATTTTAGGGTTTTTAAGCCTTCTGAATTTAAATTTTTAGTTAAAAATATTTTTGGGGGCATTTTGGAGGAGTGGGGGTGTTTTTAAGGGGTTGATTTTTAAATTTTTTTCAATATTAACGTGCCGTACAACGATTTATATGTTTTTAAGGATAAGGATACCGAATTCCATATCAAAATAGAGGTACAGCAAGTTATTCAATGTTAAAAAAGTAGAACAACGCCGACAGACGGCCCGAAAATAACATAAAACGCGCGGTGCGCCGCGCCGCGCCCGCGCTGCACAACGACATCATTTTAATAAAAAGATAATAATTATACCAAGCGCGATACGTCTTTTTATAGGTTTTTTGGGGTGGACGTGGAGATTACAATTTTGATGTCAAAATATGATTTTTGAATAAATCCTAGAAAGATATACAAGATAGCGTCAAAATTTATAGAGTTAAAAAGTTTACCATTTACTCCAATACCCTTACATAAATATATCTCCATCACACATACCCCATCTTGCAAAAAAGATACCATCTAGCTAGTCCAATACTCCTACCTAAATATCCCCATCCCACATATCCCAATGTATAATTGTGCAAATAACTACTAATATCAAAGCAAAAGTTTTGGTTAGTAGTAATTTTCACAGTTACAATATTAACTTTTTTTCAGCATTTGTTTTTTCAGGAACGGGATTTTTTATTTCTGAAATTATTTTATATTGAAATAATTTAAAACACATTTTTCTTTTTGCAAGACTATCAACGCCAGGATGGAAACTAAAAGTGAACATAAAAAAAGTGCATATTTCAGTGTGAGAAATCCGAACAGTTAGGTAATGACCATCAGTGAACAATGACTTCAAACAATAATTAGTAGAGAGCGGATTTATAAGCTTATAAAATTAAAAAAAAAGCGCTTAGAAAAGCACAACAAAATTAAAAAAAAGTTTTATTTTTATGCAAAAAAGCATAATGTTTCATGAGTACCTAGGTAGGTAATATATTTCAATCCTATTCCTTAAACAGTAAGTTAAATTTAAATTGATCATTCTGTTTTGAGGAGGATGCCAATTTCATATGCTTACAGTTTTTGCACATGCTCTGCAAAACATTCTACGGTTGTCGGTTTTTAACTCTGGAAATCCTTGTATCCAATCATTGACCAATCTAGCATTCAGCAATTAACACTTAAAAATGTCATCTAAATGCAATAATGAATACCTACTACTAAAAAAATAGAAGATCAAATATCTGAGACAGTGAGACGTCAGACCTATATGTACACGTCAGCCATATAATGTGTCTGTAGCTTAAAATAACATTATGCCTTGAAGTGCATTCATGCTTAATCCACTTTTTTTAATCGTTAATTAATGGGAAAAATACCATATTACGTTGTGAATTGAATAAAAAGCTTTGAAAAGCATATAAACATTATAATAAGCACAAAATGCCAAAAAAGCAAAATAAGCATAACAAAGTTTTACTATACGATTTCAAATATCAAAACTAGATTATTACTTTGAACAATTCTAACATGCTTACAGTATTCACAAAAAGCATAATACCTAGAAATCCGCTCTCTAATAATTAGTGCGTGCTACCAACAACGTGAAGATGAAACCCTGAGAAATTGGATTGATGACCAGCAGAGACTAGAGATCCATGAACTTTATTGTCATCGCTCTTGTGTGTCGACATACCCCTCCAAGATCCACATTGCCAGATTGTTCAAAATAAGTAGGAGACAAGAAGTATCTAAACCAACAGAAGTGCTCATTTACTGCGTTCGATTTTAGAGAAGACTGCTTCTTGTGCACCGAAAAATGTCGTGAAAAAGATCCTAAAAACCCAAGCCGATTTAACGAATTTTATATTGTACGAACATTGGACATAAATCAAAACATTCTGAAAGCCTTTGAAAAATGATAAGAAAAATGGGCAGAAGAAGTGAGATCTAGGATCGTTCAAGCGCCAAGTGACCTCCATGCAGCAGATGCAAGGTACCATTCAAATTGTTTAAAAAAATTTATTGACCACAAAAATATCACCGTTGCCCAAAATAAAACTACTTTTCAAGAATCAGAAAGCGAAGAATCGGACAACGAGTAAATTTATGTTTATCTGCAATATTTTTTTTGCTTTATTTTTTGTTTAAAAATGTATTGTATCTGTAAGTCATGTATTTGAGTTTGAGTTAATATATTTATTTTTTTGCAGCCCCCTCCCCTCCAAATAATTAACAAATAAACAGGAGTTTCTGTTTTAGTACCTATTTTGATCTGAAACGAGACTCTTATTCGTAAAAACATATAAATCGATGTACGACTCGTTCATATTGAAAAAATATAAAAACCAACCCCCCAAAAACACCCCCCACTCCACCAAAACGCCCCCAAAAATATTTTTAATAGCAAATTTGAATTCAGAAGGCTCGAAAACCCTAAAATCGATGTGCTATATGCCCATATTTTTTAAAACTTTAATTTTTGTATTTTTTGGCTGACTTTTTTGTCCGCCATCTTGAATTTCTCAAAATGCTCAAGGGTGTCAAGGTGGCATCAAACGGATTCTCAAAGTAGACATCTTTACGAACTAAAAACCGTCAAAAAACCTTCACCGTACCTCACTTCCAGGTTAAACCAAAAATCCCAGTTTGGCATCCAGACTATAACAAAAGGCTCACTTCTTACGCCAGCTTCAGTTCCTCTCCAAATTCTAAAATTCGAAACTCTTCATCCAATTAACGGACACGTATAGCGCAACAGCCAGTTCCGCCTACGTTCCTTGTTCTTATTCTTAGCGTCACGTATCAATTTTTTACGTGAACCTCTTTTATCTCAAATAACAATTTTCTATACGAAAAATACGCAATTGTTTGCCCAATTAAACGCATTGTTATAGCTAATAAATCAACTATTGCCCATAAATTCAAACTGAACTGTCACTTAAATGATTTACCAAAGCACAATTGGTAATACAATAAACAATAAATTGCCCTGCATTTAACAATTCTAGGAATTACTCCTGTACAAGGAAAAACAAACGACTTGGATACAACTAGAAACGCAATAATCGTTTATGTTTATACGTAAAAAATCCAACAGTCACCACCTGAACGTTTCTCTGATTGCCGAGGAAGCGGCACAGCTTAAAAAAATTGCGGAAGGAAGCTAAAACTTACGAAAACACGTTAAAATAAAAATGCATACTTCTATTCTATTGATGATTCTAGGGAAGTCAAAGCATATGAAGAATCCTAAGAGATGAATTGAAAGAAGGAAAGGAATAATCAAATGAGTCTTCGGAATCTGAATATCCGAAGAAGCTGAACGAACTGAAAAAAAAGTAAAATCTGATAGAACGGAAGAATGTGAAGAATGACAAATAAATAATTTTGAAGAAGTTGAGGAACTTGGAGTTGAGTCTGAAGAAACTGAAAAACCCTAGGAAAACCTAACCAACCTGAAGAAATCAATGAATCTGAAAGCAGTTCATTTATCTCCAAACTCGGTTCTCAAGGGTGTCATTCCTGGACCGGTCGAACCAGTACGTTACTGATTAGTTTAAACAATCATCTGAGCACGATGCTAGAGGAAATGGTAAATACTCGTTTGATTTGCATCCAGGTACAAACGATTAGTAACGCTCTAAAAGTGATAACTGGGCGTCATTAAATCATTAAAATTCCGATATTTTTGATTGTGGTTTGAGTTACCCCAACCTATCCAACATTTTCTTTATAAAACAGGACATTTAACGCGTCAAGGTTGGCAATAAAATGTCATCGCCTCACATCTCAGAGAATGACGGATCCATTATCCGCTTGACAAAATTTCAAATGATGCTGAAAAACGAGGTTTTTAATCTTGATACACAAAAAACAGTCGTGACTGTAAACATGGCAAGCTGAGCGGGACAGCAATAATTACTAATAAAAAGACAAGGATTTACAATAGAATTGTGCGGCCTTTACCCCTCGTTTTATGCGTTATATAGTGTATCCCACACGAAGGAGAACCGCGTCCTTATTAAGTAGAATATCATGGGCTTTTTGACAGCGTCTTCCTAGTTAATAATGATGATAGGTATATCTGTTTTGGCTGCTTATCCGCAAAGACATGCCTAACTATTTTGTAGCCCAAGATGACTTTTCCTTATTCTAGGATAAATTATAGCAGTAGAAATGCGACCTTCCGTTTTTAATAGAGTGTAGTAATTGCAAAGCACCCTCCATTTGCTTCATAAGGTTTAATTCCGTTCCGTCTCGTAAACATAGCTATAAACCAGTTATAGGTAATAAACTATTGTTCGCCTAAAACATTTCAACACTTCACTTTACTAAAAAGTCGTGGTGAATCCAGACCGTAATGAGCTTCTTGTTTATTACAATAGTCACTTTGTTAATAATTTACATACTACAGGTTTGCGCTGATGAAGGTAAAAGGTTTCAATAAAAACCAAACCTACCTTTTTAGCGCCGATGCCTTCGGGATCAGCATGCAAAGTATTTGGTATTAGTTTACCGATTCTGGAATGTAAGGCTAATTGTCAAAGTTCTCTTATATTATACAACTTCGGGGAGTGTGAGAATGGACTTTCGTGCTGTGTTCCAAGTCCTTGAAACTGTAGTTGGTAAAAATCAATAAATATAAATGATGTATGATGGTGTTTATTTTATCTAATTTTTCAAATTTTGATTTTTTAGCGTCAATTGACGAAGATCTGGATTGTGCTGTGGTTTAGTGAGTTGCACTAGTGTGTTGGATTGGTTCACGTCAAAAAGTTGACCACTGTTGCAGGTTCTGCATGCAGGTGATATTGTATATAGTCTTAATAAACATATTTTTCCAAAATATAACATACACAAAAAACATTAAAAAAAAATTAGAACAAGATTCAAATTTAAAATAATTGTTTTTTGGATCTTTTTGAATCACTTGAATTTTTTTTATATCATCCATAGTGTGTTACCTATATTAAAAAAATATTCCGACCGATTCTAAAACGACAGATTATTCAACAATCATTATAAAGATTAAGTAAAAAAATATTTTGTAACTGACAATTTTTATTTTGTACCGTTTCTCTGAAGTGAGTGAAAATTTTCAAATTTTAATGTTAACAAATTAAGTTAGACAGAAAAAGAGCACATAACACCTAATTACTTTTTGGATAGTAGGTACTCCCTATAAAAGTGTCGAAAATGGGACACCCTGTAAAACGCAAAACACTGGGTGCGAAACATCGCACAGTGCTTCCTTGAATATTGTTAATTCTAGCAGTTTTTTTGTATATATTTTAATATAAAGATGGTCTTGAATATTATTAATTTGTCTAAATTCCCAATATACAGGGTGGAAATTTGTCGCGGACACTGAATATATCCTTAAAATATTTTTTGAAATAGGTATCCAAAAATATAAAAAGGTTGCTACCAATCTGCGTACTTTAAATGCAGTGGCGGATTTAACGGTGGGCGTAGTAGGCCTTCGCCTACGGGGCCCCGGCTCTGCCCCGAAGGCCCTCGAGGCCCCTTAACTAATAAAAACTGTTTTTTCTGCGAGAAAAAAATGGTTTGGGTGGGCGCCCATCATATCTCATATAGAGTCGGAAGTCATAACAATAACACTGTTGGAATGCTTACTACCGATATCCTATCCTACTAATCCTATTGACAAATTACACTGAAGGGTTGATGAGTCATGCACATTGTAAGTCGTAACTCATAAACAATATCTATTTATAAACTCACAGTTTTGTTAATCCCTTACAGGTAGTTGTCTCTTGTTGAAGTGATTACAGAATATATAGGTACGAGTAATTTTGATATAGTTTTGTGAGTGAGTGGATTACAAAGATATCCCGTTTACGGACTTTTGATGCTTCTTTTCGGTAAGTGGAATCTTTATTTTTATAACAATGATTAGGTAATACTTTTGGGTACAATAACGTAATTAGTTTCTGAACTTTAAGATTTCGTAAAACTTCAAATTTTTAAACGGTGAGATGCCTAGAAAATTTGGTTTTACTTAAGTAAATACCTATGTTTATTTTATACAGATGTAGTTTTGTGTATTTACATTTAGGTAGACGATTTCAATATTTGATGTGCCGTTCTTTCAATTCTTAATTTAACATTTGCATTATATGTTGAATAGCGGACCAAAGAGAATCTATAAGAGCGGCTCTGAGAAAAAGAAACTGCATGAAAAGGAGCAATTAGAAATATATTTTGAAATATATTTATACCTGTATTTTATCGTTTATTGTATCTTAAATATTTTTATTTTTTATATATGTATCTATACGTGTTTACATTTTTTAATATTAGATGTTTTTCTGCAATTATACACTGTTCGAGCTGTTTAGTTAATTTTTGTTCCTCATCCAACAATGTAAGTAATGTATAGAATAATTATCAATCATCACTAATTAATTCTATAATATTATCCACACCAACATGATTTTAAAAATTGATGGGCGATAGTCGGAGGAGAGGGGATAGTTTAGGAGCCTTACTCAAGGTTGCCCACGGGGCCTGCTTCCTTAGATCCGCCACTGTTTAAATGTGTGGCCAGCGGTGTACTTCTGAATCGTGAATGGGGGCATATTTTTTTGAATAGGAACCACTATTTCTTGATACATATTTTCAAAGTGCACACCTTTTATGTTGCTATATCCAAACAAGTGTGCTCTTTGGTGTATTAAATAAACTATACCTGGTAGTTGTCAAAAAAAGCATGCCCTCCTTAACCATGCAGTACGCCACTGACCACAAATGTATAGTAAGTTCATTGGTAGAAAACTCTTTATAATTTTGAATACCATAAAAAACTTCTTTAAAAATCGTTTTGAAGATATAATATAGGTATAGTCAGTGTAGTGTTCCTGACAAAACTTCCGTCGAATATATTTAAAATACTTTTGAATAATGTAGGTATAAATGTCAATTTTGAAATACAGTCAAATCTGATTATTGTGAAACAAAGGGCTTAAAACCAGCACAAATGAATGTAAAAGGAAGTGTTAAGGAATCTGCTACATTAGTTACATTTTCTATATAGTTGAGTTATACGAGATTCATTACTTTAGTCCCAAAGTGCCCGTAATAGTTGGCTATGATCATTGAAAAAAAATTCGATTCAGATTCCTGTGCTTTGATTGCAAATAAGTGACGTTTATCTATTACAGATAGATTGATTTGCATGTTACAGAGTGGTACGACATTATCAAAGAAACTACTCACTCTTATTTGTTATCTAAACCTGAGCTACTTGCAATTTCAAGAATGTATAAACTGTACTACTGGATATCATTATCGCAATGTCATTTCCGTTCGTCATACGCATTACCAATCTGCTCGTTTTGTATAAACAAAGTGATTGGCGATGACGGTTTAGAATTTTCTTGGGAGTGAATCATTAATCCATATCTTTTCAAAATAGAATTGCACATTACTTTGAAAAATATTTTGCAATACTGAAACAATTGGTGAATGCATGGTCCATACAACAAAGAAATTTAACTAATTTCTTATCTTTGGCGATATACAGAAATTAAATGGCCAACATTTTGTAGTTTTGTGTGGTTATTCAAAAAAAATCTTAACCCGCAGTACTTAGCACTTGATCATTCCAGCTGTCTTCGTAGGTAGAACTTGATCGAGATGTTCTGCTTCATCAAAACTTTCCCTACATCTTCTCCGTAAGCTCTTTGCTAAAGGGAAGAAATGAATGGAGTCGAGGTTTTTGAGGAAGTCCTCTATCGAGTAGAGGCCCTTTGCACAAAATTGTCGGAACTAACATTTGGGTTTCAGTTTAGACGTGTCTAGTGTTCCATGTGAACCCAATGGCGACAATTTCAAGCATAGGAACTTTAAATGATCTCTATGATAGTGCCGATTTTTTCAATTTTCAACTTGGTTGAAATGCCCTCTTATCTATTCTAAATAACAAAAAATAATCGATCGGTACAGTTTGTACTTTTTTTCCAGTCCATATAAAAATATGAAGTTGATGAGGGTTTCTCAAAGACGAAACGTCGCAGTAAAAATGAGAGGAAAAGAAAAAAATTAAAGGGAATATGGTTCATTTCGATTTTCGATCTTCGGAATCGATAAGAATTTCCGAATTTTTAAAACAATATTTTATCAAGCCCTAAAATACGTAACCTTTTTCTAATTTAACATTCTCTGTGCTGTTCATTCTTATCTTGGACACACTGAATATATAACTCAGTGCATGGTTTTGTTGTGATTTGTTGCAAATCGTTTGCTTTGATCATAAGAAAACGCCCTTTAAACAAATTGTGGGTTGAACATCTCTTTTTAAGTAAGATTTTTGGTGTTTTTGAAAACATATTTCACCTACAAATTGGTTGTCAAATTCAATCTCAACTTTCGGGTTATGTTTAAGCCGTTAGAGTAGGGATACAACAAAAGTCAATACCCTCAATCGATACGGAATTTTATGCCCTACAGATAAGGTAACCAGATATTTTGTGCTAAATGCCGTAGTTTTCCTGTAAAATGCTAAAAACAAAAAAAATGCAGTTTCTCGCTTCCTCTCCTAATAGGGGGTAACACCTTTCTAAAATTTCGGTGTCAGTCAATGGTCATATTTCAGTCATAACAAAGTGGTCTATGAATAGGTATAATTAAGTATTCTGATGCAAACGGCTACAGCAATGAGAGAAGGGAGCCAAAGGGGGGGGGGCATATTTTTGCATAACTTCATTTCTAAGCTTGGGAAAAGCATGCTGGACAAATAATCGACCTTAGTCTGCTTCATGGACAATAAGGGGGCATTGCTCCGAAGTGAGGTGGGGGGCATACCACAAGGTGCAAGTAGGAAACATAGGAAATTTAATTCTCTACGACATTGAGTAGAAATCTTTTGTAGCTAAAAGGCACCGAACCAGAGATAAAGGCGGAATTCAGAAGAAAGTGTTGATTTTTTCAGTTTTTTTCAATACAGGGGGGCGGAGGCAGAATAATTGTGAATTTTACAGTATAAACACTTACTAACCATCCTAGACAACATACCAAAAGTTTAGAAAAACCGGACCGTTTGTAAGGTAACTCCCCTATATTTAATGGATTATGAGAAGTTGTACAAATAAACATTCCTGAGTACATTTACGGGATTTGAGACTAGATGACTCCCGAATATCGCCACGACATGCCCTTTAAAGTAGTAACAAGGGAGTCTGTAAAAACAATCCAGAATTTGGGAAACGAGCCTTATACTGCTGGTAGCTGGTATACAGTTGGCTCCAGGTCGAAGGAAGGGTTGGGAATAGGCATAAGAGGACAGAATTACGGTCTCTTAATGGTCTTAGGAAACACCATTACACCTGCTGTAATGTACCATGCGATCAAGAATGAGTTGCTGTCGAGTCACCTTTGGAATTTTTGTTTACATGTCAAATCATACTTAACCTGAACTTCCAAAGGTGACTCGGCTCATTTTTCATCGCCCGTTATTCAAGCCGAGGTTATAGCTATAACCAGTTGCGCAGAGATCATTGTGGCCAAAGGGCTACTAGTCCGCGCATTTACATCTATTCGGACAGTCAGGCTAATGCCCTCGCTAATGCCACACAAAATCAGAAGAAATAACCAGACGTAATCGTGTTGCGTTAATGTGGGAGCCATTGCCAAGCCAGCTTAGAAAAGAATGGAAACGTCTATGGGAATCTTCACGTGGACTATGACAATCCATAAAAAACATTACCTTACAAGAAGCAACGTACATTTCATCTAGGATCTAAGGGCGTAGTTCCCATCCATTTTGGATCCCTGCGAGATACTTTTAATATTCTGACTTGGGTTATGTAGTTGTGCCCTAAATTTGCATGCGTATTTGTACCTTCTCCGGAAGATGTCTATGTATTCCCGAAACATCCGTTTGCAGATCTACTTCTGCCAGCTGCTGCTTCTGTGTGGAACTGTTGCTAAACCCTTACATTGGTTTTACTTTGAGCATGTTTGCTAAACTCATTTTTATAGTAGGCATTTGCATGATATGGTATATTGTAAGAAGGTCACGATTACCAAATTGTGATCATACCGTATTACTTATGACTTTAAGTGTAATGTAGAGATTTATGAAATCTAATAAGATAGCTTATTGCGAACTTTTTAATTTTATTAGCATCTGAAGTAGATTACCTATATACCTACAGAACAAATATTTTTTTTGTACTTAAACAAATAAACAATCGTATTAACCAAAAGTGTTTACAAGCCATCGTCTCAAGCACGGTGATCTCGCAAACGGTAAGACTGCTACTAATAATTTGTTTAACAAATAAAGAAGATAAAACCAACAACAAGTTATTCTCAAACTATAAAAAATGGTCGAAAGAATAAATTTTTGAAAACTTAATATAATTCGTGTATATTTGATGAATATTTTTTTCAATGTAATTCAAGCTCTATAGTGGATTCAGCGAAAAAGTTATTTCTCATTAACGCTTAGGGGAGTTCCCAATGTTATTGCGATAAATGATATTATTGAATTTGAATCTTAAATGTAAGGGAAAAACCGTAGTCTTACGGTCGAAAGTTGTGCAATACAATTCTTAAGTCTTGTTTAAATGAAGAGAACAATAGACACCAATCACCTAGAAGTCAGCAGTTCTCAACAGATTATAAATATTACATACCCGTTACGATACGACATTATAACGAGTGTAATATTTATAATCTTTTGAGAACTGCTGACTTCTAGGTGATTGGTATCTGTTGTTCTATTCATTTAAACAAGCCGTAAGGATTGTATTAAACAACTTTCGACCGTAGACTGCGGTTTTCCCTTACATTTAAGATGCAAATTCAATAATACCATTTATCGCAATAACATTGGGAACTCCCCTAAGCGTTAATGAGAAATGTTAACTTTTTCGCTGAATCCCCTATATCTCCTACCGTTTACGAGATCATGGTGCTTGAGACAGCTGCTTGGAGACACTGTACAAAGTTCAAGACCAGCTGGATTCTTCCTCTGAACTTCCCAGAGACTCATCGGTTTCATAATCATAATCAAGCTCCACCTCCTCCTCCCCCTCTTCTTCTTCCACCTCCTCCTCCCCCTCTTCTTTTTCTCCCTCCTCCTCTTCCTCTTCTTCCCCCTCCTCCTCCTCATCCTCCTCGTAGTATTCCTCTTCCGCCACCTCTCCCACCTCTTCCTCCTCCTCATCATCAGAATACTCTGATACGTACACTACCGGTAGCAAAGCGATCGCTATAACAGGAGGCGGGTATAGCTCAGGCTCTGGCAAGGGTTCTTTTGCTTCCACCATTGTACCTAAACGTGAAATTAATAAATGATTTTATGTAATACATAAAAATCATAATCGTTAAGCAATTCAGGTTTAAGGCCGATTCTCACATAAGCGACGCGTAACAGCGCGTCACTGCAAGGTTAAATTCTCACATAAGCAGCGCGGCGCGGCGCAACAAATTATCCTTTTGGTGAGATCAGATAACAAACTGCCGGTTCAGCTCAGGTTTAAAGCATGGCTTCATCGAGTAGTTCACCTAGCGATCATCAAATTATTGCTTTGGCAATGTTGGTGGAAGGTGAACGAGAAATTAAAAAAAGAAAAAAGAGAAAATAATGGATGCAAAAAATTTATAAAGCGCGTTTTTCAAAAAGCGCATTCCATTTATTGAGCGTCTGTTTGAATACTATAACAGTCCGAATAGTCTTTCACAGCAACAATTATTTTTTTATTTTACACTGACCTTTTTCTACACGCACTGCTACGCGTCGCTTATGTGAGAATCGGCCTTAATAAGCAAAAATAAGTAAAAAGTGCGATTGGACATGAAAAATATTTTCGTTTACAAAAGTTATACCTAGCGATTTGATTGAAAGCTTTCAGGGGTGAAAATTAAAGCTGGAATCTTTCTTTTCCCTCAAATAAAAAGAAATATGGTTACTTAACAAAGAGGAGAAAAAATCGGGGAACAGTTTTAAGACAATAGTCCATGGTTTCCCGTTCATGGTTTCCTGGGAAACCATAGATCTGAAAATTATGATGAGCTGACAGGATTTGGTTTTGCATCATCGGATATATAATGTCGCTAAAGATGCACAGGTTACATTCTCATTTAGGACAATTTAAGGATAATATGGCAGCTTAGGTATTCGGAATAACAAAGACACTTTCATCAAGACATAATGGAATTTGGGCACGTTACCAAGGCCAGTACGCTGGAAACATGATGGGAGATCATATTTGGGGGGTTAATAAGAAAAAATTCAAAAAATTCTGTTGAACATGACAGGAAAAGCAAAACTGTTCCATTTTTAAACATTTAGACTTTAATGCAAACAAATTATAAATATAAATGTAGGAACGCTACCTTTTAAAAAATAATTTCTATGTAAGTACAGATTTTAGGTATTTTTATTTATTTGGTTTTTTGCATTTTTTCACACAAAATCAAATACAGAACCTTTTTTTGTTCTAATTCTTATTTGTGGCTATACAAGCAATAAAAATAAGGTATATATGACCCATGCGCAAAAATGCTGTAGGCCAGTGAATCAAAAGTACCTACTTGAATATATTGAAATTAATACACCATAATTCTGCTGCTTTTCTTGTAAAATAATTTTTAGTTGAATGCTTGATTAAAATATAAAAATTCTGTTACTAGTAGGTACCTACTCTTTGTTTAATCACATAACTATCTTATAATAATAATCTGTGTAATCATGTAAAAGTACATATAGCACCCATTTAGCAAAAGAAATGTGACGTGTGCGGTAAATTCGCCCTAGAATATTTGGTCACAGAAAATTTGGCAACCGGAAAATTACCTCCACACTATTTTAGCTGGCGGAAGGATTTGGCTCCAGTAAAACTCGTCAGTAGAACACCGGCTCTAACCCCTCCCCTTCCCCGCCCGGGTATGGGTCGTGACCTTGCATGTTGTATCAAGGTGATGGCGTAAGCAGTTTTCACAGAAAGATAAAACAAAAATACAAAGATACAAGAAAACCTTTATTTGAAAACTATTTTAGAAAAAAAATTACAAAATATTTATTAAAAAAGATTTCAGAAAAAATTGGCGAAAAATAATAAGATAAAGTTTTAGAAACGCATTTTTACAAAAAGATATAACTTTAACCTACACGAACGGACGGTTTCTATACCATGATGCATTATGAGTACCTGCAATATATTAATTTGACTAACTAATTTCAAACTCGAAAACTTTAGCAAGTTCCGAAACTATTATAAGCTCTCGAACGTATTTCAAATATCGCCCAAAACTTCAAAAAACCTAAAAATTGTATTTATTATCTTCTAAGGTATTCATTCGATTTTGATAAAATTTGAAATATGATGAACTGGAAAAAAGGTTCCGAATGCAAAAGTACCATTTTTAGCATCATGTTCACCAAGGTCAAGTCTTAGTTACAGTACTGAGAAATCTCCGACCACAACCATGCATCCCAAAACAAGGTCAAGGCTTAGTACGGCACTGAGACCTTGGTCTATCAACCAGGCCACTCTTTACTTACGTAATCGGGAAAACCCCCTCACCAAGGCCATAACCTTGCACCACTCACCAGAGCCACGACTTTGGGTCAAAAAATCTAAGGCCACGACCTTGGTCCAAAATCCAAGGTAGGAAACCGGCGAGAGCGAAATGGAGATGCTCCGCCGGGAGACAGATCTTTTATAATAATCTTCTGGAGTATTAGCTACAACATTACTTCTACATGTTTGTTTTTGAGTTTTTCTAAAATTCTCCCTAAATCGGTACCATCTTCTCGTTTTTGTTATTAAAAAAATTAAAAAAGACTTTTGTAATGCATGTTTCATTTTAAGATATAAAGAAACTGTTCAACAAATTGATACAGATGTTGAAATGAGTGAAGACACGAACCACTGTAATTCAAATGTAATCCGAGAGTCACTATGGAGGCTATGGAGCTCATAGAGCGTTCTGAAACAATTATCAACGATAATTTTGTATTGCTGTCTGTGCACGATAACTTGGATTAGAAACGTTCGATCGCTTTGAAAATTGGTACACATGTTCTTGTTCTTAGGGACTGCTACATAAACTAACGGACCATAAAGTTACAAATTAAAACCCAAGCCCTCCAAAATAAGTGTTTCTTTTATAATTCTTGTTACAATAAGAACAAAGAATATGACCGTCAGGTTTTCGTTGTTAGGTATTAAACCTCAAACACCTATGCAGATGAATTTGTTTATTTATTAACATAATTTTGAACTTTCTGTTCGTCCGTCCGTCCGCCTGTATACATGATAAGTCGCGAATGGTTTTGAATTTTCCAATTTTGTTTTCAGTATAATAGGTAGCAAATGGCCAAGAGACTAACTGATTAAATTTTGGTCATGTGGAGTATCTGTCCGCCCGTCTGTGTTTGTCGCTCGTTGTCTATATGGTTTTAAAATAGGTTATTAAACTTTTGTAGGCACCTCGAATCAAAGTAAAGTGCCTAATGCCAGTTCAGAAAATTTGGTTTACAAGCTATGCTGATCTGGTGGGACAGAATCAACCCCTTAAGGTGATGGATCATGGATGCGTCAAGACCTCGAGGATCGTTCGGTATTCAGTTGTATCGAATTTTTGCTAGTTTAATTTCGTTAAAAGAAGTTACAGTTTACATTTTACCACAGTTTTAAATAAATTTGTGATTTTACTAAACAGTCTAGTTAAGATGCCACATTGACGATTTTTATGTAGGTAGGTACATACACTGTAACTATTATTCTAAAATGCATTTCCATGAAATGACACTGGTAAAATCATCAATAAAAATCCGATTCAACAACTCCGTAGAAATACAATAGCGACCTTTTTTGTATCCTTTAGAAGGACACGTGTAGCAATTGTCAAAGAGATCCGACGTTTCTAAATATAGTTATCGTGCACACAGACAGACAGGCGGACAGACAGACAGCCAGCACACGGCGTAAATATAGCGCTGTCTAAGCTGTCTGCAAAAGTAAAGGAAATCGTGCAGACCGCAGAGTCACCTTCGACCTTTCTTCGCAAAAATAATTGAGATTATGCAATTTCCGAGTTTTAACGCAAGCATTTAATTTTGTAGTGATTTGGCAAATTGCTACTCTTTCCATGTATGGGAAGGGTTTTGATTAGGTACCTACTGAAATTGTTTGTTTGTGTTTAAAACTTCCTGGCATTCATCTTTCGAGAACGGATCTTCCGGTAGCGTATATTCTGTAGGTGTAACCGTTTTGGTGGCCAATCTTCCGGTGGCAAATTTACAGGGCGAATCTTCCTACAACCGAAATTTGATAGATATGCAGTCAGTCAGTAGGTGTTTACTTGAATTTCATGTTGACATCATTTTTCAGTTTGTTCTGTGGAAGTGGTGCAGGGCCGGCTCAAGGCAAAAGTTACGTGTAAGCAAGCACTAAAATTTGCGCCTCTGCCCGCCTCGCTAAAGCCTGAATAATGGGAACTTTTGGCAAGCACGTTTTTAAAAATGAAAAAAAGGTTTTCGCCTTAAGGCGAGCAACTTTAGCGCATTTTCCATGAATTCATCAGTACTTTCGGATAGGTCATACAACGGACTGTTTGTGTGTGCAAAGGAAAATAAGTTATGGGATAAATATTCTTATAAATAAGAAACCTAAGATTGCGTAGTCTGCGCATGCACACACCTGATGCTTAAAGTATGCGATATGCGCACGTTTGATTTACAATATGGGATATGCTTCTCTGTGTTTAAAATTTTAAAGAAATATCTCTATAAAGAAGAAAATTGACATCGTGCAGTTTGCCAATGCGCACATTAATCGTCAAGATTTTTCTTGGTTGAGGTGTCATAGCTATTATAGCTACCGAATGCAAAAAGAACGAACTACATCTCTTGAAAACTGTAGAAGTAGTTAAGGCCTCGGATGGACAGACGGACGGAGAAAGTGGCCATAATAGCGCCTTCCAAATGCGGTAAAAATACAAGTTGTTAATTAATGTCAATGCAGGGGGTGGTAGCAATCGTCAAAATAAAAAAAAATGCAAATATGTGCGTGGCCTAAAGGACGCCATTTTTGTTATACAGGGTGGCAAAGTTTCAAATTGTTGTTCTCGTATTTTGCGTTTTGTCTGTTATGTTCTGGGATAATTGTTTCAAATTTGATATAGATCAATTATTTTTTAGAATCCCTTCAATAAAGTATGAAAATAGTTGGTCGCAATATACAGGGTGTTGCATTTTCTTTGTCGCCCTGTATAACGAAAACGACGGCTTTTAGGCCATGCATATACAGCGTGGCATGTTGACGGCGGAACATAAGGAAATAGCATAGCAAAATGCATTTGCGTCAATTCCTGCTCCCCATGTTAACCTAAAGAAAAAATAAAAACACCCTCGGATAGATAATTAAAATCGGCATTAGATCAAAAAAGCCTGCCTAAGCCCTTTTTTAAAAGTATAAAAGTTAAATTAATAAATCCAAAAAGGTGGTAAAAAATTGGTTGGCTATGAGTTACCTACCGCGTATTATATTAATTATTTATCCCAGGATGTTTTTATTTTTCTTGTAGGATGAAATGGGGAGTAGGAAGTGCCGAAAAATGTCCCGCTAATTCCAATTCAGCGGAATTGAACATTAGGTTACCTATATTTGTAGGTTTATGTGTTCACACATTTTTTTGAAAAGCAAAGTTGTACCAAAAAATCCCAAGGGATAACGCGTCTACTATTTATGGATATGCTTCCCGTGTACGGATTTTTACGTCTGTGGCCCGTCAGTCATTAAACATGAGTAATTTTTGCGCCCCCTCTTGTCTGCGGCGCGGCGTAAGCGACGGGTTACACCGCTTACGCCTAAAGCCGGCCCTGGACTCTGCAGTGGTGTAATGAAATTGGAGTAAAGGAATTCTGCTGCAATTTTGTACTACACAGCAGGTGAGGCGGAAAAGCGGTGCTAAGTAGTGGCTAAGCGGGCGCTAAAGAATAATTGTTCGCTGACCTACCAGTTTTCATACAAAAAAAGTTATTCAATCCTGTCCTCCCCGCCTGATCATATTCAACATGGTTCCATCATCACGCGATAACAATAATGGCAAAGAGCCATCCTTGACCTTTCAGAAGCACTCTTACTTTGATTTTTTGAACTTTAGAACACAAGCAAGCTAAGCGAAAAGCTGTTTAGTATACAGACAATTTTTTCTTATAAAGCATGGCAATACCGTTTTCGGCTAAAATAAAAAAGGATGAGATGAGAGATGAGAACCTAAAACTATGACTGTCTGCAATGGTCCACATATATCGAAACGATTTATAATCAAGCTAATGCAAAATTTTGAACCCCTTCAGTAATTTTTTATTGAACATACGTCTAATGAAAATTTAAAAAAATGCGCGAGTAAAATGCCAAGCAACCCGGTGGCAAGTTAAAAGTTGGACGTTACAATACTTATAGTCTACCCCGCGTAGCTGAAGGAATTTGCCAACTTTGATTAGGAAATGTATCCTGACGTATAATAACCGTGATAAATATCGTAATTATTCGTTACCTCTGCAAACGCCACTATCCATAATTGAATTTCAACAAATTCGCTTGGCCTTTGAAGGCATCCATATTTGAATAGGTAAACAAATTTGGCCAAACCTTGCGGTATCATTTTACACTGGCCAATTCTTCCGCAGTTACTTATACCATTGAATAAAATAGTGTTTTTATTCAATGCTTATACTAAATAAGGATTGAAAAACACTCACCAATTGAGAAAAAAACGGTTTCTACGTAAGAATAAACTCGAATCTCGATATCTTCAAATTCGCAGTGATCAATGATTATCACACAATAATGGCTGCAAGCGTTCTTCACCCTTGATGGTGTGTATTTCCTGTAACGCGTATCTTATTTTTCTATTGGTCCATTTGAATAAGAAGAGACAGAGAAGGAATATGCATTTGTTCAAGCCCCGTTTACACGGTAACGTTTTTGCGGCATTGAGTGTGCACGCATGCGCATAATTTTTTTGTGATGTGCGAGCTTTTGTACAGATTTTCCTTTAATAAAACTCATTTTGTTAGTGGAGGTGTGATATTTTCGAAATTGTAAAAGCGTAGGTAATTAATGGAAAGTAAAGACACAGCGATAGCTAGCAGATCTGATAGCGTGAATCACTTACCACTCTTTGGGACCGAGTGAAAAGCTTTCCTAACCAAATTAGTGGTTTTTTTGGCAAACACCACACCGATTTTATTGCTTGGATTTCGGGGTCACGCAAATAGGCACCCACGAAATGAATACTCATCATTGTGTAGGGCATCAGCTCTCTATTGCACCGCTTGCTCGAATCTAGATGGGCTTTCTTGAGTTTTCGTTCATTTATGTTTTTATTTGATAATTACGTATTGACTTGCCTCGGCCCTTGTCAAATTCTTTCGCTCGATATCCCTTTACCGCGGTTTTGTATAATAAATATTTTTGATGTAAACCACAAATGCTTTCTAATTTTCCTGCGAGGAGAAATTTTTAACCTGTGGACATCAAGGTATTCCCTTGTATAAAACTAGAAGATACTTTTGAATTGGTTTACAGAAATTGAAAAGTTAATCCTACATGAGAGTACGTAGTGGGGGCGGAACAAATTACCTGTATTTTCTACCTGTGCAACTGCTCACCATTAACCTTGTTCAAACAGTGTGTCTGGCGATGAGGTTCACTCTACAATCCACTATTTTTTCATTCTTCGAGAAACAGTCATTCTTTAGAAAAAGCTTGCTTGTTCTAAAACTCACTTTTTCTTTTAAAACGCAGGGTTTTCAAATAAATCGAAAAAACCAGTTTGGTAACATCGACCTCAAATATGGACAAAGAAAACCAAGTAATCAGAGTAAACTAAAAACAAATCACAGAAACACAAATCTCCCAAATAATGTTTTATTCAAGGTATAAGAATCTCCATCACTTTTTTCAAACAAATTTCTATAAAAATCTTCCCCTATTCCTGGTGTAATTTCCGGTACAGACTCCAGGTATTTTCTCCATCAGCATTTAAACATCTTCAATAAATTCGTCGCGATGAGGTTTTTGCTTTAAATACCAAAAAGATTAAGCGGTCCAGGTCTCTATGGCTATCCTTCTTCAGTGGCGTCCGGTTTATTTTTTACGAGATTTTTGATTTCGGCTCTGCAAAAAAATGAAAACTCTGAAATGACAAGAGAAATTACAATTAGGTCAAGAAAGGCGAGGTACATAAATACTCAAGCAAATTAAACTTATGAGAAAAAATAGTTTTGCTTTTTAGCATCGCCGAAAGGAATCCAGGTCTCTGTGCCTATTTTTCTCCAGTGGCGTCCAGTCAAGTTATGATTTTCGTTGTACGTATGACGAATGAAAACTGAAATGACAAGAAAAATTACAATTAGGGCAAGAAAAGGGGGCTCAAAAATACACAAGCACATTAGACCTAGGGGATTTTTAGTTTTGTGTTTTTACCAATGTCAAAAGAAGCCCAAGTCTCTGTTAATACCCGGCGCCAGTGGTGTGTCGTCAGGTTTCGATTTCCATTGTGCGGAGACGGGAGAAATGAAGAATCTGAAATGACAAGAGAAATTACAATTAGGGCAAGAATAGAGGCACAAAAATACACAAGCAAAGTAGACCTATGAGAAAAAATATCACTGCCGAATGAAGTCAAAGCCTCTGTGGCTACCCGTTTCCAGTGGCGGGCCGGCAAATTTATATTTCCGTTCTGCGGGGAGGTGAGGAATCTGAAATGACAAGAGAAATTACAATTAGGGCAAGAATAGAGGCACAAAAATACACAAGCAAAGTAGACCTATGAGAAAAAATATCACTGCCGAATGAAGTCAAAGCCTCTGTGGCTACCCGTTTCCAGTGGCGGGCCGGCAAATTTATATTTCCGTTCTGCGGGGAGGTGAGGAATCTGAAATGACAATAGAAATTACAATTAGAGCAAGAAAAAGAATACACAAAAACTTTAGACCTATGGGATGAGAGAACGGTTTTGTTTTTTACCACTTCCGAAAGAAATCCAAATCTCTGTGGCTACCCGTTTCCAGTGGCGTGCCGTCAAGTTTATATTTCCGTTGTGCGTATAGTATAAATGACTACTCTGAAACGGCAAGGGAAGATACAATTAGAGCAACAAAGGATGCATAAAAATACACAAGTAAATTAGACCTATGGGAAAAATGGTTTTGTTTTTTACCACTGCCGAAAGAAACCCAAGTCGATGTGGCTTCCCGTCTCCAGTGGCGTGCCGTCAAGTTTATATTTCCGTTGTGCGTGTAAATGACGACTCTGAAATGAAAAGGGAAATTACAATTAGGCAAGGAAAGAGGCTCAAAAATACACAACCACTACTTTGGACCTATATGATGGGATGAGAACAATTGGTTAACAAACAAATTAGACCTATGAGAATATGTTTTTTTTTACTACCGCCGACAGAAGTCCAGGTAGTTATTTTTCTCCAGTGGCGTCCCGTCAAGTTTTGATGTATGGCGAGTGTCTCTCTTTCCTAAAAGTATAAATACATGGAGCGGTTTAGAACCCCTGATAATTAAATGTATTATTTTATCTAGGTACTTTCCAAATCTACTAAAGCAACGTTGAAGTTTTATTGAGCACATTTAAACAAGATATACTAAGAATCGTATAAGATTTTCAGTAGGGGAATTTTTTGCCACTCCCCTGGTATTCGGAAACCACACTTTTAATCCGGCTCATATTCAATAGCACTGATTCTCGAACTTGTGGAAAAGGGTTTGACATCGCTGTCTCTTTTCGTTCTCGAGTTAGACGAGGAACCGACGGACATCAGACGGACGAACAAAACCATCTCATAAGGGGAATTTTTCGCCCTATGAAAAACCTCTGCTAACTGTTATCAGGGAACATGTAGCCGATAGAGGTTTCTGAAATTTGATACGTAGGTACTTATTAATATCATGTTGTACCTAATTAAGGCAATTATACTACCTATTTCGAGAAGAATATCAAATTATACTTAAATTTAGAAAAAAAATGATTGCAATTTTAAACAAAATCCTGGAGGTTCATCTTCACACTGTTTTTCACAATGCATGTTCAGGGATTAGTAGGTATTTATTTTAGAGGCAACGTGCACGTTTTATTTTTTTTTTGCAGAAAAGGGAATTTGGTATACCTATGCACTTATAAATATTCTAAAATTGGCGTTTCTTTTTTCAGGGGAATTTTTCCAAAAGAAATTCTCTTTATGTGATGGTTTTTCCCGTCCGTGAAAATGAAATATGCCAACAAGGTTTCTTTGTGGATTTTGAATTTGTACTCAGCGCAGCATAAAAACATAAAACCAGCATACAAAAAGAAGTCCTCCTAACTGTGGCACTATTATATTTCAAAATTCGAGGGGTTGTGACCTGCACGCTTACTTTCTGAATTTGAGTTTAATGACGAGTCCCCTGTCAGATCAATTACTTATTAATTACTGTACTTACCTAAATCATAGGTAAATAACTTGCAAATGCAAATAAAGTTATTACTTAGGGAAACAAAACTCGCACCCTTAATATAAATGTACCAATCGGTTTGGAAATCAAGACACCACTCTAGTGTACATACACTAACATTTTTTGCGGGTGATGAAAACTTTCTCTTGATAACCGGTGACCCTCATTAATGTAAAACTGGTGGATTTAATTTCTTTTGTGTTATCGGGCGTTCGCCTTGAGAAACTTCATTCTAATACAACGATTTAATTTAAAAAAAATGCCGTGTCTAGCACAGATATCTGCCACCCGTACAACTTCCGCATGAGCGATTCTGCCCAAAATATTTTGAGCATTTCCTTTTATGTTGAAATGTATACCAAATTTGGTTTCAAACGGAATTAACCGGACGTGAGAGTACATATACACAGACCGACAGACAGACAGCCATCATTTAGATTTTGTTTGATTCGGATTACTGGTGCTTCAAAACCTGAATTTCCATCAAAAAAGTTTCTTTCTTTCCCCAGTGTAATAGCTCCCTTACTTACTGAGGACAGGTTACAATAAAATTCTCTGGTGTTATACAAAAATATTTAACGTAAACGCTGTTTTGTCACATTCTGGACCATCAGAACGAATTTACAGATCACAACGATTTACATTTCGACGGAATCGTGTTTTGTGCATGTGACGTAAACACAATGTAACGAAGCACCCTTTCCCGCCTTGAAGCTCATACCCGTAATTTTGACCACACTGTATATTTCTACAGTCGACCAGCTCTTCTGAACACCCGGTATAGTGATGCGCTGCGTTACAAAAGTATTGTGCCGAAAGTATTTGTGTTAGGTCTAGGAGTGGAAGATAGTAGCTAAAGGTAGGTGATTGACTTAATTTCGTAATTTTTTCAATTTTTTTAAACTTCGATTTTCAAGGTGGCCCTTCGCAGGATAGATTGAAAAAGAAATGTTTAGGACAAATGCAGAGATTTTATAAATGGTTTACTTTCAAAAATCGATGGGGTGTTTATTAAAAAATGCTTTTTGAAATTTTTGATCGATGGCTATTTTATTATTTAAAAAAATAAAAAATAATTATAAATACAAATGTTTTAGAGAGCTGAAAATTTTTTTTTCAGTAGTCCTTAAAATAAGGGAGCTATGTCGAATTTTCGAAAAACAAAAGAACGCCAATAACTTCGAACCGGGGCACCCAATCAAACAGTGGAACAAAGAGAAGCAAACAAGGGCCTAAAACTATAGATAAGTACAAATGTAGATCATCGGACTAGGTATCCAGAGAAACTTTTAGAATGTAATACAAGGTGATGTCCCATTAACACTTCTTCCATTAAATTTGGCTCAGCTTTTGTCAGTGTTATCAAGTGCATACATACTTTACTTAGAAAAATGCTTTTTTTGATGGAGATTCAGGTCTGGAAACGCCCATTACTTATTTGCCTAGATGTGGCTGGTTTCATAATGTGTTCCTGGACGTTTTTGCAACGTTTAGGGGCTGAGCCTGGAGCAAATGTTTTATTCACCAAGTTCTTTGGACATAGGTACATACTCAGGGGCGAAATGTCCTGCTTGCTTTCTGAATTGTTTTTGCTTGGTTGTGCGTATCTCGAATATCTTCATTTCATTGCTTCCAAAATTTAGAAAAGTAAAGGCAAAACCAGCCGATGGTCTCATGAACAAAGAATTACGCGTTTTTTTATCTCACTTCTGCAAAGCAAAAGAAGTCCATAGGTCACTCCCCCACTGCTTAATTACCGATTATTCTATTGGCTTACGTTGATTAACAAACCTGTTGCAGAATGTTAAATACTCACTCCCCACTACTGCCGTTAGTAGATGCTGAATGGTCTTCCAGTTAAGTTCTTTGTGTTAGTGGTGCCATGGGGGTTGTTTAAAAGTACTTTGGTAACATGCCGACCTATGTACAAATGGGGGTGAGTTAATATATTTCTTCTATCGTTTAACTTTTAAGATCTTTGCTGTAAACTTCGCTAATGCCAATTTTTGAGCAGTTCGCAATTCGCAATTTTGGGTAAAATATTTTGTCTTGTGCCGAAATATTTTTTAATAGAAGCATGATAGCTTGAAATGCAACACCCATATTCACATTTAGGGATGAATGGAGGGTTTTATAAATATAATGTGTCTGAATATCTCTCTCTATAAGAACTTATTTTAAACCATATGTACTTAATAAATAAAAACATTAAAACATTTGAAGAAGGTTTACTTTACATAAGGTGACGTTTGTGATAAAAACCTAAGAATATAAGGCACCTTTGTTGCAATCGATTTGAAATTATATGTTTAGATAGAAAATGGCTGTATATTACCTATATACCTACAGGTCTCTACAGTCTCTTGTGCTTTAATTAATCTTGAGCTGTAATCTCTCATTAGTATGAATTTCAACCTGTTTTATCAAATTTTAATTGTTTTGTTGCGATTTTAAAGAAGGGGTTTTTTTTCACAGTGTGAAACCAATGAAATACACTATATTCGCATTCTGAGTGTCTACAAAAATTACTTATGAAGAGGGATGAAATTTTACCACTTTCAATTCTTTGCGCACAAGTTTTATTGACGTATATGGTTGAAGAGGTCCATTATTTCAACGTTTATGACTAGATGTGGGTGGATAGTGGATAGGTATTATTTTATATGCAGAAAGGTGCAGCTTTTTTGGTTGCGGTATACTGTACTTGTTTATTTGGGTTTAAAAAGATTTATAATTGTACGAGCTTTCCTAAAATGTATAATATAGCATACTTATTATCAATAATAAGTTTTCTACAATAAATTTTGATTATTAATACATTTTGTCTGAAGGTAAATAACAAAACACTATACTATAATATTATATACTATAATTTCCATTAACAAAAATCAACTTTGAGTTTCAGCGCAGTTATTGAAAGGTCTGGAAACAAATGACTGGCGGCATTAATTTCTACGTTAAAAAGTGCTTGAATAATGCTAAAGCCATTTTGTTCTAGCTTCAAAAATAAAGGAGTTACAAAGGCTTGGAATAAGAAAGTAATTTTTTCTGCGTTTTTGCTAAAAAAGTTATTCTAAAAAAACCAAAAAACCGATTTTTTGTATTTGTCAAGATATTTAAATGAAGTTTTGTAGGTATGACACCTCCAATAAAGGCAAAACTAATGCCGAATCAAAAAATATATTTTGCGCATATCTTTGTTATTTGTGGCCGGATTTTTATGATTTTAACAGAAGTGCAAATGCGCTTTTTGTAAATCGTTTACGATTACTTTTCTAACTTGTTAAATTAGAATTTTAAGGTTATTGTGACTTGTGAGACCTAATCTCATGATTGAGAATTGTATATCAAGTAGGTAAAATTAAAATTTTATCAGAAGCCTTGTCATAAAGGGGTTCCCTTTAGGTTCATCATAATTCCCAATTCAATCTCCAGAAGTTAATTTCTGCGTTGACGTTGACGTCGAGTTTTTAATTCTGTAAGTCTCAATTCAGTTTTTAAAACATGTTTTTTACATTTTCTTTATCAGGGTGTGGAATTGATTTATGCACCATGAGTATTTTAATGGAAATTTCTTTATTTTGAAGTATTTTCTCCCACCCATAACTATTTCACAGTAAAGTAATTGTAAATAAAGTTTTGTAGATTGTAAAATTGTGCCCATTTATAATTTTTTGTTATGGTAAATCGAAAAAATTAAGGAAATTATAAATTAGCATTTTAGTAAAAATGACTCGTGCCGTGAAATTATTGAAACAAGAATTCGTCCATGCAGCGTACCTATAGGTACTCGAAAATTACATTTATTTAATTTTTCCGGTTTCCCCGAATTGAAAAACAATAATTGAGGAGTATATAGACGCAGAATTTTTCAAATTAAATTAAATTAACACATCAAAAACGCAAAGGCTAATTTTTACATGATTTTGCTAATTGGATTTATTGCCTGATTTGGCATATCATTAAATGAGAAAAAAGCTTCTTTCGTTTGGTGTCATTATAAACCTTTGCCTATATTCGGTTTTGAAATATTCACCCGGTACCTATAGATTTAAAAAAATGTTTCTTGATTTAGAATTCCGAAATTTCCTATATTACAGCTCGAGAACCATTATATAAAAGTTGAATTTAATGAGTTAAGGTTTCTGAATATTCAAAAATTTGACACTCGGGGCGTGGACGATTAAAAAAAATTAGGTTGCAACCAATACTTGACTATTTAAATCTGCAAACTTTATTTCTACAGTTTGAGGGTCTCTTTATTAAAGTTTCGGAAAAAGAAAAAGAAAATTTAAAACGTTTGGTCAATATTTCAAAAGTAATATTATTATATCCAATAATCCAATATGTAATAACCAAATTTCTTAGATTTAGATTTTTGGAATGCTGCAGTAGAATCATATTTATATAAAATTACAATGGATTTAAGATTTTAAAGTCGGATTACAAAAGGGTATTTACATTGAAAATTCTTCAAATTAGAGTTTTACAACTTTGAGGAAACTCAAAAATTTGTAGTAAGAAACATGGAGTGGAACGGGGTATGGCTCCTGCTGACTATATTAACTATTATTAAGTCCATTACTTTTCTTGTAAACTTCTAAATATTTTATTATTGTAGCAGAAAAAGGTTGCCTTATATAATTTTCTGTTGTATTATCTATGTAACACTTTATTTAATAAAATACATGCGCTTGGGAATTGGGTTCTTAGCGTGGGGCGGTTGTTTATTACCCCATTATGCACCATAGACCATTTACTTATAAAAAAGATGTGTACTCCGCTCTATCATCGTGTATGGAGTAGAACGGGATAAATATATGTACTGTTTTACAATAATAAGAAATTTTTAACAAAATCTAAGATTTTTTTAATTTAATTTAACATAATATAAATCTGTTGACCTACAACTCACTTTTTGGCTTGGGGCATAAGTATCCCGCTGCACTCAATGTCCCCCTATAAACCAGTCACGTGGAAGATATGAGGGGCAACAATAATAGGGTTTTAAAATCCTATACCTATATAAAAAGTATGCATACTTGTAGGTTCGATTGTGATGGTTGCATTAACAAAAATTTGTCTATAAAAAATATCGGTAATGATACCTATAAAGGTTACCTGCGACTTGTGAGACTTAACTAAAATAATGCGGTAAAGTTTGAAATGCAAATTGATGCTACTAAGAACTAATAAGGTATGAAATCTTATTCTTTTTTAAAAATTTTAATATAGGTTTTGGAGTATGCCCTTTCCGACTTAGGTATTTAAAATTCATACCAGGAAAGAGTGCACTCCTAAATGGGAATGCGAAAAAAATTCTGATTTCGACGAAATTTTGTATCTTGGGGTTTTTGAATATGAGAATAACAAATCTGAAATTAGAAATTCGAAAATAATATAGGTATTAAAGCATAAGTTGCAGAAGGCGCTATATTCTAGCACGAGTTCAAGTTTCGAATTTTGAATGAACGAGTGCTAGAAAGGCCTTCTGCAACATATGCTTTATACTATTTTCTCTGTTGAGCAATTTAATTGTATTAAAAAAATTAACAATTCTGACATTTTCTGTAATAAATATTTCAATAAAGAAATTAAGTTGGCAACACCAACAATTTTCCAATAAAGAAATTAAGTTGGCTACGCTACATTTTGAAAAAAATTCAATTTAACAAGCGCGTCAAATACGAATTTGTGCAGTATATTTTAGTTTTTTCAATAAAAAGTGAATAATGTGCGAAGAAATTCTTCCTTCCACTCCTCCAGAGCTTCGACAGTTAGCAGAGAAGAGACTGTTCATAATTTGCTACCAGGCAATAATTCCACAATTATTCTAAAAGTTTATAATAATTGTAGATTTAGTGACAAAGATTAGTTTTGTAATTTTGTTAGGTTATAAAACCTCATTTGTATTAAATGTGGATTTCTCTAAGTACCTACACTGAATGTTCAATACCTAATGATTTCAATTACCCGTATCGTTAATAACTGTAACATAATGTTATAACAATAAGTGAAATTAGTCCACATTTTACTAAACCGTTGAGATTATGGGTTCTTTCGTTATGGGTTCTTTCGCAGCAATTTTGAGGTTAAGTGGTAGAGCGGAGAAGAGCAGTCCCTCAGTATTGCTCTTCAACCGAACTTCGCCTTTGGGGTTGCAGTCTATTGCATATACGTGCATCTGTATCTTTAAACTGTAAAAATATGTACTACCTAATCGTATTTGTCAACTGCTGCATCACCCAATAAAGCTATATTATTATTATATTATTATAAGTATTAACGTCTAAATCATCCAGGCAGAACTTTGAATTGAACATTCGCGTATATGATTAGCCTGGATGATTTATTAGACGAGCATGCCAACCACTGAATACCAAATGTTCTTAAAAATCTGTCAGTTGTGGAAAATAGTTACCAAAAATAGTGTTGGAATGAAACCCATTCCAGCACTATTTTTGATATCGGAATACTGTCATTATAAACGCAAAACAGAGAAAAAAAATTCCACTGCAATTATTGGCCGAGCAACGAAAAATTTTTTATGTACATACCGGGTGGTGCGACGCAGCATAGGGATTTCAATGGTAGGTAATTTCTTTATAGTCAATTATTACTAGCTCCCCTAATTATTTTAGAGCAAAAGTCTAAATACGTTTCTTTTAGAGGAAAAAATACTGCATCTGTTGATATGATTACTTATAATTTTCCGTTTTTCAAAACCGTAGAAATCGACAAAATAAAAAGGTTAATTTTACAATAAATCAGATATGCCTTGGAATTACCAAAAAAAAACAGCGATCACGTTTCATTACTTGCCTTTGACGTATATTAAATTTATACTTGTTTATAAATTAGTTAAAGAACTGCAAGTGCAAAACCATCAGGAAAACGACAATACATTCAACGTTTTGGCTGCAGTAGCGGAAAATCCGAATGAGTTTAGGAACAAATCTTCTTCAAATCAGTTTTTAGCGCATTTTTGCAAAAAATTTTTTTGTAAAAAGTAGCTTTTAATCTCACTTTGGCTGGCTGGCTGGCTGGTCGGCTGGCTGGCTGGCTGGCTGGCAGTAAATGCGCGCCCGTAGAAAAACGCTTGTAAAAAGACAAGGAGTGTACATGTAACTATCGGGGCTGAGTAATTAAAAACGTTAGGGATGGGGCTACAAGATTTGGAGTCGACGACATCTGGACGCCATCCCCGAGCGTATTATACTAACCTGGAGATTTTTCAGTGCGTCAGATACTATTTGTTTATCATTTTCCGGAATCAGAGTACCTACATAATCGAAGAAAAAAAATGATCAAAGTCCTCGTGTGAGATCGAAGGGACTTCAGCGCATTTTTGTGTGGCAGATCAGTGTTTTATTAGCCAATATTGACGCCACCATCAATAAGATCTTGCCGAAAGCTACCACGTTCACTTTGTCGGTACCATTTTCTCACTTACCGTGCGCTTGCAATTCGCGTTTGAAGTTTTGACTCCACCATCAGTAAAATCCTTTGGGGGTTACCATATTCCCTTTGTCGACACCCACTTCTGATCACCCGCACAATTCGGATTTGAAGTTTCGACTCCACCATCAGTAAGATCTCGTCGGGGGTTACCACATTCCCTTTGTCGATACACAGTTTCCGACGTCCCGTTCATTCGTAATTCACATTTTGGTAGATTTCGCTAAAATCCCGGCATAAAATCGTATTCAACTTTTTGGTACTTCACATAGCTCGACCTTCTATTAGTGACACGAGAAAGAGAGACCGCGATTTGCGCTTGTAAGAAACTTTTGGGCGCCAAAGTCGACTACCCCTCGAAGCGCGCCGCGCAAAGGTGGTTTATTTCGCCCCTAGGAAAAAAAACAAAATTTCCGCCACGCAGGAGTTGTGCGCGTTGACAAGATCTTCCCGACGACACCAATTTGAAAACAATCGGAGAAAAACTGTAGAAGGAGATAGATTAAAAAAACTTGAAAAATCTCCAGGTTAGTTATTATACGCTCGGGGATGGCGTCCAGATGTCGTCGACTCCAAAATCTTGTTAGCCCCATTCCCTAACGTTCTTAATTACACGGCCCCGATAGTTACATGTACACTCCTTGTCTTTTTACAAGCGTTTTTTCTACGGGCGCGCATTTACTTGCCAGCCAGCCAGCCAGCCAGCGACCAGCCAGCCAGCCAGGCCAGCCAGCCAGCCAAAGTGAGATTAAAAGCTACTTTTTACAAAAAAAATTTTTGCAAAAATGCGCTAACAAGTTACGTATCAAATTACTATATGAAACGGAAATATTAAATCTTCTATAGAGAAAATGCCCTGTTTTGGCAAGAATTCCACTTCAATAGGGCAAATTAAGAAAATATATGGATTACGAGGATCCAATATTTTTAATATACGTGGGTAAATGGGACCATATAATATTAGGCGAGTTTTCTTTTGGCAAAATAAGAAAACCTCCTACACAATGACAAATGAATTTCGAAAAATGTTTCATCCGCTCCTATTACGTTTATCTAAATGTCATCTTCCCATGGTAAACATATTCATTCTATGCAAATTGATTGTCAGTTAACAGAACGTGTCAAAACTCAACTTTGCAAAGGTCTGTGGTGGCGATGATAATTTTTTTCCAATTTTTATATAATCGGAAGTTACCTATGTTGAATCTAATGGAACATTTAGAATATCATCCAAGGTGTCTTAAGAGTTTTGCTCATTTTTCATTAAATTAACCTTTAGAAAGACGAAGATGAAACCATCAGGTGGTCTCATTCACATAAAGAATTAGGCACTTGCGCAAACGAAAGGAAGTCCTTAGATAACTCCCCCACTCCAAATGGAGACTGTTTCATTGGCGTACGTCGTAATTTTAAATATTCACTCCCCACTATTGTGGTTAGTAGAAGGTGAATAGTCTTCCAGTTAAGTTCTTTGTGTTAGTGGTGGCATTGGGGTTGTTTGGAAATACTTTGGTAATATACCTACGCCTACCTATGTACAAATGGGGGTGAGTTAATTTTTGTCTTTTATTTTAAGCTGTTGGCTTTTAAGATTTTTGCTGAAAACTGCTATGCCAATTTTTAAACGGTTTTTATTGCTCTTTTGGCCGAAATAGTTTTTGTGTTTAATATTGTTGTATTCTAAATATTGTCCAGAAATATTTTTAAAGAAAGACATGATAATTTGAAATGCCACACCCTGTGATCAGTATAACCTTCAGGGGTGGTTTTTTTAAATATATAATTTGTATGAATATCTATATTTACGAACGAGTTTAAGCCATTAACAATAACACAAATTTAATGAAAAATTCCGTGGGAAGAAAGTGACTTTCATAATATAAACTGAGGATAAGGCACCCTTGTTGTAATCGATATGGAATTTGTTTAGATATAAAATGGTTGTATATATTAAGTGCAGGAAGTCTCTTGTATCTTAATTAACCGTCCGCGGCAATCGCTTATTTATTTATATGAATTCTAACGGATTTTTTTCAAGATTCAATCTTTCGGTGCGACTTTAAAAGGAGGTGGGTTTTTTATATATGCAACAAATTTGTTGTGAAGGGGGATGAAATTTTACCACTTTTAATTCTTAGGCCAATAGTAAGGGGGCCACCCCTAGTCAAATTTTATTGATGCACCTACGTTGGATGCATCATGATTTCCAATTTGTTAGGTACACATTTTAAGAAAGGAGCAATTTTTTGTTGCGATATCCTGTAGTTGCCACCATTTCTTTGAGTTAACATATTTCGGAATTTGAAGGAATTTCCTATTGTACACATATTTTCAAATGGAATTGATTGCAAAGCCTATCACCTATATAGGTACGATAGACTTAAATTTTTGATTTTTAAATAATTAATTCAATTCTTAATCGGTCGGTGGTGGAGATGAATGATTTGCGATTAGTGAGGGATGGATGTACCTATTTATATACAAATGTATCACATCCTCATTTGTTGCACCACCTTCTGTTATGCTGATTAAAATATTTTGGGGTGGACTTGCTTTGTTAGTGCAAGACTGAAGGCTTAACTTTGCATATTATTTGGGACGGTGGGTTACTGCGCATGTGCAAAAGTTCTCAACTGTATTCGGTAGCACGGCTAACAGCATGATACATGTATTCTTTGTGTCATGGGCTAACAGAGTTGTTCTTGATATTTTTTGAGAATCATTCAATAGATAACACTGAACTTCTATCTTCTTTATTCCGGGTGTTGTGGGTCAAGAATGTCAATTCCAGGAAGTGTTCACAATTGGGGATGCTTGAAAACATCGCCACAGTCGTCACAATACCCTTGTTATTTGGGTAGTATTTTTCGCCAATGTTCGAATGGGAATATGAGTTGATCGGTTCAAGCGGCAAATTTTTCACTGAATTTTTGCTTGCTTTACATTTTAAAGATTAAACAGTTGGTTTGGTTTTAAGGAAAATGTTTCCGTTTTTAGCGTTGAGTTGATACGCGAGACCTTTAGTCTTTCTCCCAATCGTCCCATCGCTCGCTCGATGCCTTCATGTCCATCGAATTAAAGAGAATGGATGGACCGACCACGATTAAATTTTGCAGGTGGATCCTTTATCAAAGTTTTAGATCGTGAATTGGCAATGTAGGCCAAAAAATAAGGAAGGCCCTTTTGATATCTTCATTAGTTATGAACCGAATTGCATGAAATTTACAATGAGCATAGCCTTATCAATATAATACGCAATGCCAAAAGTTGAGCCTAATTGATTAGTCATTCACAGTGCCTTTTTAGCGCCTTTTTTCAAATTTATTTGTAAAAACTTTAAACGCAAATTGTGTGTGTGAACAAGACGACGGAATTGGGTACCTATCCACAAAGGGAATATTGTACCCCCAACAAGATCTTTACTGATGGTAGAGTCAAAACTGACCAATTGGACACTGATCTGGCATACAAAAATGCGCATAACCATTACCATATCAAATGTAATGTCACCGCTTTGGCACTTTTCATTATGTATCGTCAGGGCTTAACTCGTGCATGTTCTAGTGTTATCATAGTCAAATGACTTTTTTTCAAGAATAAGCCCCGCAAGGGTGCGGGCCTTCGCTAACAACCCGACGCTAACCAAGACGCCGCGGGCGGCATCCATTGAATCTAATGTGACTGATGGTTTTTAGATGTCTGCAATAAAAGAGGTCTATATTGAGAGAGGTTGGCTTCCATGCTTTTAGAATCGTTGTTTCCCACTTGAAATCCTCTGTTTTAAAGATGCGTAGGAACGAAAATTTTGGGGGGGGGGGGGCAAAAATAATTTTTGCCACGCAAACGGCAAAACGGTTACTTTGATTTCGTTAACATTTTGGCAGTTGTACGTTAGGCATAAAGGATGTAAGACTGTCAAAAAAGTTTTTTTTTATATCTTGGTTTTATTCAGGAAGCTGTCAAGAATTGGGCACCTGGTTTTGTATATATCTAGTGCAAATTTTCACGTCCATGAATCAGTAGATGCCGCAATATTTGGGTCGATTTTGAAAGGCAGAAGGTGAAAGTAAATATGAAAATTTTTGAAATTTGGTTTTTTAATTTTTTTACATTTTGATTACAACTTTCACTGTCCTGCTTCCGTTTATCCCTTAGAGGATTCTACACTTCTACAGGAATACAATAAACCTTATTCTCGATTTGAACGTCCAGGCAGAGGCCTAAAACCTGTATCATTTTTAAATTACGAGGAAGTTATTAATTTCATTGATGGAAAAATTTTTATACATTGAATATAACCGATTTGTCAACTTTCACTGGTCACTTAAAATCAGGTTAAATTAAACACTCTTCTTCTTTGTGTTGCTGTTACACACCCTTAAAGTTAAATCAGCGATTTTTAGAAATTTCTAAAAAAATAAGATTTTTTGAAAAATTTGAATTTTGCATGTAAATTTGTTGAGAAAGTGGACACTCTCTTGCCAAAGTTAAAATTACAAAAACCGATTTACGTTCACAAGTTTCTCTTTTTTAAATCTTCAACAACAAACTTTAAATCTTAGACTATACCTATCTGAATTTCTCTCATTAAACTAGATTTTTACCTCTTGTGTTGACCGAATCGTCATCGTAGATAGCCACAAATTAACAAATTTTAATGTTCAAAAACACTTAGGTATAGATGCTATAGTTTCGAAGTTCATATGTAACGAAATATATGAAACGCGCACCATACCTCGAAAACGAGTGAACCGATTACGATGAAATTTTGCAGGTGGATTGTTTATCAAATCTGTAGAGCGGAGTTCGTGAACTGGCAATGTAGGCCAAAAAAAGGCAGGCCGTTTTGACATCCCCGTTAGTTATGGACCGAATTGCATGAGATTTAACATGAGCATAGCTCTAGCTATATAAACACTTTGCCAAAAGTTGACTCTAATTGATTCAACATTCACAGTGCCCTTTTGCCAATTTTGGTATCTCCACTTGAGAAAGTCAATTGTGCCATTCTAATATATTCATAAAATTTGGTTTCATCGAGGAGGTAATGTGCGAAATTCGCTTTCAACACATCTTGCGTTGCAAGTGTTCCCACATTTTTCGTCGTTTTAGCATTTTTTATTTTCTTCATCGTCCAAGGTCCAACGCATTAACTATTGTTGGCAATTCACTACACTGCTGTAGCTGGCGAACATTTTACCTTTTTGATTTATTAACGAAACCAACTGACAAACTATACCAACCGCACTTTTGGATCAGCTATTTTCAGTTTTATCAGGCAGTATCTTTACTTAGATGTTAAAAATAGGGTTGTTGGACATTTAGGTTTGGAAACGCCCATAGTTTACCTAGATGCGGACCCTTTCATTACTATGGTTCCGCTCTGTTCCTGGACGTTTTTTTTTGCAAGTTTTAGGAGCTGAGCTTTAAGTTCGCAAATGAAACTCTTCGTTTAGTTGGAAACCAAATTTTATTCACTAAGTTAACTTTCGACATACTCAGGAGTGATGTGTCCTGCATTCCTCCTGAATCGTGCTGGTTTCTCGAAGATTTCATTGTTTCCAAAAATTAAACTTTAGAAAGGTAAAGGCCACACCAGGTGGTTCCATTAACAAAAAGAATCAGGCATCTTTCATTTCACTTCTGCAAAGCAAATGAAGTCCATAGGTCACTCCCCCACTACTATTAATTGCCGATTATTCTATTGGCGCACGTTGATTGACAAACCTGTTGTAGAATAGGTATTAAATATTCACTCCCTACTACTGCCGTTAGTAGACGGTGAATGGTCTTCCAGTTAGGTTCTTTGTGTTAGTGATGCCATTGGGGTTGTTTGGAATTGGTGCTTAGATACAAATGAGGGTGAGTTAATACATTTCTTCTATTTGTAACTTTTAAGATCTTTTCTGAAAACTGTGCTATGCCAAATTTTGAACTGTTCTTAGCACTCGTACTTTTGGGTAAAATAGATTTTGTGTTTAATTTGCCCCCTTCAAAATCTGGTGCCAAAATATTTTTAAATAAAGGCACGATAACTTCAAATGCCACACCCATGTTCATGCGTGAGATCAGTGTACTCTTCAGTGGGGGATGGAGGGTTTTATAAATAATGTGTGAAGTCTGAAAAACTATTTGAAAAAAATATACCTATAAAAAAGGGTGTCTTTCGATGGGAAAGTTTACTTTCGCGGAAGGTGACTTTCGTAATATAAACCGAGGATAAGGCACGTTTGTTGTAATCGATTTGGAATTTGTTTAGATATAAAATGGTTGTATATATTACGTGCAGGAAGTATCTTAATTAATCTTCAGCAGTAATCTCTTATTTATATGAATTCCAACGGACTTTTTTAAATCAAATAAATTTCAGTTTAATGAATCAACAAACCTAATTAAATATTTCAGAGTGGAATTTTTGAAAACAAATGCATCCGCCCCGTGGAAAGTGTATTTTTTTTTTGATAATTAGAGGGGGCTGCACAAGTTCTCACAGGGAATTGACTGCACCGTTGCCAAGTATGATAGAGGTTAATTTTTGATTTTTAAACAATTAATCTCTAAGCCTCGCCTTACCCCGTCTAACAATTAGGTACATTTTAAATTTGATGATTTGGGGTTACTAAGACAGTGAGATTAGTGTGGTGCCTTATTTATACGAATGTATCAGACCTTCAATCTTTGTTGTTGTACCTGTATCACCTTCCGTTATGTGGACTAAAATATTTTAGGGTGAACTGAGAGAAGGGGCAATTTTTGAAAAGTCGAAAAAACCCAAATGCAATTCTTGGCAGAGGAATCAAGCATTTTCATGAAATTTTTTCAATACACTGTTTAATCTGTATTAAAGAACAACGGTGTGGAACAATTTTTGAACGATTTGTGCGTCGGAATAAATTGAAATTTATCGGTCCAAGAACTGCAGAAGGATTTTTAAAATTTTCAAGAACTGGTTCGTTATTTATGTGAAATTATGGAGCAGGGGTTTTTGAAAGCATTTTACAGAATCGGAAAGAGCATACTTACTTAAAACCTACGTCAATCCATCAGTTTCAACATTCTATGTGTTGACAACGTTGCTTGTTTTGTAGTTTTGCGGCATCAAATTCGTGTCCTCCTTGGAATCCGTAAATTACGTACCTAACCATGAAAAATGTATGAGAAAAAGTCAAGCTGTCCCCTTTTTGGTACAAGAGTTTTCTTTAAGAAGCTAGTTGATATTTTTAAACAAGATAATCGAATTTTACTTATTTGTAAGTTCAACAATTACCATGCCTTTAAGGGTAATGTAAATTAAATTTTGATAATTTAGATAACCGACTATTAGAGTTGGTTGCGAAATACAATTCAAGAAATACAGAAATAATTGGCAGTGTAACAACTTACCCTTGTGATAACAGGCCCCGGTGTATCCCATTCCTTACAATTTTAAGGGTCATCTGACGTCAATTTTATAGATATATGTTATTTTTAACAACCAAAATTATAAAAGATCAAGGATGGACAGACGAACTGGTGGTGAGTTGTAGGTAGGTAAATGTGATTTTTCCCGCCTATCGCAACTATTAGCTTTAGCAACTAAGTGGTAGGTTTAAGATGAAGGATCTACACAAGTGGCCCATTTGCCATTACAGGATACATTTACAACGCACTAGAACAGTTTGCAAATCTGCTCTGGGCGTTGAAGGTGTAACTTGTGGTGATTATCACGACATCATCAATATTCGAGAAGCGTCATTACAGGTAGCATTGCCGGTTGTTCACAACATTGTTCTAATTTGTTTTGAACAGCATGCCGTGCCTCTTGTAGTGATTATTACAACTTTATCTATAACCAAGGCTTCATCATTACAACGTAACATGGCCGGCGAGCCAGAACGGTGTGCAAATGTGTTTTGGACGTCGGCAATGTTTTTTGTGGTGATACATAATCAACATCGTGTAGTCAGAAGATATTTAGAAGAAACTCTGCAAATCCATCGTACTATACTAGGGAGGCTGTATCCAATATATTTTGGCATTTATCAAGAAGAAGACCAAAACCTTACAACCTATTTGTTTAGTCCAGGCTGTTGTATACGAGTACCTATATTATATTATTATGGCTATTAATTATAATTACTTATAAATAGATAAGTTTGTAAGATGTACATAATAGACTGGACCGTTTACATTCTTCCGTATATTACGTGTAATATTATATAAATAGCAGGTAACTTTTCAACAGTGTCCATTTTTCTTTTGGAAAATCGCTTTTATTTTTTTTATTTAGCGCATATTTTTTTTTTTTTATTGAAACAATTAATTTACAACTAGCCTTTTAGGCCAACAAGCAAAAGTTGTGAAAGATTCTGACTTGAATGGGGTTGCTCCCACTGGAGCTACTCCCTAACAATTTTAAAATTTTTATACACATTATCTAACACATGGTTTATCTGTAGTCTTCGGTTGTTGGGCTCCTCATCTAACAAAAGGTTGATAGCTAATGGGTTTGGGTGCCGATGTAGTCGTGCGATGTAGTTGTCAGTGCATTTCCTTATCTCTTCTTTGACTGTTGTTATATTTAAGTCGTTATGAAACGTGTCATTTCTGATATACCATGGAGCGTCGGCGATGGTTCTTAGGGCTTTATTTTGAGTACGTTGAATTATGTTTATGTTACTTGCTTTGGCACAACCCCACAGCATGATGCCATATGTCCATATAGGGATGATCATTACTTTGTACAGTATAGTAGTTTGTTGTTAATGGTGAGTGTTGATCTTCTTCCCAGTAACCAGTACATCCTTTTCAATTTTATATTGATTTCGTTTCTTTTAGCAATGATATGGTTTTTCCATGAGAGGCGTCGATCCAAGTGAATACCTAGATATTTAACTTTTTCCTGTTTTGGAATTATAACTCCGTTTAAATGTACGTTAGGAGTATCGATATGTCGCAAGGTGAATGTTACATGAGCTGACTTAGTTTCATTTATTTTAACTCTCCACTTCTCAGTCCAGGTGTTTATTTGCTTTAAAGCGCTTTGTAACCTATTAGTTGTCTCCAGAGGGTCTCTATGCGATGCCAAAATTGCCGTATCGTCTGTGAATGTGGCAGTTACTGTATTTTCGGTGGTTGGTATGTCCGCAGTATAGAGCTGATACAGTATGGGACCCATAATGCTTCCTTGGGGCACTCCGGCTTGTATTAAGTAGTATTCCGACAACTCTTGGTCTTGTTTAACTTGGAAATATCGCTCCGAGAGGTATGATTTGAAAAGCAGGTAATATTGATGAGGAAGATGTTTTTTGATTTTGTGCAACAGACCGATGTGCCATACAGTGTCGAACGCCTGCTTGATGTCCAGGAATACTGCTGAGCATATCCGTTTCTCTTCTAAGTCATTTCCTATTATCTTGACAATTCGATGAACTTGTTCTACTGTCGAGTGCTTTTCTCGAAAGCCGAACTGATGGTCTGGAGTAATGTCTTCGTGGATTAATGGCTTAAGGCGTTTTAATATTAACTTTTCTAGTAGTTTAGATAAGCATGACAGAAGTGTTATTGGTCGGTAAGATGCAGCTTCCTGGGGAGGCTTTCCCGGTTTTGGTATAAGTATAATCTGTCCAAACTTACATTGGATTGGAAAATACTGGATTCGTAATACAGCGTTAAAGATTTCTGTCAGAGCTACTATGATTTTCCTGGGAAGTTCTTTCAATGTGCGGGCACTTATTAGATCGTATCCGGGGGTTTTACTGGTATTTAAAAGTTTTATTTCGTCCCAGATTTCCCTTGGTCTAATGTGTTTTATTGGACGTGACATCTGCATTGGGGCTTCCAGAAAGTCTAATATTTCTTTCTCATCCGCGTTGTTTTCGGGTGGATGTGGTCGAAAAATGTTGGACAGATGTTCGGCGAATACTTCAGCTTTAGCTTTATTGTCCCGAGCCCAGGAGCCGTTTTTGTTTCGGATTGGCGGTATTTGCAGGCAAGGTCGTTTTAATTTCCTTGTCGCTTTCCACAATGAGTAATCACTTTGAGAGTTTGGTGTCAAGGTGTGCAAGTACTCTCCAATAGCTTCGTTTTTGATTTGAAACATTAGCTGTTTTAGCTCTTTGGTTATTCTATTATAAACTGTCTTGTCGTTTGGATGTCTGCTGCGATGCCACCCTCTTCTGGAGTTTCTTTTTTCAGCGATTTTCTCCCTTACTTGTAGCGGTATATTAACATTTGCCTCGTTTGTTTCTTTTGGTTTTGGTGTTGAACGGAAGGCTGCTTCTTGGATAATACAAGTAACCTGGTTGATTGCTTCGTCGATGTCTTTTTCCGTTTTAAGTGGCCATTTTAGTTGATAGTTGGTTTCAAGTTGCTCTCGGAAAAAAATCCCAGTTCGTTCTCGCGTTATATAGAGAGGGCTTTTTGGGCGTTGTTATTACGCTTGCGCTTATCGTGGCTATCAGGTGTATGGTCAGAAGACAAATCTAGTTTAGGTATTGCTTGGGTGTAGAGGGACGAAATTCCTTTTGTGATAAAAAAGTCTAGGAGATCGGGAGTTTTATTAACATCGGAAGGCCAATATGAAGGCGTTCCAGTGCTTAGAAACCCACAATTTTTCTCTTCCCTTAGGATTTATTAGTCTTGAACCCCATCTCGTATGCTTTGAATTATAGTCTCCCCCTACTATGAATTTGTTCCCTAAAGTTTCAAAAAAATTCAGAAAGTGCTCCTTTTTAATGTTGTGCCTTGGAGGACAATATGGAAAAAAAGTATTGTTTGACTTTTGTCCGTCCGTCTGTCCGTCCGGGTCCACTTCTGAGGTTTTGAACGACTTTTACGGGAATTGTTCTACAGTCCTTAGAGTTTTTGCAATTGATTGCTAGCCTATACCTTGAAAGTGTGAAAGACGACCTTCAAATTTTGTTATCTGAAGGGAAGGGAAGAAGTCATAAATTATTTCCCGTAAAGTAAAACGTGCATAACTTTTCATGCGACGACCAATTTGTCTCAGATTCTGCGTACGCATGTCTCTAGTGGTAGTGGTGCCGAATTTTACCCTTCATGGTATTCTAACGAAAAGTCTTATCGAAAGGAATTGGTTTCTATAAACTGTCTCGTCAACTCATTTTCTAGTTGTGATAGTATTTTAAGTCAAAGGAACTATTTTCTATCAATTCTTCCTCTCTCATCAAAATTGGAAGGGAGGAGTGGGAGAACTTATCTTTGATGGTACTCTAATGAAAGGTCTCAACGAAAGGAGTTAATTTTTGAACAACCACAGTCCTCCTCTTCGACCCCTTATCGTGAAAGGTTGAAATGTCATCCACGGTATTAAATGAAAATAACTTTACTCCTGTATTGTAAGTGAGGTAGCACCTAATCCTCTAAACAGGGCCGCCCAGACAATTTCAGGGGCCTGGGACAAAGTAAATTTTGGGGCCCTGTTTTGGAATAGAAAAAATTTCAAAGAAAATGTTATGTTAGAAATTTACTGGCATCATCGGCCGTACAAATGAAAATGTGGCAACGCCAACTCTATTGCTGTTTCATTCATCCTCACAGATCCACGACCAACACGGGAGCCCTTTGAAATCGGGGGCCTGGGGCAAATCGCCCCAGTTGCCCCCCCCCCCTCTGGGCGGCCCTGCCTCTAAGGGTATTTGTGCCGCCCTTACTAGATTTAGAGTACCACACCACGGCGTAGAGCATTTCCTAAAAGTGAATTTGTTTCTTTCTCAATCATCCTTTTGTGTAAGGTTTACACTGCATGGCATTCCTAGTTGATGCTTTATCGGCATTATGTCCGATGGGAATTCGGCTACCTCTTTTATACAATCCTCCTCAAGAATTGCAAGGTGACCTGCTAGGTTCCCCGGTTTGCACTCTTTGGTTCGGTGCAGTGCCATAGCGCTTCTCCATCGCCCGCTTCCTCACAATTAAGTGGAGAGGTCCAAGGCTTAGCAGTGCCTCCATAGTCGCTGTGGGACAGGTGCTCATGGCTTTTGTCATACTTAAACAGGCTAGTCTTTGTATGTATATGCTGTAGTTGTTTAACGTTTGGCCATCATATAACTGCGGTATATGTAATCATGGGTCTGACGATAGTTTCATAGGACCATTTCAGGCCAGTTCCTGTCCAGTAGCTTTTTACAGGTCTAGAATGCCAGGGTTGAATTTTTTTAACATTTTACCCATATGGTAGTTCCACGTTAACCTCCGGTAAAGATTCACTCCCAGGTAGTTGACCTCTTTACTAAGATCGATGGTGGTGCTTCCTTGAGTGGGTGTTGAGCTTCCACCTTTGGATAAAAGGCATCACCACCGGTTTGAACGGATTAATGCTTAGGCTGTTATATGTACCACTACCTCTGTGCTTTGTTCAGAGTCTTTTGCAATTGCTCAAATATATCCGCATCACTTTTTTGTGTTAGCATAAAGCACTTTATATCTATGGGCTTATCTAGTGATAAACGCGCCAGTGCATCTAGTGCATCTGTGTGTGCTATCAACCACCCTTTTTTTGTACATTCAATATCATAATTATAGCCAGACAATGTAACTACCAAACGTCCTATTCCTGATGCCACTGTAAGAGGTACTTTTGTGTTTATTAACGCATATGCAATCCAATTTTTTTTTGTTAGCTTATTTAAATGTAATGTATGTAGGCACCTTGAATAAAAGTAAAACTAACACAGACAGAATCAACCCCTTAAGGTGTGTTGTAAAAATGATGGATGACTGCGGACTGCACCTACAAAAATTCTTATTCCCCTTTGCCTTTTTAGCGACAATAACAATAGGATTGGCCTACTGACTATACTTGACTCTTTGTAATACGCGTGATTCGACCATTTTTGACAACTATTTTTCAACAGTTTTGTCTAATAAAATTGGTACATCGTATGCACGATGAAAAACTGCAGGCTACTTCCTCCTTTAAGTTGAATACCCTTTATAGTTGATCCTGGAGAATCACTAAAAACTGCCGTAAACTTATGTTTAACCGCAGCTATACACCCACCAGCATCAGTAGATCTTTTCATTACTCTTTAGAGAAAATAAAGGACTTAAGACCCAAGAAATTATTTCTCCATTGTGGTAACCGTACATTTACTCAATTTCTTTCAATTCTTTTAACCAACGCTTTATCTCGAAAATGCACACGATGTTATCGGTTTTATTTCGTTCACGTTCGCTATGAAGCGGTATATGTGCCAATGATAATAACACGTTTGAAAACTGCTAAGCGACCACCTGTTACAGGTGCTGTACATACTGAAGATCTTAATGTCACTATACACGAATTGAAGAAATACCTACTCTGCGAACGGGTGTGAGGAACTTATGGTTTGTACGTAATCATAACCGTGCCGATCCTGAGTTTTTTTCACACCTTGTCGCTGAAATCACCATACCACAGGGTTTGCAGAACTAAGCACGCTTACAGTAAGGCATTTTTGGGATATGTCTATATTGCGTGTATACAGTGCGTTCTGACAATTGCGAGCTGTACCTACACTTAAAAAATAATCCACAGAATATTGTCGCCTTGGTGACACTGTGTGGTGGTGTACCATTTAATCGTCTGCATTACACTGAAGATATCCCCGGAGGGCATTGTATTTTCTTGGGGAAACGGCAAAATTGGGTTATGACGTCTCTGAAGTTGGCCGGCCTCAATTTGAATTAGAAAAAAATACTGACACCAGTTTTTGACGTCTGATTTGGTACCGTTTTGAAACTATACTAAAAAAAATTTAAAAACTGAGGCGGGCAGCTTCACAGACGTGGAATAACAAACAGTGTGCTAGTGTCGGATAATTACTCGCACGGTATGTGAAGTGTAGTGGGGGATGTCGCCAAATTGAATTTTCAGGTAGGTATAAATGGTTTTGGATTATTTGAAAATCAAAATTGCTATACTACTTGAAGCTCGGGGTGTAAATCTTTGAGTTATTGACCACAACCCCTATTTTATTTTCGTCAGTTTTTGGAAATATATATCAAAATTCGGGACATACTGTATCTAGTAACTTTAGAAACTATATCTAAAAATGTGGTAGCTGTAATATGAAGGATCAGTGCTCTACTCATCGTTTCAGGAAACACTGTAGAAATTTATTCAGCGCATTGGAAAACTTATGGTGATTACTGCATCATCTATAGTAGTATAGTCTATACGCACGCAACGTCATTACAGGTTGCACTACCGGTTGTTTAAAACAGTGTCTAAACGTGTTTTAACCCCAGCAGTGCACCTTGTGGTACTGTTACAACACCGTCCATAATCAATTGTGCAAAAGTGGGTTAGATGTCGAAAATACTTCTTGTGGCGATACATCGTCATCGTGTGGTCAGGAAAAGGGAACTCGAGCAAATTCATCGTACTGGACGGCATCAAAGTGATGACACTGAAGTAATTAGCATAACTGTGGGCAATGGAATGCTGCACACTTTTTAAATCTTGGTTGAGGGTGTCATCGTTATTTCGTTTCCGTTTCCAGTCGATATATATTATATAGTAAAAAGGTACTTTAGCTGACATCATCAGATCAGTGTACAGATGTGTCCTCACAGAAAGTAATTTCTAGGTACACTATGTAGATTAATGTTTTATGCTGTTACTGTTAGCATTAATTGCGAAGAAGGTCAAAACCGTATAAAACCTTTACATCAGGTAACCTTTTACAAGGGCTGTTCCAGATGTGAGTGATCGCATGGGTATAAGTTTGTTACTATTGACGATAGCGATAAGCTAAATGGGTAAATTTGTGCAGTTTGTGGTGTTCTGGCTAAGATTAATTTAGAAAATTTAAAAAAAACGGCCCCTATACAACGTTATTAAAAAAAAATGAAAATGGTCCATTTACAAAAAAGTACGAAATCATTCGCCTATATTAAAGAAAAAAATGAGATTCAGGTATAAGTACTGACATATTAATGAATAATTAATGAATTTAGTTTTGACATCAAGTAAACTTCTTTTGGACCTTTAAAATACTCCAATAAATGGGCGACTTTCAAGTTTTTAAAAATAACTTCTATACGGAATTTTAGCTAGCAAACAAAATTTAATAATAATAAAGTGAGGTCAAACTAAATCTGGGACACCCTGTATAACCGAAATACGACGGATGATCTACGGAAATTGAAAAAAATACTCTGCGAACGGATATGATGAACTCATGCTTTGTACGTACCTAATTAGAATCGTACCGACCATGAGTTTCTTCACATTTTGTCGTTAAAAGTACTATACCGCAAGATATACCTAAGCACGATCAGAAGAAGGCGTTTGTGTAATATGTCTATTTATCTTTAACACTGTCAGGCGTTGTCTTGTATGTATACAGTATGTTTTATATAGTATTAATAGGTATACAATTGCATAATAAATATGTACTATTACGTAGATATTCATTTTATTTACCTGCTCCATACTACTACGAGGTATTTATTTCTGTTACTGTCACTATATACCTACGACAATTTGTATAATGCGGTGTTTCAATTTAACTACGCCCGCCGCCTTGAGCTTAAGGGTCGAAAGCCTCACTTGCATAAAATAAAATTGAACCTCTACGGCACTGGCAACAAATTTTAATAAGACAATTAATTTTAATTTACCCACGGCTAGCTCAGTAATAAATTCTTTGAAACTTTTTACCTTGCGGAAGTTTGGTCCTTTATCCTTCTTTTAAAACCTGAAATTTAAAATCTAAAGCTAGTGTTTTGATTGAACTTGAATAATTACTCATGTGGACTTAGTTGACTGAATGTACTAATAAAAACAAGGGCGATTAAATTCCATGTTTCGTTACACGTTCTTCGATGTAAAATATTAGTTTGATTACTAAAAAAATATAAAAACTTGTGTCCATGCTATCTAAACTGTCATTTTTGGTCTCTAAATGCTAACCAAATTTTAATAAAACCGGTTTTACTTGAAATTAACCAATAATAAAATAATAATTAGCGTACCCAAATTGGTACGTGCTCGCTTGCGAAAATCAGCTTAGAATGATCGCTCTTCTTTCGCTAAGTTAGAACAACCAAAACGGGCCTTTCTTTCTGAACGCAATGACCTCGACTGGCGTGCCATAACAACCAAAAGGAAACCCGCATTTCGGTTTTTTCAGTCGGCTGAAATGGAATGAACGCAACGTTTAGGTCCGAAAAGAATACATTTCTTGTCGCTTGTTATCGCCAGACTTACTTTACTTCAAGTTTACTATGAATCGGTTATGTGGAAATTTTCTTGTGTTTAATTCAAAACCATACCTGGTTTATTATAGGGGTTAAATTATACGTCTCCAATAATCCAAAAAGTAACCTTTCTTCTTTAATTTATTTCTATACAGTTTTGCACAAATTTACTCACCTCAGCAGTCCTCTACTCTGCCTAGTCTTGTGCCGAACCCTTCTGTTTAATTGAACAATCGTGAATCGAGTCGCTTTAAATTTTTTCCACCGACATCTAATGCATAAATCGATAAGCGTAATTTTACAGTTTTGAATGGTACATGTTTATACTGCTGCTCAATAGAGACCGCTTTTAAGTATACCCATTGAATAAGTCTATGATTACTTATTCAATGGTATACCGAAATACAGTGACTTTATAGATGCAGTGGCCACAATACAGTAGTGTCGAAGTTTTTATTGAATGTTGAGATCGGCGGCCATGTTGCATGGAGTACGTATAATATTGTAATATAATGTAGGCAAACACAAATGTCATACGTGTATTGTGTGTTACCTACTTCTAATTTGAATTTTCGATGCAACATGGCGGCTGGGCTCCTAGATTAACACTTTTTTGGGGCTTAATTCCCATGGCACATTTTGACACCTATGTACTGTATCCAATCGCTTTAAGAAATTGTATTTAGGCACATGTGGTAGCTGTATGAAGGAGCTAGCGGAGCAAGTACGATACTCGTCATTTCAGGTAACACCCGTGACGCGCCAGAACTGTGTAGAAATGTGTTCGGCGGGTTAGAGGTGTATCCTGCGATGATTATTACATCATATGGTACCTATTGGAATTCAAGCAGCGTCATTACAGAATGGGATTGCCGGGCGTTTAAAACGGTGTGTAAAAATGTGTTTTGAACGCCGGCGGCAGTGCCTCTTGTGGTGATTGTTACATCATCTATGGCGAAGTGTGCAAACCTGTTTTAGTATTGAAATGCTACAAGTTGATCCACTTCGATTTAGAGTGTCATCGTTACCATTCAGGTCGATGGTTAGTAAGAAGCTATAAGTACATTTAATACCTACTTTAGATGTTATTATTTAAGGGAGTGTACAAAATAATGTATCCTTACGCCAAAGAAAAGTAGATTAGCAATTTTTAGTACGTAATTTGGTCTTGTCTTATTACCATTGTCGTGACTACGTACTATAATTAATTATTACTATATTCTTATTTTTATTAGACAATGCAAATGAATCTTTCTATACCTTTCTTTTTCTTATTATTGAGGACACTATAGGAATGAGAACATCGCTAGGTGCACTTTTATGTTATAGAGATATGTCAGTGGGTACATCAAGAATCAAACTATAAGAGCGAGCGGAAATGGCGCAGCATGTCACTACAAGAATTGAAAAAATCCTCTACGAACGGGTGTAAGGAACGCGTAAAGGCATTGTTTACTACGGTGCAACGCAGTACCAGGTTGCACTGCAGTAAGGTATGGCAAAATGTACGCTGCGTTTGCTTTGGCAATCCTTACTGTTTTACAACGCTGCTGTATGCTGTAGTGTAGTAAGCTTTGACCGCTAAGAAGGCGGCGATGTTTTCTAGGACATTATTTACCACGCTGTAAACAATGTGCTTGATTTATTGTAACCTTACACAAGTGACGACTGAAAAGTAGTGGGTTAAGAAAGATTAAACAATGAGAATAAGAAAAATTAATTTTGTACTTTATTTTTTTACCTTTAATAACTGAATACAACACAAATGTAAAATACGAAAAAATGTTAATGCGATTTTGCATTTGGTCTATTATGTGTTATGTTCAGCCCCAGATTGTGCCGTCGTTTTTTTGTTTGATTGTTTTCAAGCGCAGAAGGACGTCCAGCTTGTCGACGCTTTGCTCCTGAAGTTAAGCCAGGGCGTAATTTTCTTCGGCTGATTGCAGTGGCCTGAACTCCGATTTTACGGGTTCTTTGGGATTGTTTAACGCTGTGAATGTAATTTAACATTTGCATCGGAGTCGAAATTTGTCTAATGACTTTGTTTAATTTCAATATGCCGTTTGTCATCTCGGGTGTTTTGCAATTTTTTGCAACATCTCTAAGTTTTTCGAAATGTGTAAATAACTCTTCAACTGCGGATGAATGAACTCCATGTAGGTGCTGAATCGGTTCTTCGCCGTTTGGTGATTCCGTGGTTGCTCCAATTCGATCCTCTTCATTCGCTACGGTGTATTGTGTGACCTATCCAAAATAGTTATTTTGTTAATTAATTACCTACCTATTAGAACAATAGCTACCTCATCCTGTTTTTCGATTTCTTCCTCCATGTCATTATAAAAATCTTTCGGGGCATCTGGTCCAAGTGCTATTTCGGCGTATAACTTCCTATCCCCAATAGTTAATCGAGGGGATGTTGGAAAAATTTTACCAAATTTATTTTGTATGGCACATAGATGCTTGCAAAATCTTCCTCCTTGCCCGTAGACGCAATCGCAAAACCCAACATCCAAATGAACAGTATAGAAAAGATTTTCATCATTTTCAGAAGATACCAAACAAGTTCTAGCATCTACTTCTTCTACCGACAATAACGCGGATGATTTTAACATGCGTCTAAACGCTAATTCATTTTTGGAACTTCGAAAATTAGCAAAAGAAAGTAGGTGTCTCTTGTGGTAAGACTCCAAAACTCTTGCAATGAAGTCAATGAGCGCACACGAATTAAAGGCTTTGCACCTTTCTAGGACTATATCTTTAAAAATTCTGATCGAAGCTTCCACGTAATTGTTCGTGTTATTCCCTCGCGTCAATAAATTGCTTCTACAAGCCAGCGACCATTCCTCTTTTCGAGCCCAGTAGTCCAAAATATAAAATTTCAAATTACCATACTTTTTTATAACTTCATCATTCATAAATTTGCTGAAATTTTCACTCAACTCGTCATTTGTGGTGGCGTATAACACCCTGCGAAAATGTGCCGTAATGTGTTTTCGGTCTTGTTTCCCAATATCATTCTTGCTGTTCCACAACCAACGCCAAAAAGCCTGAAGAAGATGAAAAATGCAAAGTAACTTGCGAGACTCGGGAAAAACGGATTCCAGCGCATTTCTTTCAGCAGCAGAGTCATCACTCATAAAAATTTGAGGGAAACCATAGCCCCCAAAGCCATCAGTTTTCAAAGAATCTCGTAATAATTTAAAGGCCTCGGTGTAGTTTTTTTCAGTTTGCTCGGTATGAAGAATGCAAGCAAGTGGGATGGCTCCAATTTTTGTTGCGCAAAATAAAAATGTAACGCATGTACTTGTTTGGTCACAGGAACCACTAGAGTCTACGAATACCATTTCATGTGCAAACTCCTGGGAATGAGCTCTCATCATAATAGGAGTTAAGACAACAACGATCAGTGGATTTTCCTGTATAATGACTTTAATATTTTTTTCTTCGTAGCATTCTCTTTTTTTCTTTAAGACAGCCAACATATCAAAAGCTTCTCTACCTCCAAAATTTGCCCTCCTATAAATTAACGAAATTTATTAAAAAACCTAGCACCCAACGCAACGTGTGTGTGTGGTTTGACGTTCTTTTATGGTTTAGAAGATGTTAGAGATTAAGATTAAAAATATCAATGCGGTTGGTATTTTTGAATAGAAAACCTAAAATATAAGTGTGCAAACTGTTTCTTTCTAATACCAAAATCGCAAATTTCTTACGTCAGTTATGGATAAGGTCTTTATAGGTTAAATTTAAGTAGCATGTATGTATGCAGCCTTTCTTTTGAAAACTATTTTCGGCACGGTCAAGCTATCGTTGTAGGTAATATTGGAAATACAAGAGCCAATTAAAGTATATGCTACAACCATATAGGTACCTTCTCTCCACCGTGTAGGAGATAGATGTGTAGGTAAATAATTTTTTCCAAAAAAAAACCTGCGCCCCTACAATTTGGTACCTACTTTAAAGTATTTTGCAAAATAAAAAAAGATCATTGGGATGTTTATTTATCGTAATTGAGCGCACTGCATTATAGACATACTTACCTCCATTTTGAGTACAAATGTTTTATTTGTCTCTCTGTTGGATTTACTTGGGCATTAGCTAGAATTTTTGCAATTTCAGATTCTTCGTTTCCATTTTCAAGAGATATTTCATGGAAGTTTTTCGCAACTGCAGGAGTCATACCATCCTCAAAATAATTGTAAAACGTTTCCTCGGTATCCCTTAAAGTTCGCAAGTAACTAAAGGCTTCTGCTACAGCTACTGCATGTGAATGTTGAAATAAGATCTAAAAAATAAAATAATGCTCATGCTAATACCGACTAAAGATTTACAGCAGAGGAGTTAAGAGTTAAGAAAAAAAGTTAGGTTAGGTATATTACGTATGATATGCACGTTTCTGTTTGATCTATTGAAATTCCACTTACCTCGATCACTATGTTAAGTCCTTTCTTCAAATACCTATCATTTCGTATCGTATTGCGATTGATTTTCTTAAAAAGTATACTTATTTTTGCATTACAGTCTTTGGCCCGCTGTCTTGTGTCTTCCCGTTTTCTTTTTTTAACTTTATCGAAATTGTTGTGATGACAAGTGTATACCTTACGATAGAGATATTTCGTTTTGTTTGGAAATGTATACCGAACTATCCAGTTTGTGTTTGTAATCTCACTAAATTGCTCTACCCAATTTGCACACCAGTTATTATAAACATCACTAATCGTCTCGTTAGTAAGGGTGGTTTCAGGATCAAGTTTTCCTCTTAAATTCGCCGAAAAATTGTTGGAATTTATGTAGTTAAAGTTAGTCACAAGTTGACCCAAGTTAGTCAACGCGGTTAATAAATTTTCGCGTTGATCACTCATGGCGAACGAGTTAAAACTAAACAATTTTAATTATTTGCGAAATAAGCGCTCGCATCTGCATAGATAAGACTTAATGCATCATTTCTGTTGCAGTGCAGTAAACAATGTCTTACTAACTACCGCGTTCTTTGCGGCCAAAGCTTACTACACTACAGCTAACGGCAGCGTTGTAAAGCAGTAAGGATTGCCAAAGCAAACGCAGCATACATTTTGCCATACCTTACTGCAGTGCAACCTGGTACTGCGTTGCACCGTAGTAAACAATGCCTTTACGCGTAAGGAACTGGAGGGTTTGTACGTAACTAGAGTCGTACAGATCCCCAATTTCTATACATCTTGTCGTTGAAAACATCATACCGCCTTATTTCCGAAACAGGAAGAGGTTGTAATGTGCTTATTTAGGGAGGGGGTGATATCTTAGGGATATTTTGTAACGTCACGACTATACCGCTCAGGTTCAAAAACATTTATCGCAAGATTTTGCAGTTTTTTGAGTTACGACACTGCCTTATTGTGTCAGTGACAAAAGAAATTAAATGTATGCGAAACGCCAGGTGAAACAATGACGTACGACTATTTCAGAATTCAGTCCATTTGCGATTTGTTGTAGGTTTATGAGCCCTGGTTCTTATGTTTTGTTTCCCCGTGTAGGGGCGGGAAAGAATACCCCTACCGCAGAGTGCACTGCGTGTCGTAAGAAGCGACTAAACAACTGCAGGTTAGGAGTGATTGGTTGGTGGAATATTGTGAAATATGTAACATTTCTTGTTGTCTTTAGAATGATAAAAGCGAATAGTAAATGATTTTTCTCGATTTTTAACTTTTTCGTTAAGATTTACTTGACGTTTCCAAGTATTAGGAGTTGTTGGGATAGGAGTGGGGCATTGGAATCCTTTTTTTTTACTATTAGACTTAATTTTACAGTGTCGATTGTAAACATCTTCATTAGGTCTGTGTTTCTGTGCAGAACACTTTTAGATGAATTAGTAGGTACAGAATGAAAAAGGGGCTGCATTGAAACGTGTTGTACTAAGATCTCTTCTAAACATTCAACAAAACGACGTTCACCAAGTGTCCCAACGACAATTTGTACAACAACGAAAAATTACCGCCAAATGTCGCTGAATAACTCCTGAGGATTTGTAGAAGATTGTATTCTTGTATGGAAGTTAGTGCAGACCATTTCCAGCAATATACATTTAGTTAGATTAAACCCTTTTCGGCGCGTATTTGTTTTGAAACTTTGGTCTTTGGATTTTTGTTAAAACATTTATTTTGCCCAGTTTTCGTTGGGACACAGTGTAGTAGTCACTAAATCTTGCTCGGGTATGACCATTAGTTTTATCAACAGCTGCTCTCATTTTGTGAATCAATGTAGATTATGTATCTTAGTCTCAGTTATGATATGATTTATAATTTTGTTAATTGAGTTATGTAATTTGGATCGGAATTTGTCCTTTAGGTATATTTCACCAGGTGTAGTGCGGTAGGTAATAAATGTCTCCGGGGCGAAAGATTGAAGAACCACATATTCATTGAAAGGGTGTGAGAAACTTGTGGTTCAAACGTGTTACTGACTAGCTTGATCACTTGGTTCTTGCATTCTTTCGTGAAAAAGATCATGAAGGTCATGTGATTTATATACCTAATGCGTGTGCTGTATGTAGCTGTTTAGCCTCACAGAACACTGTAATCCTTGGTACATCTAACCATCAACCATGATCACTGAAAGTAAAGTTTTTCTCATATATACCCCACACCATACAAATCTGTTATATTTCAAACAGTGTAGTTGAGATACCCTACGTGCAATCGCTCCATAATGTAAATGAAGTAAAAGCATAAAGTTAGATGTTCCTTGCACTATCTAAACTGACTTGATGGCTACGTTTCTACGCAAGTGGCTGCGTAATGCGCATATTTAGTCATACCAGGATGCATTGCAAACCTTTGCTACAGTATCAATCAATGCACCAACTATGTTAGACTCAGTCTAACTGTAATTAGATGGCCAAGCCACTGGAATCACAAATAAAATTAAGGTGAAGAAAATCGATATTCATTACAACATATAATACTTCCGGTGTACTGGATAGTATACAAATTTATCCTAACGCCGGAAGTATTTCCTGTAGTAATGAAAGAGTAACATATCAGCAAGAAGATGCGTTCCACAACACCTCTAAATCTAAAGTTGAAAATTGGAAGAGATCTTAGGTCTACTCCTAGAGTAAGGTTGGTACTAAAACGATTTCTGATCTCGATGCAATTTGTCATTTAGGTAGTTAGTATTTTAAAGTCAAAGTTGAATTTTTAGGCCCATTAAGAAAGGTTAAAATTTCTTCAAAAAAGTTATGCCAGATATGCAATTGACATTTCTTTAATTTTCACATTGAACCGTGTTCACAGTTTAGTCAAAATCAGAATTTTTACGGTACCTCTTTTCCCAACGATTCACTTTGTGTAAGTCCCAAACATACCCCTTTTCATTGTTTATTGCAGGACGTGAGACCGGCACCTACACTTTATTTAACAGTCGCATTTCTTCTCACACAAACAGGCATGTCATCACCAGAGTTACGGCTGATTTAGATATTAAACCAAGTGCATCGACGTTTCCAACGACACCTCAACCCATCATGTTTTCGCTTGTTGAAAGTAAAGTCCATCTTAATCTGTCCTTAAGTGCCATTCGAGAAACCAAAGTCTACACTTTTGCGTAGTGTTTCCGATATGCTATTTTAGCATTACCTTACTCAAGTCTCACTTTTAGTCAGGGACCCGGACCCAAATAAAGTATCGGTTCGGGTTCTGTTTATATTTAAGCGAAAATATTTATAAATCCGCAGGTAGGATGTTCGAACCTGGGTTGAGGTGAATTTTTCATCTGTGAGATGGAAATTACTTTAGACCAGTTCCGAGCATTCTACCGGCTATACCGAATTAGGTTTCTCTGCAGTTTTCCTAATTCGTAAGGTAAATACCGGAGTAGTATAGACCTACTTAAGACCTTCTGCAGAGGCACCTCTAAAAAGTATTATGCGGGCCACTCTGTAACTGGGCGCAAGTCTGTTGAGGGCCCAGAACAAGAAAGGGATAATAAATAAATAAATAAATAAATAAATAAATAAATAAATAAATAAATAAATAAATAAATAAATAAATAAATAAATAAATAAATAAATAAATAAATAAATAATGGTTTCGGTTCTAGAAAAATAACGGTTTGGTTCTGCGCATTTTTTTTGGTCATTAATGGTTCTTTTCGGTTCTAGTCTTTTAGAAAGTATGGCATTCAAAAAATTCATTGTAACATCGTGATTTGTTAATTAATCTGAAGAAGTAAAAAGTCATGAATACAAAAACGTCACGTATCGTCAGTGTAGCTAATTTACAACGACAAGGGGAATAAAGGAGGAAGAGAGAAATATGTAGTGAAACTTAATTTATTACTAAAAAACAAGAAAATGCACAAAAACGTACGTAAAAAAATTGTGTATGGAGTATTGTTTTTTATCTTTATTTTCTTAAACCTCACCCCTCTTTTTATTTTTTACATTTACAGTAGTGGCTAAATTACGGTCACCGCCACCCGTACTACCTTCAATTTTGACACCTTATTAAAAATGTATAATCCACCGATGGCAATCATGGTGTAATATTTTATCAATTTTCGGGACATGTTTGTTGGCGCGTACTTCAACTTCCAATAACTTGTTAAGAACCGTTAAAACCTAAAAGAACCGAAAAAAATTATAGGGTTTCAATTTCTGAAGGAATAACATTTTCGGTTCTATTTTCGGTACTTACTGAAAAAATACCGTTTTCGGTTCTTTTTCGATCCGGTCCGCGTCCCTGCTTTTGGTTCAGTTTTTTAAGCTACCATAGTTTTGTCTCGAACGTAATCCTTCCATCTTGGATTTTTTGCCTTGCTTAAACCGAGACTACCTGGACATAGTTTAGGGTGTTTTGAGGGCGTAACTTTTTCTTTAGTTATCCGAATTAACAAATTCGAGTGTGTTTGAACCAACAATCTTTGATATACAACAAATTATTACTTTTGTTTTAAAGTAGCCCCATGCTCGGGGCTACTTTAACATAACACTGTTTTGTACGGGAGATCAAATTAGCACCAAAAATATATTTGAGAGGCAAAACATTAGAAATACAGGTGTTTATTTATTAATTTATTTTTAGATGTCTTCATCACCCTCACATCTGGTACATACATGCTGAGGATTGTGGTTACCCTCATTATGATTTCCGCACACCCTATTCTTGCAATTGACGCAGCAAATTCAATTCTTTCCAACATAGTGTCGAAAGTCACAAAGCCAGATTGAACAAAGGTTTCCGTTTTGCTTTATTTCTTCTAGACTCGGCTTGGAGGAAGCATTTCAAACCAAATTTATAAGAGTGCCTATCTTTGTACGGTTGGTGCAAAACCTTCACTTCAGTCTGATTCTCGGAATTTTCAGTGAATTGCAACTGCCTGGCTTTGCGGTCTCTTTTTTGACGCATTCTATCTTTACCTGTAAACACCAGGAACATAACCTTGAATAATAATAATGCCTTTATTGAGTAGCAGCTACAAAATAACGAAAGGAAAGTAATAATTACAGCTCAAAGGGCGGAGATCGTGGATGTCAAAGTAACTCTCAGAGTCAAAGTACCCCAGTTTACGGTAGGCACATACTCTCACCAGGTATTTACCCATATTTCCTACGCTACGTGTATCCTTGCAAAAGACCGAACGAACCTCCTATACTCGAACTATCCCGAAGTGGACTGCTTGACCAAGACAAGCAGGGGTGGTGGTGGGCCACTTCCTTCCTTCCTTCTCGCTTTCCTATGTATTTGTGCATGTACCATGAGAATTGGAAGTGCAAAAGAAGAATTTCGTCAGATGCAGACTAGCGCTTTAACGAAAAATAGTTGCGCCTCTCTAGTAAGTATGGGGTCATTTTTTCTTCGTGGCAAGGCCTAAATGTTTTTTTTTTCGCATGCAGTTCATTGTATTAGTTACCTACGTGCTGAGGTGCTGTCTGTAACGACGTGGTAATCTGGAGCATAAATGAGTGAACTAAAAACAGCCTGCAGAATAGAACAATTTCCATTTCCGACCGTTACAGGTATCATCCCTGTTGCTAGCTGCAGTATATAGGGTTGCACTAGCTTCGGGAATGAGACCTGTGGCGATAGTCGGCGCAACGTGTATAACTAAGGTGATCAATTTCTTTCCTTTCGTTCTCGTCAATAAAATATAGGACCAGACGCAAACTACTGGAGCAACGTTTTGCACTTCTACCGTTACGGGTAATCACGTCCAAGTCAAGTAGAGTATATTACCTTCCGCTTGCCTCGGAAGTGATTCCCATAGCGATGGATACACATCACTTTCGTAAACGATTTACAAAATTAGTAGTCCGAAAAAATTAGATTTCAGCCATTTAACCAAATATCAAAGTTAAAAAATGAAAAAAAGGAAGAGGAATGGAGACTCAAAAAAGTGTTTATTTGTCTGAGTGTTAAGTAAAAAAGGAAGAAGAACCGAGACAGATTAAATGATGAGGCGCAAGTTTGAAACAACACTCAATCATCGAGAGGGTGAGGGAAACCGGTAATCTATGTATAGAAATAGATCGCTGGTTTTCTTCGTCTTTTTGTTGATCATCTTTCACGGTGGATGTTTGGATTTTTGATGCATTAACAATTTCCAAAGTGTAACATCTTCGTGAACTGAATGTGTCAGAACATTCAGCTCATCGAAATCCAGCTCCAGAATAATTTCAACGTAGGGTCGTTACAGGTCTCATGGTCGGTACTAGTGCAGTATATAGGTTTGCACTAGTTGCGACCATGTTGCCTGTGGCGATAGTCATTTTATTTATTTTATTTATTTATTTATTTATTTATTTAACCAGAAACCATACAGAATAAAAATTCCAATTACATGGCACTGGGGCTCTGAACAAATATTAGGACTAGGATCTAATTTTATTTATTATTGAATTTAGGGGATCGTGAAAAAAGTCGATATCATTAACTGAGGATAACTTATTTAAAGCGATCAAGATCTTAATAAGTGGGGAAGTTGTGTTGTTAACTACAAAAATAGTATTATTTTGCCTTAGCTTAACAAATGGTACCTTAAGCTTAATTTCTTGAAGTAATTCGGAAGAGTATAACAAGTTGTGTAAAATTTTGAAGACAAAAATTGTGGAGGCAATGTACCGTCGGGTTTCTAACCTCGTTATATCTAAGCCGAAAGTACTATTTAAGTAATTAAGCTGGGTACCGTAAGAGATCAAATGTGGATAATTTTGGGTTGACCTAAAAAACATTACTCGGATGAACTTTTTCTGCACTTTTTCGATCATGTCTGAGTATTTGAGAGTTTGAGGAGACCAGATACATGCAGCATACTCAAGCTTGGATCTAATAAACGCATTATATAAGGTTAGCATTGTCTGTATATTCGTGAAATTGAGTGTATGCCTGATAACGAAACCAAGAAGTTTGTAACACTCATTTGTTAGGTATTCAATGTGTAAGTTAAAGTTAAGGTTGGTATTGAAAAACACGCCCAGGTCCTTAACGGAGGTGACTCGTAGTAAGACCTTTCCATTCATCTTATAGTCAAAAAGTAAGGGATTTTTCGATCTAGTAAAAGTAAGGACTTTACACTTATTGATATTTAGTTTTAGTTTATTTTTGATACACCACTTAATTACTGAGTTAATGTCCTCTTGAATATTTAAACAGTCACTTGGGGATTGGACTTTATTAAAAAGTTTTAGGTCGTCCGCAAATAGTAGTGCTTTCGAGTTTTTTATCACTCGCGGTAAATCATTTATGTATAAGAGAAACAGAAAAGGACCAAGAAGTGTTCCCTGGGGAACGCCTGATGAGGGATAAAATTCGGCTGAATTCACACCATTGAATTTCACTCTTGTTTTACGGAGAGATAAATATGATTTTAAGAATTTGACGGTCGGATTACTTACGCAATTTAAAACAAGTTTACGGAGCAAGACTTGATGCAAGACTTTACGTCAAAATTAGAACAAAAATCAACGTTAAAAGCTTGGCAACGCACATGGGCAACGTATCTCCAAGATGGTGCTAATATGGTCAATAAAGCAAGCTAATTATTTATATCACTAATAAAGGAAACAAACATTTGCAGTCGCATTAACCATCGACGTGAACGTCCATAACTATATGGTGATCATCTCTTTCGTTTGCTCCAAAGTGAGAGCTAGAGAGACTCGTAAGAATACAAGCGACGTTTTGCACTTCCATCGTTACGGGTAATCACATCCGAAATGCAAGTAGAGTGTCCTAATTTCTACTACATTTGGAAGTGATTTCCTTTGGCGATGAATAACAAGAACAGACAACATCGCAAGATAAGCGCAAGTAAATTCTTCTGCCAGATTCTAGGATGAAGTGGAAAATGTAAGTGGGATCTGTACTATGATAATTGTATGAAAAAATCGGCCACGAAAATAAGGGTTGGTGATGCACCCTGTTTGAAATATACCTACGCTAATATAAGTTAATTGTAGGTAGTGATTGGTTTTTTACAATTACCTATATTACAACTATGGTGTAGGCTGTATGAAACAAGAAAGAGGCGCAATGAACATTATCATTTCTACATGTTGGTAGTGTTGGCACTATGTATTGCAATGCAAAGCTTTATACAAGTGTCTCCACTACCAAGTGTAGCGGTGATCGTAGCATCGAAATCTTATTAGGAAAACTACTGCGCAATCTATTTTTGATAGTTTTAGTCAGCGCATTGTTATGTTATATGTGCTTTTGGTTTGTAAGAAAAATGGTTCCCGTGGCGACGGCTGCACATCTTTTGCAAACTTATAAAAACCGTGAAAACGGACCACGTACCTAATTAAACCTATTCGATAGATGAAATGATGAAGCGGAAGTTTGAAGAAACACTCATCGAAAGGGCGTGGGAGACTGGTGGTCTATGTATAGCAAACGACAAGATCACTGGTTTTCTACGCCTTTTCTTTGAAAACGTCTTGCACGGTGGATGTATAATACGGGGTGTCAATTTTAAAATCTGCAGTCGGCCATATTTTCCAAACTAGAGAAGATATTGAAAATCGCGCAAAACCGTTTCGGGAGTATCGAGAGGGAATCAGAATGACGTTATGAGTGACAACCCTCCACTCCCCCTTAACCCCCAGCCCCCCTCCCCTCTTCAAAAATCCTAAATGGCTACCCCAGACATATCGTTGGAAAGCTACTGAAAAATGCTTTCCAGTGGTACCAATAAAGTCAATATTCATTAAGACAATTCAACAGAAATTTAATAATTAACAAAAAAAATAAAAATAAAGCCCTGCCTATGTGCAAAATTTGGTCACTAAATTCGAAGAAACAGGATCTGTTATTAATAAAAAAAGAAAGCAACCAAGATTGCTTAATGAAGCAGCTCAGGTTCAAGTTCTTGGCCAATTTGCCATAAATGTCAATGTCAACATTTAGTTTTTTTTGTTAATTATTAAATTTTTGTTAAATTGTCTTAATAATCATTGACTTTATTGGTACCACTTGAAAGCATTTTTTAGTAGCTTTCCAATGATGTGTCACAAGTATGGGGTTACTATTTAGGATTTTTCAAGAGGGGGGCTGGGGGGTTAATGGGGGTGGGGGGTTGTCACTTATAACGTTATTCTGGTTCCCCCTCGATACCTCCGAAACGGTTTTGCGCGATTTTCAATATCTTCTTTAGTTTGGAAAATGTAGCAGACTTTAAAGTTGACACCTTGTAGAGTAGGTTGATAGCTATATGGTAGAGTGCAAAACCGAAGGTCGGGTGTTCGAATCTGGGCTGAGGTAAGAATTTTTCATCTGTGGCAGAGATGGGAATTTCAGATCAGTTTCGAGCATTCTACCGGCTACTCTGAATTAGGTTTTCCTGCAGTTTTTCTAATTCGTAAGGTAAATACCGGAGTAGCATAGAACAACTTAAAGGTTGATTCTCACTTAACATAACGTTTCCATACCATATCCTTTCCATAACCATTCCGTAAATTATTATACCTATGAAATTGACCTTTAAGTGATATGTGCGTAAGACATTCAGCCGCGCGCTAATACACATTCTCCTTTCCGTTCACATATGGAAGGCGAAGAATAAGCAATTCTGTGCGGCTAACTTCTGATGTATTAACATATATCGCTAATTATCACAATATTTAACAAAAAAGTACCGTTGGCCTAACTTATAACTCAAAAAAACCTCACCTGTAAAGCACAAAAAGGTAAACTTCTAAAGTGCCTCAAGAATCATAGTACAGTATTAACGAAAAAAGTTTAACAATTATTTAAAAAATAACTTCTCCGTTATGCGTTTCATTAAGAAAGTGAACAGAGTCGTCCCCTTCGTCGGCAAATTCCTCAGTCTCGCCAATCCCGCGGGATCCCGCTCCATTTATCTGCGGGATTAATCCCGCAAAAATGCTGCGGGATCCCGGTATTTTGGGATCCCGCGATCCCGGTATTGCATTCCCAAATGCATGGCTGTTTGTGATTGTATAGTGGGTTGAGTGGGAACAGTAGCAAATTGCTAACACTCCGTCCACTATAAAATAAAGGCAGTAAATAAAATAAATAAAATAAAATCCAAACGGCGAAAAAACCAATTGTACACCCTGTATATACTTAAGTAAGTACTAATAATATTTGAATATAAAGTATATGTTTCAGATATAACTGAAAGTTTTTATGGGTCAGTATATTCAGCTGATCGAAAACAACAGAACAGAACAATTTCAACGTTCGATCGTTACAGGTTTCGTGCTCGCTGCTAGGTGCAGTAAGTAAGTTTGCAATAGCTTCGAGCATGTTATCTGTGGCGATGGCCACAGCATCTTTTACGTCGAACTAGAAAAACATCTGTCCGAGAGGTTTCAGGCAAGGCTGCTCTACCAATCCAACTCATTACACATTTACAAATATCCATGCCCGAACCTGGTTTCGAACCAGGGACCCTTAGTACCACAGTCAAACTTCAACTCAACTGCGACACACGGGCCGGCTTAAGGTGCGATTCCGAAGCACGCGGCAGACGGCAGACGACAGCGGCAGACGGCAATTTCTGTCGGGTTTCAGTTGCCGTCGTATAGATTCGGAAGCAGGTAGCAGGAACTGCAGTTACATACGTCGCACCATTAATTTGTGTTGTGACACTAGACTGTTATTATGAACAGTCAAATTCTGAAGATTTTATTGCAAGAGGCAGACGACGATGACTTATTATTGTACTATTACTTCAGCAGAAAACCTATAAAAAGTATTAATAGACAAGGTAAACTAATTGTTCAAAAAACCTGCGAATGAAGGCAGTTTGTACGGAGCTACAGTCTGTCGCTACGCGTCAAACCAAGTGACGAACTGTCGCGTGGCAGTTGCAGTCGCAGGTCGGAATCGGTCTCATACAAATAAATACTGCAAACTAATGCCGTTTGCCGTCACGGCACATGCCGTCGCCAACAGCCGCTGCCGTCTGCCGCGTGCTTCGGAATCGCACCTTAACACATCTTCAAATCAAGCGGCGCAGATCTGTACACTACAGAAGTATATACCTAGATACCTTCAAGGCCTCAAAAATTAAGGGAAGCGTAGTTATGAACCTTGTTAGAAACACTGCTAGTATAATGTAATTGTAGGTGCGGATGACGTTTCGGCACCTTTTTTTACGGCAATGGAGTAAGCTCCACGGAAACTGCAAACGGGGTCATTTTATTATGTGTTGGTACCATGGAAAGAACCTCGCATCGTCACGTGAATTTTCTTCAATAGCTTCAATGGCTCACTCTTCAAGGACATCAACTTGGTCTGACCAGGTCAGTGAAATGGGAAAAGGGAACGGGCATGGGTATATATGGTGATCGACCGAGAACTGACATCACCTTCTCTTTGGCAAGCATAGCAGTCACTGTTAGGTTAGCCATCATGACATGTGCACAGGAGGACTTAAACTAGGAATTGCTTCCTTCGTTGTCAGGACCAGGATTAAAAACTGAGTCACTAGTCAATTCCAGGCTCAGTGGCAACAATTAACTTGCATCAAATAGTCCAGAGCCTTCTTAACAGGGCTTCTTGTTAAATCTAGGTCTAAACTTCTAAAATTGAATGGTGGCATGATTAGGAAGATCGTCGGTGCACATTGGGCTTGTGGAGAGTCTACGTGCAGTTGAGGGTGAATCAACTTAGGATAGTCTTTTTTTGAGAGGAACCAGGGTCCAGTGACGATGCTTCGAAGAGCTGAATACCTATCAAGGTAACTGAAACTGTAGGTATAGCCTGTAGCCTGTAGACAATAACAAACTTTTACAGGTTCTCAAGCAACTGTCACTTCTAAAAATGGTGATAAAGGAACGTCCAAATTGGAAGCTTCTCGAAAAGAATTGCATTTGATAATGTTGGTGTTTCTGCAATTTATTACGACAACCCAGTAATCCTGTCATTGTGCCGACGTCAGACGGAAACAACGTTTGTCTAGTTCTACCGTTACGGGAATTACTTCCGTGGCACAATAGAGTATCTTAATTTCTATTACACTCGGAAGTGATTCTTGTGGCGACGGATAGCCTTGCGTAATGTCGGTGCCACACATGCGGAATTCGGCGGGCGCCGAGTAGCGACTGTGTATGGTTGATTTCTTGACATGTTCGATGCTTGGCAAGTGGCGAACCATTTCTCATCGGTTGTCGGTAAATGAGCGCGAGTCAAAGGACCCAATATATCCTTTTCTTATCGCTTATGGATCCCCTCCTGTATACGCCGCCAAGCATCGTATCTATATATCATTTATTAGTTCGGTGAATACCCAAATGTTCGCGGCAACCAGTGCACATGCGCGCTTTTACATCACCGATGGAGTCGGAAATTTGAAGAAATACTCATCGAGATGATGTTGGAAACCGGTGGTGTATTACGTACAGCAATGAATCGTTAGCACCATCAGTTTTCTTCATTTTTTCGTCATGATAACGAAGGACGGAGGGGACAATGTCATTTCTACATGCAAACAGTATCTGCTTCTGTATTGTTATATTTTATACAGATGCAGGCACTTTTTGCTGTAGCGATGATCTAACCATCCTAATGCTATTACGACCAAACCTACTGGATAGATGTAATTATTTAGGTACCTATATATCGTTGTCACTAGACCAATGTATATGTAGCTACCGATAGTAGACTTAGTTTCACATGGCGAGTGAAGGATTGATCCATAAAGCGTCTGAATATACGTGTCTCCTTAATTTTTACTATGAAATCCGAGTTTCCGCGGCAATCTAATGGAAGTTACAATTTTGGAGATTCCTACACCAATGTTTGAACTACCTATGTTACAGATAGGAAGTTCACTGGAGAAATGAATCTTTTTGGAAAGTGAACACTTCTTCTACTGTTTCAGCTGTGTTCTGCTTCGTGTTTGGCAAAGGATGATTTACTTAATTGAAACTCTCATACCTAGATGAGCAATAATGAATATCTTCACACTATGGCAATATTATAGACAGGAATGTAGAAACTTCTTACGTGTTTTGTCGAAGTTACGAAAGATTGATGTGTTGGTTTCCCGCACAGCTGTCTGGTTTTCCACCAAATTTCCAAAATTGATTTGCTCAGTGTTGTTGATTTGGTTCAGTGCATGATGGTAAATCTGCTACGAAGCTGTCTTTTTCAGCGTAGCTGTTGGGGTTGTGGCAATGCCTTTTCGGTTTTTTTCTGAATTTTTTCCATGGTAGCGTGGCGAAAAATGTTGTCTTACTCCAAGTTAAAAAGTTGTTCACTTGTATTTAGAGACTTGCCATTAACCTTGTAGTGTAGGATCCTTGTAGGATTCAAAATTATGACTGAGGCATTCGGTAGGTGTGATCCTGGTGGGCCAAAAGTATGCACGCGATAAAACATTACCAACGTTAAAAACAGAAACTGACGTTCAAGAATCAACGTTTTTGGCTTCGATCGTTACGGGTATCTTTCCCCAATCACGGTAGAGTATATTGACTTCTACTTGATTGGAGAGTGATTCTTGTGGCGATGGGCACCTCATCCTACTTAGGATACTTAAAAAACAAATAACTGCAAAAGTGAACATTAGGTATACCTGTTTACCTAATATGTACTAGTGAAGTAAATGGTACAGATTTTAATGAACTGTAGGTACATCGGACAAACGATCTTTCAAATTTGTTTTTAAAAGTGGATCGATGGATGAACTTGGTACAAATGGTTCGTATTCTGAAAAAAACACATTTTCACACATAACAACATCACAATAAACATGTAACAAATACTATAGCAAACGAGCTTTTGGGTCAATAAAAATTTAATCAGTTCTTCCTTTCTATGTACATGGATAACTCGCGAACTGTTTCGGGATTTCCAATTCTGTTTTCAGTATTATGTTTATCGCCACCCAACGAAGAACTGATGGACAGGAACTCCTGGGTCACTGAAAATAAACGTAATACTGAAAACTATATCTATTTTATCCAGCTCTTCTGCCACCCGGTTCCTTGTACAAGACAAGATAAGCAACATGATTTCTACAACTTTACATGCCAGGAAACCAATATAGCTTACTCATTTCTGTTATTGTCTTTTCAACTGATAAATGCCCAATACTGTCGTGGAAATGTAGAAGAACTCGCGGCTTTTGAAACAACCTACTTCTTTTTACCGTTCTCGGTCACCTTGTACAGTCGGCCATTTTCCAAGACACACTCCTGATGCATTTTTCGTTTTCTTTACCTTGAGCTTCTTTCCCTAGAGTTTCTATTAGCGTCTTACAGCTATTTCCCACTAGTTGAGCACCTAAAGCTCCATCTCCATTGGAAACATTAATTTCCCCAACAAAAATCGGTTCAGAGCAAGAGGGTGTTCCATTCTAGCACCACCTCGATATTCAATACCAAAAAAATTCCTGGAATGCAAGCCACCACCTTCCGATTCTGGGAACTAGATCTCTTTTGCAAAGGGTTGTCACCTTGAACTCGATATCGAAGGTTGCCTAAGATCGTCCTCATTATTACACAATCCGAAAGGGAGACGTAAATATTCGTAGTGCCCATCGGTGTTCCTTTTACATTTGTTGATAGTGACTAGGTTGGTAAAGTCAGTAATGATTATAATTAAACAATGCGTAGTTTCCAAATCCGTGTTTACCTTCTTTAACTATATTACCGTACAAAATGGACTATCAAAATAATTGTTAATATTGATTCTCTCTGGATTAGAGTGATTTAGCTATATACCGATAGACTTTAACTGTTCTTGTATATTGCTGTTATATCACGCGTAATTTTAGTTTGCGTAATTATTCTGTGTTTATCAGAAAGACTGATTTGAATGTAGGCCCTTATTACATAAAAGTGCGAAATTATTGCTTTTATGATATTGATAAGACATTGTAAAACGGTAAATGTGCAGGTCTTTGCTTTTGTATAGAATTTTCTTACTGTTAGAAATTATTTGTTAGGATTTGTTGTTTTGTAAAAGGGATTTGTGTTTAAAGTGAAGAGGTTTAGATAAAAAAATACCTTGCTTTGTTGTTTGGCTATTATTAAAACCCATCGCAGATATCCGGCTTTGAGAGTGCATAATCTGTTCGCAGGGAGGGTAATGAAAGACATAGATCGATGTTACAGATCTATTGGCCGGGAGGCCTAGTCAAAGGAACGAGACGGGATGTGTATCCTAAATAATATACGAGCACGTGCGCGGCGTAACCCTTTCTTATTTATTTATTATTTATTTATTATCCCTCTACATTACAGAGTGACCCGCATAATGCTTTTTAGAGGTGCCTCTGCAGAATGTGTTAAGTTGTTCTATACTACTCGCCGGTATTTACCTTACGAATTAGGAAAACTGCAGGAAAACCTAATTCGGAGTAGCCGGCAGAATGCTCGAAACTGGTCTAAGGTAATTTCCATCTCTGCCACAGATGAAAAATTCACCTCAACCCAGGTTCGAACACCCGACCTCCGGATTTATAGCCCAACGCTCTACCATTGAGCCATAAAGTCGGTTTTTCCAATAGGTATGACCTCCATTTCAATCCTTCAGAATGTCATCACCAACGCCGCATTCAACCCTAATCGGAGTACTCGGAGGTCCAGGAAAGCTCAGCGCTAGCTCGGGGCGGGAGGCCCCCCGGTGAGTTACCTAATTAATTTGCCATGCTCGCGGTTAAGCAGTCACCATGTTTGATTACATGATCCTCTATCGCAAATGACGACCAGTCAGACTGAATGCTACCATGCCGCCCTTTATGCGTAGATTACAGAGGGACGTTTCTAATGAAAGGTGAGTTTACAATAGATTTAAATAATTAGTTCCTATTTAATTAGCTACTTCTCTTGTTATTAAAAATACCAACCTCCACATTACAAATCTTAAAAAAAATGTTCGAATTGAACGCTTGTCCTGCATCAATCACATTTATCGTTATTCGTTATAAAATTAAAGGTTAACTTACATTGTTTTTTTTTTTAATTAAGCGTACTAAAGATCATGGTCAGCACCAACAATTACCAAAATAGCAGTCTGAATTAAACAAAATACTGTTTCTTTATTGTGGGCTGTGCTGTTTGAACATTAAATTTGTTTGGGTTTAATTGTAGATTTAAGATGTCTGTTGGCTTTTAGATTTTGTCACGTATTTACGAATCCAGTAAATTTAGGGTCTCGTGTAATTTGAGCAAGCTGAGTGTGTAAATCAATAATTGTTTGTGAAAATAAATATTTTATAAATTTAGTTATTGACCTTTGATGTCATACTCAGTGTCGAACAGTGAGGTAACCGTCTCATTCATTTTTAGCCTGAATCTCTGCGAGATATATCAGTATTTGGTATATTTGGGGGGGTTTAATTAAATAATTAAATATTAATTAATTAATTATACTTCAAATTTTGCGGGACAAAATAGCCGATAACTTAATAATAATAATAATAATAATATGCTTTATTTATTTTGCAAGCTGGTAAAAAAAATAACAAAATCAAAGTTATAGAGACAATCATGCAAAAAAAAGGATTAGAAAACAGTTAAAACTGAAGTTCTAATCCTGAAGAACTGAGTAATAGTATCATGTGTGAATAATACTTTGCGTATACGTAAGAACTAAGAAGTGAAAATATAAAGCGAAAATTAAAAAAAAAAAAAAAGAATTGAAGTTACAAAAGAGTTTAGATACTTCCAAATTTTTACCTGCTGCACGCTCTTAAATTCGCAAAATTCAAATTTTTCGGCAAAACATGGCGCCGGCAATCATAGCGCAGTACGTTGAGGAGAGAACTGGGATTACTCCACTTATTTTTTACAGAATATGTCCGGAAATTCAAAATAGACCAGCAATTATCCGCATATCCCCAACGATAGATACCTCATCATTACGTTTCGCGATGTCAAGGCATCAATAAGGTAACTAAACGTATATAAGCTACATAGGGAAAGTGAACAAATTTTATTACAGATTGATTGAGATGATCTGTATGGAAACGCACCCCGCCCCACTTAACGTACAGTAAATGGCATCATTTCTACATGCAGTAGTGTCTGCAGCCCGTATGTGTATAATTTCATATAGGGACAGGCGCGACTGCTGTAGCGGTGATCATAACATCATAACGTTACTACGAAAATTACTGGATTTAGGTAATGATTTTCTTATGCTTTGGATAGGTGTACTCTTAACATGCCAAGAAAAATTTACCGCAGCTACGTGGGCACAATTTCTTTGTATAGTTATCCTAGGTGGAATATCTCTAAATACGATTGTAATCAAGTATATACCGGGCAAACGCAAGAGTAACTGAAAATTAGTTTTAAAAAGCAAACGGTTCACCTTAACTACAAGTACAAATCAAAGGTTGTCACACATATGCTTGCAGGAATCATCATCTCCAAAGTTTTGAAATTCGATGAAATGGGTAGATTTTGTGACGGAATGGAAGAATTATCCATCGGGAAGACGTGGGGAACTTGCAGCTTGAACGTAGCAAGCATTCGTTCAGCTGACAGTTTCCCACGTCTTTTCGTTGAAGACATCATAAGTCGCATTGTATGATTGATGTTCAGGTAAGCATGTGTAACATTTGATTATTTTTGATCCTCTAAGTGCAAACATTTCGTTGCACTATTTTTTGGGGTGGTTAGTTACGTTGAAAAACCAGTTTGTTAATGAAAGTTGTAGACCTAATTTGTTTATACGAGCTGCTAATCAAATTAAAAATAAAACGGCAACCGGTAAAAAGGTTAAAGACAATTAATTTGTGCTTTCGTTTGCTGCAAACCCTAAGTTATAAGGGTATTTTTTGGAGATTTCCATACTGTTAAATATTGGTAATTTTTGCCATAAATAAACTAAATTGTGAATCGCAGTATTCTTGGGATTTCTTAATGGACGAAAGCTCCCGCCTGGGTTCTTGAAAGCCTTTCGTCGAGCGTCCGGCGGGAACCTCTGGTTTTATTTGAATGACTGATTTTCCCGCTGGATAACAAATCCTAGAAAATCTTTTGTAGTTATTTTACCGTTTTGACTGGTATGACTTTTTGATTAATCCGGATTTTATAACACTACGCATAATTTGATCTGGAGGATCGCAGCCATCCTTTGAAATTCTATTTCGGGCTGTTACAGGAGACAGTCGCGAAGCGCAACGTAGTATATAGGTTTGCGTTGGCCTCGGGAATGTCGCTTGTGGCGGGGACTGCAGCACCATTTACATCAAGTGCGAATGTATGTAGAAATTCAAAAGACAGTAAATCAACGTAGATAACAAGCGAAGCACCTATTCGTGATAGTTTTTTCAAGTCGCTGGATTGATGTACCAAATTTTATGTCATAGCTATACGCGTCTACTTACAGTAAGTCCTATAATCCGTCACAGCAAAGGGAGCAAAAAAAGAGACCTTATTTCGAAAAGTTAACAAACATCGATACACGAACACCAAGATCGTGATGATCGTATCATAATATTGTTAAGTAATGATTTTTCTTATGACATTTTACTACGGTAATTCCTCCCAACTTTTGTTACTATCTGGAGAAAGGTTCCATACGCTAACCTATACGCTTAACCACCACCACAACGTGCATCCTTGCCAAGCGCCGAACCAACTTCTTATGCTTCACCTTCACCACTGTTCAATGACCCTTAATTACCTCAAAGAGTCTCTGCCTTCTAAATCATCTTACATCTTTAAAGTCTTTACTAGTGTTTAAGAGCTTTTTATGATGTCTTTCAAATTTTAATATTTGTAACAATCTTTAAAAGCCTTTTTTAGGAATCTCAATGGGAATCTTTAATTGTGGGTCTCTAAGGCTATTTAAGGCGATTAAGGGCCTCCAGGAATTTGCAAGCAAGAGCATCTCTTGAGTCTCTAGTCTAATACTGAAAACTGGCTCTGTGATCTTCCGTTGGGAGAGCACACTTTTTAAAAATATAATACAGGGTGTAAAAAGACAAAGATTTAGTTCAATAGTTCGCATTTTAGAAAACGTAGCTCCCAAACGAAACATTTTAGGCTCTTGATTTATTTGGAAAAAATGTGTGTTTTGGTCTTCTACACATATACCTAAATGTTACACTCGAGACGAGAAATTGGCTATAGAAACGCACTTTTATAAATTAAATTCCTTTTGTAAGTTGCTCTGTTATAGAATACTGTGCTCGTGAAGTGATGAGCACTATCGACCATGGCGGACATAGTGGAGAAAAATGTTGGAACCATCGTAACATAACACCCTAAATGATGCTGAAACGTAAAATTTTGCACTTTGTTCTGCGACCACATGCACACACGATGAGTCTCGGAAAAGAGTCAACCGAAAGAGAGTTCCATCTTTCAAAGCAGCAAAATTCACAATTATTGTCTACCTGAGTTGTCAGGTACAGGTTACAAATTTTGTACGCAGTTCACTTACACACATCACTATTGCAGTGCTGGAGTCAACTTGTTGTTGCTGTGTGTTTCCATTGTCGTGGTTGTAGGGCATTATTTTCAAAAGACGTTGCACATTTTTTCCTACGCGTAAGTAATAGTTCTACTAATAACAACGATAATAAATTACTCCGAATGCCTGTCAAATATTAAAAGGAACATTTTGTGATGGAGTTGCAAAATGATTCATCGAGAGGGTGTGGGGCACTTGCGGTCTGTGCGGAGCAATTAATCATCCTCACGACCGCTGGTTCCTTACGTCTTTTCGTTGAAAACGTCATACCAAAAGGATCAATATACAGGTAATCACGTTCAGACGATACACCTTTTTATCGTCGAACAAATGCAAACGATTAGTTGCAATGTAAGGCTGATAAAATGCAATGATAGAAAATGTAGCATTTACCTAGTAATTGTTGTACAATTTCACATCTTAAAATCAGACTTCTTGATTAAAGAACGAACGCAGCTCGAATATTTGAAACAATAGCTGTTGTATTGAAAAAATTCATATTTTTATCGCAAAATAAACTAGTACTGATCGTTAGCTCTCAAGAATGCGTAAGGTATGACGAGCGATGGGTCTTCCTTCTGCTTTGTTCTACCACCGGAAGTATTTTCTCTTGTAGATATGGTGCTAATCTTTCCTTCGAACTTTTGCAAGACTCCTAACCTCTTTTTGGCGAAAATGTGAATTTTGAATAACGGAAGCAACGGCTTTCAAAGAACATTACTCTTAACGTAGCTCCAGTTAGGTATGTTATTATAAAAACCTTAGGAGTATTACGGATAATTTGCCGGCGCATATACATAGACTAGTCGCGCTTCGATCGAGTCTTTTCAGTTCAACATCGGTAAATGAAGGAACATCGTAATTTTCCCCTTACTAATAAATGTATGGGAGAAACGGTATGCATTTGAAAGCAATTTACCTGATTTCACTTGGAATTCAGATTCGATTTAAAATTCAGAAAATATTTTTCAGGTAAAAATGTTTCGACGAGCATAGATAGGTATATTTACTCTAAAGTTCTTACATCTTCCTTTCGTCCGCGTGTCCAAACGTCCCAAAATTTACGTCTCCTCTTTGGTTTCTGCCGCATTTTTGAAAAAAGATTATACCGATTCTATTATAGTGTAGATGTGCAGACTCTAGTCTATTTTGAGTTAAATTACTCAAAAGATCGATATTTTTAAACTTTGCTAATAAAATAGTGATCTGTATTACCAAAAATGCGCATATGCGGATTTACTACTTGTTTGTTAAGTAACCAAATTCCAATTTTTGTTTCTTGTATGAATCGGAATCCCACTGTTTGAAACATGTTGTCAATTATTTAATGATTTGCGGATTACATTGATGACTCGCCGATTATCTGAAAAAAATCAGAAAGAAAAATGTACATTCGAACTATTTTAATGTTTTATACACAATAAATCTTTGCGATTTATGTGCCGATGATTACATCATTATACACTTAAGCGTATCTACACAACCGATATATGCATATATGCAATTAAAGACGGTTCGGTCAACACATCTACACAAGAGGCCTTTCATAACACAAGGCACCGAAAAGACGTGCGGTAGTATCTCCGCGAATGCAAAAATTTAAAGTTTCTACCGAAAAAATGTGTCGAATTGGACCACAGAAAACGGCACCACAAGGATCAGTAAGTACTTACCTTCATTTCCACATACTACTTACCTCACGTAACGATAACGGATTATTTATAAGAATAAATGGGGACAGCAAGTCCGTGAATCAAATAAATTTGCAATTGCTAAAAGATCTTTTTCCAAATAGACAAACATGGATAGTATGAAAATTTCAAATATCAAAGAAATCAAGAAATTGAGAATAGTCAATTTAAAATATCAAGAGGTAATTTTTTAGTAAATATTACCCATTGGTGTATTGGTACCAATAATGGTAATATTCATTTTTTGTTTGCAAAAGTTTCACATACTCAAAGGCGTTTTACCGAGGAGAATTCCCTACTAGTGACTGGGTGATGATTTGGGTTATTATTCTTTCCTCTCCTGTTTTTGTTATTCTACAACGCAAGTGAGCCAATAGGGATTTTACACTTACAGCCCAGATATCACTTACTTAGTCAGCTCATTTTTGAGATATGTTCGAGCTCGAGTCGTACAGGAAAAGTACGGCATCTCAATATATACCGGGTAGTTCAAATTCGTGCCTGATTATTGGGATCTCCGTAACGGTCAGAGATACAGTGTAAGTTAAAAGGGGGAAAAATCCAATATGGCGCCCATAGAAAATAAGAATGCGGATAACAGATTACACATATAGCAAACGAGCTCCTGGGTACGGCTATAGCATGTGCACAACCAAATTTTGAAACTGGCGTTACTACATTTGCTTCTATTCCAAGTGCCTATATTCATCAAATTTGATCTAAATGCTTTCGTAAATAATAAAGTTGGTACTGCGCATGCCCAAATCCAAATTTTGAAACTGGCGTTACATTTGCTTTTAGTCCAAGTGCCTATGTTGTATCAAATTTCATTAAACTGCTTCCATAAGAAAGATGGCACTGCGCATGCGCAAAACCAAATTTTTAAACTAGAGTTACATTTGCTTGGGAGGATGTTTCAAATCCCAAATAATCAGGCTAATTTTCAGTTCCGATTAGGATTCTGGATAGCTGCTCACGAGTTTGGACAGTTTTTCGAATAAGGCAATAAGGTGTTGAATGATATCATTGAATAAAGATTTATTAATCAATGATGATATTCATCTTAAAAGTTTTTTAATGCGGGTTCAGGTGAAAGAAGGCGATAAAGGTTTTTTTACCTTTGCCGTTGAGGATGTATGAGATACTTTTCTTAGTAACAGTTAGAACTATGTTTTTTTTTTCACTTTGGAACAGAAGACTAGGGACATTTTCTTGTAGAAAGTTGCAGTTCCGACTGGAGTTTTAAACAGTTTCTTATTATAATTCTAAGCCTTCCTGTAATGAAGTTTTGTAATAAGAACAAAAAAAAATATTTAGATATTTAATACGTCAGGTGACTAAAAAGTTTCAAAACATTTTTCTGTGGAATTTAGAACATACGGGTACAATATGCACCCCTCAACATTGGTTTTGTGACTAAAAGAAGTAATCTGTTTCAGAACTCTGAATAAACAACCTACAGCACCTAAATAAATTGGAGAAGATCTTTAACCCAAGACCCAGGATTATCAGTAGGATTATTATGCAGGTGCAGGAACAGGTAAGTTGCAATGATGTATTTCTCACCTTAAAGCTGTTGGAAACTGGAGTTTTTTTAATCAATTACCACATAAAATACGTATAGGTCCAAGTATATGAACTGGGGAGCATTAATTAATTAATTGTATTAATCTCGTCAAGGCTGTCAGTATTTTTTGTAGTATGTGATAACAACCTCAGTTTGTTACTATTACTGAGAGACAAACGTTACAATAGGTTACAGTAGCATCGCAGAATATCAATCTATCTCTTAATACAGAAAGACCAAACTAACAGTGCTTTTTCTACTTGAAGGTAGCGGAGGTACCCATACACTTTTCATGAATCGGTGTTGTAGGGGGGCTTATAGCATCGAAATGATATCATGAGACTAAATGGTACTGATAGGTACATTAACACCATTCTAACTCTAGTGTCAATAAATTGTTTCAAACAATATAGAAAACGAGCGACAAACACAGACGGACGGGCAGAAAGTCCAAATGACCAAAAGTTTATCACTTAGTCTCTTGACCATTGTCTACCTATTATGGTGAAAACAGAATTGGAAAATTCGAAACCGTTCTCGAGTTATCATGTATACTCATTTCACTCCGAAACAATTAAATGCGCTTTAAATGTGTACATTAGTCAATCAAAGGCATATCGACGATTTTAATGTGATATTTCCAATTTCCATTCAAATGCGCTTTAATAACACCGAGTTCGCCTTCGGTTCGCACGGATTTACTCGAGCGATGAGATTTTACTCCCGTGCAAAAACATCTATATTTATACGTCACAATTTTTTGCTCTTGGTTACCACGCATTAAATACTTTTTATTTTAACTATATATTTCACAGTAGCAAATGAAGAATATTCTTCTGCGAGGCTAATGTTGTATTTTTTGTTTACAGTCGACACTACCTAACTGTGGAGGTACATTCAATACGAATGCATGACGGCACATCATTGATACCGCGAATACATTTACGAAAAGTGAACCAATGGAGAGAAAGAAAAGTATTATCAAGTATAGGCTAATGACAATGAGGTATTTTTTACATTTTTCATTAAAACCACACTTTTGAAATAAATTATTTCATATCGAATACAGATGGTAGAGACACCCTCGATATTATTACAGGTGATACTGATGTCTTTCAGGGCAGTGTTCTAAAGTGCCCTGCAGTCATCAGTGTCTTTTGTCATAATGATTACAACATCGTGCAAGCCAGACAGCTCGTCATGTACAGAGAATGCCATTGTGTGTCCTTGCAGCCACGATTTCGTAAATATCATATGTTTTAGTGTGGAGGGGGGTCCCAGGCCTAGAAGAAGAAGAATGCTGACAGAGAGAAGTGGAATGTGAAGAAGTGAATTGAATAGGTGAATATTAGAATTCATGAGTAGATACAATACGATCTCATCATACCCGGCAAAGCTGATGATATTCAGGTCATTGTTCTAAAATGTTCTGAGATGGGCCGTGCTCAGATTCAAATTTACCTTTTCTATTTTATTTTTGCCAATTGAATGGTTCTATCTGTGTAGGGGGCTAGGGGCGGGACAGAATACTGCACTGCATGTCGTAAGAGGCGACTAATTATCGGTGACCCCACACCAGCAACAGATGATGTGGTCTTGTTGTTGGCACTGAATAACCAGAAAGGAAAGTATACCGATTCTGACTTATTTCTGACTTTTTTCGATTTCAATCTAGTAGGAAAGGTTGTGCTGTGGTAGGCCACAACTATAACGTTCCACGAAATAAAGCTGACGAGTCTTTCCGTCTTGTGCCCAAGTACACATTTTTGTTAGATTTGCAGGGTGTATGTGCTTTATTTATGGTTCCTTGATGTAACGGTCTTTCTCGACAATTTTTTTAGGTTTAGCTTTATTTGTCCAGTAGGTAGACGGTTGGCATCCCAGGAGCACCTTAAATAACAGTGTTATTGACACTTTTCTTCTTACCACGCTTCCTCGAATTTTGTTTTTTGAATCCTGCATGAATTTTCCCAAAGAAGGTTCTAAAAGCAACAATTCATCAGAGAAGATTGTATGAAAGTTCCACACAGATTCTAAGATGATCATAGGAAGATTCTACAACGGTTCTTTAAATTCTAGGTAATTTCTTGAGGATCTTTAGAAGATTCTAAGCCCACTAAAAATTTTAAAAATATTTTTTAAGAAGATTCTACCAATACTCTGGCGAGGTTCGAACCATTCGCATGATTTCCAAGACGAATATTCTATGACGATTCTATAGATTCTAATGGTTCAAAGAAAATTATCCTAAGATTATAAAAATGCTTAGCACCTGCGTAGCTCTAATTTTGGTTACTGTTCTAGGTTCGGTCTATAACCACGGCAATCTGCTCAAAATTCAAGGAATCCCGTACATGATAGAATCTGCAGCAGTGGTCGACTCCTTGAAGTGTAATTATTGGGTGCCAAGCTATTTTATTCCTTTTGTGCAATTAACGCGGCTGAAGAACAGATTCTCCTTCATGCAAAGAGATTCGCCAATTGTGGCAAATTTGCCGAAATACGTAATAGGTATGTTGCAATAGTTTATTTTTTACCATAAATTAAAAATCACAATTTTACAAAATATTTAACATCTAACTTCACATCATGTTACATGTACAGTACACTTTCCGTCTTGTCGTCATAACAGGTAACTGTGCTGATTGGCAGGTCATTTTCGAACAGAACTAAGAATAAGCACCATTGTTGAAGCAACACCAACATTGTGTTGGAATAATCTATTATTCTGCGAATACTAACTGTTTGACCTCTTTTCAGGCGCGTATCTAACAGTTTTTATTGAATTTTCTCTGTAATTATCAAAAAACCACATCGACTCTTTTTACATTGAGTCTGTTAGCAAACACAATTTTGGAAAATATTTCTGCATATTCTCCGAACGTTTTGAAATTCAAGGGTTTTCCTAGGACGTCTGGAAATTTGTTGGTCATACACAGAGTTTACCAAAAATATAACAATACTCTTGTGGGCGCGGATGTAGAATTGAACCATTACTGACCTGGATAGCGTAAAAAGCGATTAATGGCACAAGAGATGAACCGACTTGTAGTGCAATGGTAGAGCGTTGGGCTATAAAGCCGGAGGTCGGGTGTTCGAACCTGGGCTGAGGTAAGAACTTTTCATCTTTAACAATTAGATGGGAATTTCCTTAGACCAGTTTCGAGCATTTTGCCGGCTACTCTGAATTAGGTTTTCCTGCAGTTTTCCTAGTTCGTAAGGTAAATACCGGAGTAGTATAGAACAACTTAAGACCTTCTGCAGAGTCCCCTCTAAAAAGCAATATGCGGGTCACTATGTATTAGGCGCAAGCCTGTTGAGGGCTCAGAACAAGAGAAGGATAATAAATAAATAACAACTAAGGGAGCAAAGAGTGTAGTTTGCCCCCATTATTCATTTGTATTTTTTTAAAATTTATATGTATAATGACTATTCTAACTAATTTAATTATTTTCTTAATTTTCGAACACAGAATCTACCTTCTCACGCTAAAACTAATATTTTTCAAGTAATCACCTTTCTATTCCTACATTTCAGATGCATATTTTGACAGTTAATATCAAATGTTAATTCAAAAAGTAACGCAAAATGATCGAACGCGTGGTCTTCGAAAATAAAAATTGAAGAAGATTCGGTAATTTGATACAAAACCTCTCTCATTTCTCACTCTTAAATTTATGCCTGTACTAAGGTATACTAATAATGATTTCTCCTTGCAGAAACTTCTGGCCACTACTAGAAACAGTAATATGTCATCATCCTGCCTAATTGGACTAATTTTTGCAGGATTCATCAATTTTTGTACCGCCATTATAACGTGCAATAACTGGAAAGTAGTGCCGTTTGACACAAGACGCAAAGAATCATTCGAAGGCACAGGTACAGCTACTTAATTACTAAATAGAGAAAAAGACATTCTATCACTACATTGTAGTAAGATGGACATTAACAGCACTGTGGATAAGTTAGTGCAGATGCAGGTACTACTTCTTTTGCTGATATTTATAACGTATTCATAGCTCCGATAGTGTACTTGGGTAAGAAAATTGCTGGATAAAGTAAGTGCACAACCTTGATAGTACATACTAGCTATAGACTAACCCAGTGTTTCTCAAACTTTTTTGTCTGGCGGAAAGCCAAAATTATTAAACAAAATTCGCGGCACCCCTAGTATTATTTTTTGCTTTTTTACAGATAGTAAAGAGATGAAGGATGAGAAGTCTTTACAAAAAAAATTTCTAAATACAAAAGCATTTAAAACTAGTTGTCAGGTAAACTCCTGACTTGACTTTCCGACTACTTTTAATAGTCATTGCAATTAACTTTGGCCATGGTATAACATTTAGAAAATGCCCTCTAGCGCCTTTATTTTGAACTCGACGCAAAAAGTGTAGAAGCTTTTTTTGTAGACCTCGTCAAGATACATATTTTGTGTAATTGACATTTTTCACTATGATGCTTACTTTTAGAGAAAAATGAAGTTTAGAGAAAATAAAATAAATAGTTTAACTTTTCAATTCAAAACTTCTCAAAAACAAAGGAACCCACAAAAAATTGTAATCAACTTTTTTGTAGAGTTTTTTAAAGTCATTTTGGGCAGTGTATGCGAAAAAAATTAAAAAAAATTTTTTTCAACCGTTGACTTTTTTAAAATATTCACACCCTCAACAACCTTGAAGATGGTTACGGATCAAAACCAAAATAGGACGTTTTCGGTTCCCCATACCACCCCATATGCACCCCAAATATAAGTTATAAGATTGAGAAAGTCTGATATAATGCAATACCAGCATATGATGGATTAATGAATTATGAACCGTAGAAATCATTAAAATAGAAACTAAAAAACAATATTATAATAAAAAATGAATCCTTTTTTAATTTATGTAATTTTAAGCTTATTAAGTAAATATTTAAAAATTTTGCGGTGCCCCAGCACCCACTTTGAGAACCACTGGACTAACCTGATATATTGTAAACAAAGCGAACATGTCAAAAGTCAAGGGACAAAGGAACTGCATTGTAGAAAATGGCGTCTATGAATGAAGAGAAGGGTATCACTGCATTTAGTATGGGCTGTATCGCACATTGCAATAAATTTGTACGGTTATGGCCCATACTACTCGCGGTGGTAATCAAGGCAACATATGTAAGGGTTAAAGATGAGGTACGACGACCTTTCGTGCGGAACATCACCAAATATCGTAACGCAGAGATCAGCGGACTCTGAAGGGATGATGGTAGCAGGGTAATAAAATTCTCTTTTCAGAATACCATATGGAATGGAGAACGTTTCCGTCCTAACGCTGGGAAGTTTGGAGCTTGCAAGAAAATGGAACTAAACTACCCCAAACCCCAAAGCTTGTTCGAAAGAGTCGGAATATGACAATTTCTAAAGAGTAAACTGTTTCAATTTTGTATACACTAATTATCCTAAATATAATTGTTAAAATAATTTAAATAAAAAAAATCACTTTGAGTTCTATTTATTGTGGTGTAGCTGTAAATGGACCGACGGATGTAAAAGTGGAACATACGCATTGAGGCAAGGTGAGGATTTCCTAAAAAAGATATATACAGTGTGTTCCAACACTTCCAACTGAAGTCAGAGCTATTGCTACCGTTTGCTATTACTAAAGCTACCAAATTCATTTAAAGCACTTTTTGGTCACTGGAATGTTTAAATCAGAAAATCAATTGTTTTGTGAAACGGCACTGTTGAAGTATACTGTATATGAATTATGCCCTCAGTGCTTTCGTGTTGAAGAGTCAATAGGCAATATGCTAGTTGCAGTAAAAATTGCACAGCATCCCAGCGATGGTTATTGGGTTACCGTCGTAGAAGTCATTGTTGGCGGTTACCAGAGTAGAGAACATCTCCCCCAAAGGTCATTGATCTTTGTTGCCTCAAACAAAAAATGCTAGAGGACAACCACACGATTTGGAAGACATCTTTCATGTAATGACCTAATAATCCTTTTTACCGAGGCATGATACTGGTAGTATCCTTTAGGTCAGGTATGGGCAACCTACGGGCTGTGGGCCTGATCGGGCCCGCCGATAAGTTTTGTCCGGCCCGCTAACATAATTCATAGTTAATACGACCCGCCAATTTCATTAAAAATTCGAATTAATTAAATAATATGATTATGTTACACGTGCAGCATCTAGTGGACGCGATCCGAAGCTTCCAAGACGTTTAAAAGCCTATTTGAAGAAGCATTTCTTGTTTCAGAGATATCGCCAGGTATTTTCCAGAATTTTCGTTGAGATATAGGTGCACCGGATGGGGCAATAAAACGACACCTGTTTTGGAATTAAGCAACATTTTAAAGCCATATATTGCAACAAATGAAAATTTGGTTACAAGCTGAATACTTATGGAGATTTGTTATCCACATCTGGAAAATGTTGTATGCAAAATCGTGTCAATCTAAAAAAAATGATTGTTACGAAAGCAAAAAATAGGTCAAAATCAAATATCAATAGATAATTATTGATTTCTTTAAACATACTTTTTATTTGTATTTTCAACTGTGGCCCGCGGTGCATATGAAAAAATTTTTATTTTGCCGCTTGGAAAAAAAGGTTGCCCAAGCCTGCTTTAGGTAAATAAATTAGTGTACATACATGCCACCCTGTCGTGCAATTAATTGCACCCATAAGCCGGAATTAGCAATACTCTATGAAGAATTAAAAACCCTTTCTATAGGTATAGGATCCCAGTTTCATTTAAAAGGGCTTGTAGCTTTGACGTTGGAAAGATAAAAGCTTTTAGGAGAATATTTTGAACGAGTTAGTTCCCCTTATGTGATGGTTCGTTTGACTGCCTAGCTGTCTGACCGGCTGTCTCTCTGTCCGTCCGTGCCCCGCAATCTTTCAAATACGTTTGACGCACTTTCATTAAAAACGTCAAACGAATGCAACTTTGACAGGCGTAATAGATGCGTGATAGCGATAACTGGCGCCATCTGTTGGCGCGCCGCTGCCCTAAAAGTTATAAATTAGGGGCGCTGTTGAGAGTTTGTCTAATATATACGTTTTGGTTATTCTAATATGTAAGTCTTCCGTGGACGATGAAATATATAGATATTGGGGCACATACCTACATACGTTCAAAAAGTACTATATGTATATCGACCAAATAATAATATTTTAGCGAAAAGAAATATACTTTACGGGTGCATAATCATGACACAAACGGCGCCCCATAGTTACCGACTCAACGTGACAGTATAGGTAAGAGTACTACCGACAAGCAAGCAGACGAAAACTTGAGCACGCGCCCCTTTTAGGGGGGTTGAGCATTAGATATGACGATCTACAATCGTTGCAAGAAGAGATGCGGCACTACCGAGTGAATACATGAGAACTAGGTATGTAGACGTGGAATTCATATCAATAGAACATAGGAATAAGCAGACAAATGGCAAAACCGTAGCACTCGCTCGAGTGTCTAGATCGGGGTGACTTTTCAATAATTTTAAATAAGAGCGGAATCTTGTATTTCAGGACCGTTGACCAATAGCATAAAGTAAGCATTTCCTCTATGCCAATAGTACTCTATAAAAACGAAGGAAAAACACGTTATGGTATCATCAGCTTCATTGTAATGCTATGTATAAACGAATCTTTTGGAAACTTTGGAAAATATAGTATTATTTCAACGATCGCTTATAAAATCAAGCAGTTTCACAACTTGCTTTATATTGCAAGAATTTTGAAATGTATTATGTCCTAACAAAGATCTGCAACTTCATTTTCCGGAAATTTAAAAGAATGAATACACGAACACGGTAAACTTGTCCTGAAGAACACGTCTTATATATTTCATCTTTGTGAGGGGATTGCAGGTAGTCGGCCAATATTTTAAAAATTCGTAGATATCATTTGCTTGACATGGAATAACATACAAGTTATAGACAATAAGTAGGTAGCTAAATGGAACGGATACAGCATATCAAACGAGGTGAGAGACGTTGGCATTACTTTGGTAGCAGAATCACGTAAGCCCCATCCTGATTATGCTACTGTCATCCTGCTTCGTCCTGTTTCAAATTTCAGGTCAGCAGCACTATCCGTTCTAGAGATATGAATTTTTCAAGCTTTGTTGCCAACTTCCCAGCTTCTCGGTAACATTTGGAGGCAGAATCCCCCAAACATTATTCTGCTTGAGCTGCTATGTGTCCACACCGTCCTGCTTCAAATTTGAGGTCAGAAGCACTATCCGTTCCAGAGATGTGGATTTTTGAAGTTTTGTTGCCAACTTCCTTCTCAGCAACACTTTGGAATTAGGATCCCCCAAACATTAGCCTGATTGTGGTGCTATGTGTCCACGCCATTCTGCTTCAAGTCTCAGGTCAGCAGCATCGTCCGTTCGAGAGATCTGATTTTTTTAATTTTTCTTTGCGACTTCTTAGCTACCAAAAATTACAGTTAGGTACTGCTAGGGTCATATTCAACAGATTTTTCAATCTTAGCATAAAGTTAAGGTTTTTTGCATAGGTTTGTGCCGAACTCACCTACGGATTTAACACAAGATTGAAAAAACTATTGAATATGACCCTAACATTAACTATAATTTTTTTAACCGTTCCACTTCCCTAACCTTGCTCCAAGAGATGGTGCTGCTGGTCTAAAATATGAAGCGGGATGATGCGGATACATAGAACACAGGTAGATAAGCCTTAAAAGATCCTGATTACAATATGTGCTAACAAGAAAATCGCAAAGAAAAAAATCATTTTTCTCGAACGGGCGATGCTGCTGACCTGAGACCTTAAGAAGGATAAGGCAGGATGGTAGCAGCATAAGTAGGATGGGGCTTGGGGGATCCTGCTACCAAAGTGTTGCCAACTTCCTTTAGCTTATCCAACGTACACCTTATTCACCAACACAGGAAGCTGATTTTTTAGATAGTGCAAATTGTTGTGGGTGGTTTAGTGAATGCAACCATCAGATCTCAACCAAATAAGTAGCAGAATGCAAAACAACGGGATTAAAGTAGATTCGGCGTTTTTGTGGTTTCTTTGCAACTACAGGGTCTAGACCGAGGGCTCCTATAGAGCCCAGATCCTGTTAGAGACCCTAGGGATTTGAGATGAACAGTACAGACAACTGATCGGCTGCTTGCTGTATGTATCAGCTTAGTGTAAAGATTCTTACACTATGGTATCAGTTAATACCCGTCCAGACATTTCGGCAAGCGTTTCAATACTTGCGCAAAAAATCGAAAATCCAAATACAGAGGATTGGAATGAACAGAAGAGATATTTGAAAGACCTTTCCTCGTTCCAAAAACAGTTTCCTGAACTAACACAACATTATAACACATGTAATTGTCCATACGCTTAGGTAACATCCTGTGTTTTTGAGAGGTCCACGAGTTATTGTTTTGGCATTATGTTGCCTGAGACGTACGTACATATTTAGTATCATTTGGTTATCAAGCCCAAAGTTTTTATACAGGGTGATCATGTATTAAAACTAAAAATATGATATTCGCATATAAATGTTCTTTATTTACTCAAGATGTGAGCTTGTACGTGTCATTGTGGAATAGAACTTACAATACCATTGTAAAATAGTTATGTTATTGTTATTATACAGGGTGGTCCAAATTATCAGTATATAACCTAACAAAATTCAGATAGGTAAAACTAAAAAAAATAATATGGAATTATGTGTCATAAGGATTGGTATACTGAGAAGTTATGCGACAACGACAAAAAGAGCATGTTAAACCAGCTACCCGACAACAACAATTTTTTGTCCGTGAACATTTGCCACAGTTGCAATTGGGAATTAATTCTTCGGCTGAAGGAAATATATTATCTACGGATTTCGGTATCACACTGTCATTTTTAATCTTGTATCCAAACAAAATGGGATCTAAAAGTGTAGTTTTTTCTTCCAAGCAGTTGTTTTGGTTATAAACAATAAAAGAAGCTCGCAAAATATGCGCTCGTAGGACGTAACTCTGTTAAAGAAAAAGTTTTTCCATGGTGATACATCCAATACCTTAACTCATCAAATGTTTTTGAAGAGTGACCTGGGTGAAGCACCTGCATAAGATACTCTTCTTCTGGACTTAATCCTTTCAGATTTCAGATGTATCTTGGAAAGCTATGCTAGTAAAATGTGTTTCAATTTCAAACATCAAGAATATTCATTTTTACCTTTAGCAAAATTGCCGAGAACTTTTACTGGGGTAAGAGCACTACGTTTGGTTCCATCTTTGCCTGTACAATCTGCATCAGTCAAATGGTAGAGAGCTGTAAGAACAGGGCACAATTCCGAACCGTGATGTTCAGCCATCAAGATCTAGAATTTACTCTAATTGCAAATTAATGGTAAAATCGCATTTGACCCATGTCTATACCATGTAAAAGGTTTGGCCATTTTCAAGGTTGGTAACCTGAAAATCTTGCTTCATAAAACCTTAAAATTGATGCTGATGCAAATGAGTTATGCTGTCAAAATTCCTGTGATATACATGGTGTCCATTTCTCGAGTGCCACTAATGGGGATCTCGCTTATCTTAAGAGATAGAAATTTAATTGGTGAAATGAGGGTAAAGTTGCGAATTTCCGTGCTGGATAATAATCTGAAAAGAAATTTAAAATATCTTCAATAGTTTTGAAAATATTGTAAAAAACGAAAATTTGTAATTTCCCCGTTTTTAATAACTTCCAAGATGACTGAGAAACACGCAACTTTAGTTTTTTTAATAGGAGTGGTTTTGGATGTTAACATTTTGAACCATGCGTCGGACAAAGAAGAACCGGAAAATAAAATTTGCTCAAAAATTAAATGGCTCCTTTAACTATTAGCATGTCTATAAGGAACACCCTGTATAACAAGAAAAAACGTTTGTTGAAAGGGGATGGAAAGAAGGGGGTATATGGGGGTGCGCACTATAAAACATCAATTAAAGTTACGGACCTAAAAACATGATATTCTCCGAGAAGAAATACTTTAAAACCTCACGAGTCACGTCGCACTCATAATAGCACATTCTTTTCAACTTTGAGTATTAAAAATGGCACTTTTCGGTCTCCGGTCCGCCTAAAACTTCGTACCTCGACGAATCTTAAAAATGGCTAAAAATGGAACTGGCCATCGTAGTAACCTGAAAAATCTTGCATCGTATTACTTCACTACCTTGATATTTAAGGTTAGTTTTTAAGTTCATCTTAGTTTTTGTAAGACCAGTGAAAAGCATGTTTAATAAGCTTTCCAGAGAGGTATCACAAGTGGAGTATTTTATTTAAGATTGTTACGTCGTTATGAGTTGTGCTTAAGGGGGTGGTGGAGGTAATTTAAAAAATAAGTCATTTGAATTCCCCCTGGTTTTTAAAGAAAGGGTAAGTTTTATTTTTTTAATATCTCTCTTTAACAAAAAAAATATACCTAGCCATTGTTAAGTTTTAAAATGCCCACGCTGTATATATAAGTACAAAAATTATTAAATGCAGACAATTACTCCATCATAAGCAAAATTGGATGTGGTGCAGTATTTATTCCTTACTTTTAAAATGAATAACTCACCACGTCCCAAAAACTACATTGTCATGATTCTAGGAATCAAAAAATTCACAATAGGTATTTCATTTTGCTAGACAGGCGCGTGAAAGTAAATTGATGCAGCTTAGTTAGCAAATGCAATGGAAGCATTGTAGGTCACATTGATGTTTCAAAATTGACTAAACATCATTAGGATACGAGAAAACAGCACGAAGGCGCCAGGAAAAGAGGCGCCTACGAAAAAAATAGTTACAAAAGCTCCATCAGCAAGGAGTTGTTGTTGACTATACCTAGCGTCATTTATTAGCTTTGGACTGCGATTTTACATCATTTGAAGATTTGATTCCCATGAAGTGCCTCAGTGCTTTTCAATTTTTTAATTTAAAAGTGACAAGTGCTAATTAATAGATATCTGCAATAAATAACCTCTTAAACAAAAAAAATATCAAGAAAAGTGAGAAGCTCGTGAGGTACGAAAACCTCCCTCCAAAACATTTAAATAATTTCCCAGTTTTTTAACATTTCCGGTGGTGTCACTGTCTTTGTTTTACTAAGCCAATCAGATTCAATGATTTTCCACCAATAGCAATCGCGCTATTAACACATATCCGGCGTGTGCTTTTGTTCCATGGCAATTAGCATTATCCTTTGCCGGCGTGTTCGAGAAGGTAACCGTTTTTTGATTATTGTTAAAAAATGTGATATTGTGTAGTTTTAATAATAATAATTACTTCCGTAAACGTATAATTGGATACTGTGCCTGATGGGGTTTATTTAAGAACTCTAGAAATACTGGATTGTACGTGTTGGCTAAGGGGTGAGTTTTTAAAATTATTGCTTAATTTTTCACGTCGCCATCTTTATGATCTTTTTTCCATAACTTTGAAGAGTATTTACTCATTAATCTTTATTTGGCGATTTGTGTATGTGAAAAGGGCATGCCATATTTCAATTTTTCTTGTTCACACGCCATGGAAAAGTTAAAATTAATCAATCTCATGTCTGTCGCCATGTTGAATCTCAACACGCGGTTAGGTATTGCAAAATCTATACAACTAGCCGGACGTAACTTTATTGCCTGCAATAGGGCTCTCGTTTTCCCTAAACCTCAGTCTATACAGATTAATGGGGATTAAATCAGACTAGTTTCCAGTTTCCTTTTACAGAAACGCGCTGACGCCATGCATTTGTTAAGGCGAAAAATGGCCGCCAGACCAATCCCTGCATTTCTCCCCTTACGGTGTTGTACCCACAATATTGCTTATTTGCATAAACCCTTGGATTGGAAGCCACCAATAAAGGCTTCCTACAAACGTTTTTGATGTATAAGAATTAACCGAAATGTCATAACAGAAAAATTTAAAAAAAGCATAGGACATAATTGTAATCATTTGAAGGCTACCTACATAGGTATAGAGGGCGCTTCAAATAAGCCATTGTAAGCCACTGTGATCCTGTTTGAAAAAATAACTTAATGGTAATAAAACCATTTTTTAACATTTCAACCACTTGAAATTTTGTGTACACTTTTAAAGAAATTCTAAATTTTTTTAGAAAATTCTAAAATCTAAAAAATCTTAAAAATTCTAGTTAAGTTCTACAAAATGCTAGTAGTGTACACTAAAATTCTATATTAATTTTTCCCTCGGAGTAAACCACTTAAAATTATGTGGACACTAAAATTCTAAAAGACATTACACAACATTTCTAAAAAATTCCGTTTGAAATTATGTGTACCTACAGGGTGGTTCAAATTTCTGCCTCACCATTGGAATCTCCGTAACGGGGAGACATACAGTGTGGATAAAGGGGGGAAAAAGTGCCCCTTGTGTAACTAAAAAACTCATTTAAATTTTTTTCAGATCTTTAAAAATAACTGAGATCACCGAAAAACTGAAAATATCAAATTTCTTCAATTTCCCTTTAAGTTAAGGAAATTGACCTGTGGCTTTTACATCTGGCGTGTTATGCAAATTCAGATTCTCCGACAAAAAGTGCCATAGAAGGTGCTAACAGGTAACGTCCATTTTCGATCGTTTAAGATGGGGAAAATGAAAACGTAATTGAACATTTTTTGGTGATTTTAAAAAAATGTAAAGTGCCATTCTTTATAAAACGAAGCAACTTTGCCCCCACTGTAACCGTCACCGTTCCGGAAATCCCAATGGTAAGCCACGAATTTGAACCACTCCGTACACTAAAATTCTAAAAAATTTCTATAAATGTTTAAATATAAATATAGAAAAGTTCTAAACAAATTATAAAATTTTGTAGGAGATTCTATAAAATGCTAGTAGTGTACAATTCTACCAGTGATCCCCCCCCCCCCCCGCCGATATTTTACGAAAACTGTCAATTAAGTAATATATTCAAGCCTTATGTGTCACACCAATGTCTTAAATTTTTTATTTAAATTTAAATTCTAAAATTGCATGTGAGTTCGAAAACAAATTCTAGAAAATTCTCAAAAAATATCTAAAAAATTCTAGAAAATTCTGCACAAAGATTCTAGTGATTTTCCCCTCGGAGTAAACCACTTCAAATTATGTGTACACTAAAATATTAAAAGAATTTCTAAAAAACAGTAAATTCTAAAAATTGAATCAATAATGTACGTTCGCAAATTTTTTTTAAACAATTCTAGAAACGTTCTAATCAATTCTAGACATTTCTAAAAAATCTAAAAAAATGTAGACAACTTTCAAAAAATTCTAAAATTATATCTAAAAAATATTTAAAAAAAAATTCTACAAAATGATAGTTGTGTACACCAAAATTGTACGTAATTTTTCCCCCAGATCTTACAAGAAGTGTCAATTAAGTAATTTATTCCAACTTTATCTTATTCACAGAAGTAAATTTTTTATTTAAATCTTAAATTCTAGAAAATTCTAAACATTGCATAAAATAATTGCATGTGCGTTTGCAAAAAATCCCAGAAAATTCAGGAATAGTTCTAAAAAAACAAAATTTTTAGGAAATTCTAAAAATATTCTAAAAATTTGTTTTTTAAATATTTTATAATTTTTTAGGATTTTCTCGATTTTTTAAAAAATTTTTTACTTTTTCCAACCGCACATGCGCACACAAATTTAAGAGATATTGGTGTAAAAAAATAAGTTTTCTTGTCCTTTATATCATACCGTCAAAATCCAATATGGAACCCATAAGAAATAAGAAAGCAGCTAGGGAAATTGAAAACGAAACTTGATATTTTGTTTTTTGTCTAAAAAAACTTTTAAAAATGTTTAGAAAATTCTAAAAATTGTATAAATTAATGTGTGTATATGCGCTCGGAAAAAATTCTAGAAACATTCTGAAAAATTATTAAAAAAAATTTTAAAAATTTCAAAAAATTCTAAAAAAAATCTGAAAAATTCTAAAAAATTTGATAGTTTCAATTTTTCGGTGATATCTGTTATTTTCAAAAATTTTTTTAAAATTTCAAGTATGTTTTTTTAGTCACAAACAGAGGCAACCTACACTCCCGCACTGTTACGGAGATCCCAATAGCGAGCTACGAATTTGAACCACCTTGTAAACTATATCTTAATGTTGTAGAATTTTTTAGAATCCTACAGAATTTTCTAAAATTTTTTAGAACTTTTTTCGATTTTTTTTCCGACCGCACATGCACACACAATTATTTTATACAATTTTTACAATTTCCTAGAATTTTTTTAGAATTTAAAATTTAAATAAAAATATTCTTGGTGTGAAAAAATTCTAAAAACATTCTAAAAAATTCTAGGAAATTCTACAAAATGCTAGTAGTGTACAACTCTAAGATTTTCAAAAAAAAATGTATGAAGTAATAATTGCATGTGCGTTCGGAAAAATTCTAGAAAATGTTAGAAGTTTTATAAAAATTCTAGAAAATTGTGTCTAAAAAATTCTACAAAACTCCTCTTCCCTCAAAGCAAAAACATTCTGTTGTATGAAATGGTAATTGTGTGGGCATGTGCGTTCAGAAAAACTCTAAAGACCTAAAAAAATTTTAGTAAAGATCTAAAAAAAGTACACAATCCTTAAAAAATTCTAAATTGTCTCAAACATTTTTGAGAAATCTCAAAATTTTCATGAAATTCTATAAAATGCTAGTTTTTACACAAAAATTTTACAATGCCCCCCCCCCCTATATTTTACGAAAACTGTCAATTAAGAAATTTACTCCAATTTTATTTTTTCACACTAAGAATTATTTCTTCAATTTAATAATATTTAAATTTTAAATTCTAGAAAATTCAAAAAAATAAATGAAATAATTGTGCATCCATGTGCGTTCAAAAAATTTTTTTTACAAAATTAAAAAATGTAAAAAAAAGAAAATTTAAAAAAGTTTTTAGGGAATTTTAAAAACATTTAAAAATTTTAGAAACTTCTACAAAATGCTAATAGTGTACACCATAATTCTACACCATAATTCTACAGTAGTTTTCCCCTCGGAATAAACCACGTCTAATTAAATGTACACTAAAATTCTAAAAGGAATACTAAAAAGCATTTTTAGAAAATTTTAAAACATGTGTAAAATAATAATTGTGTATGCATGTGCACTCCGAGAAAAATTCCAAAAAATTCTAATTGTAAAAGTATAATAATAATAAATATAATTTATTTTTTAGATATTTTAGAATTTTGTAGGACCTTCTAGAATTTTTTAGATCTTTCTAAACATTTCTAGGAAATTGTAAAAAAATCAAGACAATCCTAAAAAATTCTAAAATATCTAAAGATTCTAGAAAATTGTACAAAGTTCTACGGTAGTTTTAGCTTCGGAGTAAACTACTTCAAATTATGTATACACTACTTCTAAATTCTAATTCTAGAAAAATTCTAAAAAATGTTAGATCATTCTACAAAATTCTACAATGATTTTCCCCACACATACTTTACAGTGACAGTGTTTATATTTTCACACCAAGATTGCTCTTAATTCTTTTTTTAAATTTTAAATTCTAAAATTTTTTACCCAACTCAAGGAAAGTTCTAAAAATATTCTAGAACATTCTCAAAAAATTTAACTAAAAAATTAAAAAAATTTTACATAATCCAAGTGGTGTACACCAAAGTTCTGCAGTGATTTTGTCCTGGTATTTAACGAACACTGTCAATTAAATAACATTCGAACTTATGTTTTCACACCAAGAATTCTCTTAATTCTTTTTTAAAACTTAAAATTCTAATTTTTTTTAGAAAACCAGGAAAGTTCTAAAAATATTTTTGAAAATTCTCAAAAAATTCAAAAATATCTAAAAAACTTACAAAATGCTAGTAGTGTGCACCAAAATTCTACAGTGATTTTCCCCTCCAAGTAAACCACTTCAAATTACGTTTCCACTAAAATTATAACAAAATTCCGCTTCAACTTATGTGTACACTACAATACTACAAGACTACAAGAGAATTCTAAAAAAAATTATGAAATTAAAAAATCTAAAACTAGAAAATTTAGAAAAGATGTTAAATTTTAGAAGATTCTACAAAATACTAGTACCTAGTGCACCAAAATTCTACAGTGACTGTACAATTATGTATCTTAAATTTTTTGTTTACATTTTAAATTCCAAAAAAAATTAAGACAAATTCTAAAGAAATTTTAAACAATTCTAAACTATCTAAATTCTAGTAGTGTACACCAACATTTTGCAGTGGTTTTCCCCTCGGCGTAAACTATGTACTTCAAATTATGTGTACACTAAAATATAAAAAAAAGTCTAAAAAAACTTCTAAAAATGTTTAGAAAATTCTAAAAATTGTATATATTAATGTGTGTATATGCGCTCAGAAAAAAAATTCTAGAAAAATTCTAAAAAATTCAAAAAAAATTTAGAAAATTTAAAAAAATTTGAAAAAGTCTAAAAATTTTAGAAAATTCTATAAAAGGGTAGTAGTGTACACGAAAATTCCACAGTGAGGCGGGGAAGAACCCAATCAGATATGAACTGAATAAGAAATAATTGTTTTGTCATCATCTCACAGGTCACCTCTCAATTTATCGGTATTATAGAATTGTAACCACCCTTAATAACTCTGCAGTCATGTTACCCTCACAAACACGACTTCTACTCACCCCATCAAAGCGACAAAAAATTAATTTCATGCCCTTGGACAACAGGTTTCAATTTCGCTAAAACGATTGGTAAACTTTTATTGCAAGTGACTGATGGTGTAATTGCTAATTACCACTTTGTGTCGTTACGAGTTAGTTTGCTTCTTATTTATTAACGAGCTCCTAGCGAGTTTATCTCGGAGTTTATAATTTTGCGGTGTCTGTACATCCGTGCGTCCATTAGCACGAAAACTCATAAATGAATGGACCGATTACGATGAAATTTTGCAGGTGGATTCTTTATCAAATTTGTAGAGCCCTTTTGACATCTCCGTGAGTTATGAACCGAATTGCATGAAATTCAATATGCGCCTAGCTTTAGCCATATAAAACACAATTCCAAAAGTTGAGCCTAATCGATCAGCATTCAGTGCCCTTTGCGCATCTCGACCATTTACAGACCGAGTTGCAAACTTTCATATTTATGAAGGTATTTGAATGAAATTTGATACATAGCCACATGGAATAAAAGCAAATTTAACGCCAGTTTCAAAATTTCTAATATTTTCCTAGAAGATCCTCATTCTTTTGAAATTCCCACCTATTTTCCCAACATTTCTTAATATTTCCCCAGAATGTTCTTAAACTTTCGTCCATTTCTTACATATTTCCCGACTAATTCTTCGAAATTTCCTATAATATGAAGGACAAGAATTTCCCTCGTGACCAACTCCTTCGTTTTGTCATACATTTTTAAATACATATTTAAGGGTTTATACTATTTTGAATTTAACTTTGTGTAGGTACACCATTGCTCGATTATTTTTTTGCATTGGTCTGTTTTTTATATTTTTTTTATCTGATGATTTTTTTGTGTATATTTATTTTTAAGTGGGCGGGGTTTCAGCCAAGGCTGCTTTATCAACCCAACCCACTATACATCATTTACAAATATCCCATGTCCGATCCGGATTCGAACCAGGGACCCCTAGCACCACAGTCCAGCTTTAACTGAACTGCGCCACACGAGCCGCGGTATCATAGTGTTGGGTACTCGTATATTCTTGAGGGCAAACTACTCACTATATTAGTTTACACCACATCACAATTTCTGAATCTAAAATTGTAATATTTTTCCAAAAAAATTTTTGATGAATTTTCGTTCCCGTATTCTTCCAAAGTTCTCAAAAGATTTCCGACATTTTTGAAAGTCTGTACACGAAGCTTTTTCACTTCCAATCAAGGTTCGTCCCTTTTACTTCCCCCCTTTCACTTTTTCTACTATGTACGACTTCGTGCGAAGCATCATTCTAGCCTTTGACGGCCTTCCACTTGATGGGTCTATGTTCTCCTTCTATTTTATTCCCATTTCTTATTTTACCTTTGTGTATAGTATTACTTATCTTTTCTGCTGGCATGTACGTTGTCATGGACCTTAACATTTTTCTTCTCCATCTTTTGGTGTATAGCAATCTCACCCTTTCTGCACATACAATATTTCTTTAAACAACCTTAGTTATTTTTTAGCGCATTTTCCAAAAGGAAAATGAACGCTATGGTCCGCACCTTGTCCGTCTGTATGTTGGTGTCTACTAGTCCTCCAGTTTAAACTTTTTCGTTGTGGTTTCTTATCTTATATAAGATTTTTTGAATTATAGTCACTTCCTTACCGAGTTATTACTGACTGTGCGGGGAAAAATAATGCGCTTTCGTCGGTCGCGAGTGACCACGTCTATACTAGTTAAACATTTGTACAGGTCCAAAGCTAATTTTAAATTTAGTGTCCACATGAGTGCTAAGTGAAAACGGGAGTTCAGTTCGGTTCATGACGCCCTAAAAATGAACTGAGGTGTGGTTGGTATAGTAGATCTAGATATAGACCTATAGTGTAAAATGTGCCTTCCTAATTTCCTATCGATGAGATCACATTGGCCCCTGCAGTGGCCTATTGTAGTAGCTGATTACAATTTTTTACTTATTATAAAATATTAATGTCCAAAACTATTACCCCATTCATAGTCAAACAATTGCAATGGCAAATACGTCGCGTCGCTTAAGGGTAATAAAAAGATCATAAAAAAAAACGTATAAATCTGGAAACTAAAGGGTCAATAAAAAAATGGCAATAAAGTAAATAGTGAATAAAAAGGTCCAAGTTACGATAATCATACGGCTGTTTGTGATGTGACTGATGACGAATTAGCAAACATTATTTCGGTTATTAGACCACGTTTTTAATATTTTTTCCACAAAATTAATTTTTTGTGTAACAGATTATAGCTAAGGGTAGAGTACTTATCATTCATTGATTATTTTCGATAAGTACATTTATTTGTTAATAGACAATTTTCTATTAACACTCACTTCAATTGCGACGTAAAACAATGTATGTCTGTTTTACCAGTTTTCATTAACGGTCTGCTGACTTGGCAGACATAATTCCTGTACGAATGATGCGTCTTATTTTATCTGAAGTTTTTTTTTTATTAGTGAATGCTAGTCTTTACGTGTACGTGTACATAGTGAAACCGGTATCTGGTAAGTATAAAAGACGTACCTAGTGAAAGCTGCAGAGCAAAAACAAATTCGATCGGGTTCGCCTGAGTCATAGAAATCCCTCAGTATAGCCATTGTTTATATACTTTATTTAAACAATGGTGTAACCTGGGAACATTGGAATATTTTGTAGGTGTACCCACACATACCCACTAAGGAGACATTGACCGTTTGATGGGAGACGATGATGCACAATATCAAGATATGGTGGTTAGGCTTGGGAGTGGATCTGCAATCATCTAGAAGCTGTTGGAAAACAATGTGTAGCTATAGGTAGGTAGTAGAGCAAAGGTCCTTATAATTTTTATCTAATCGAAATTTTAAAAACTGTTTCAAGTATCTGTATCTAAAAAAGTGAAATAAATTGCACTTGTATGAGATCTAGTCTTGACCTTAATGTCATCCCTATCAACCTCTCATTTTTCTTTCTACCATCATCGATCATTTCCTCTCCTTTTTCCTCGGAATACGACTCTAATTCGACATTCCTTCTGCTGCACTTCTTTTGGTACCCAATTCCGGAGTCAATTCCTTTCTCTTTTGAGAGAACAGTATAGTAGAGTAGGATACAGTACCCCCTGTCGGTACTGTGCATTATTATTCTTATAGGAAGTTAATATGATACGGTGCTAGTCAAAATGCGTTATCCAAGTGTCTTTTCAAAATCACATCATCCCTTTATAAAAGACGCCTTTTTGCAATTGTTTGTTTCAATTTGCGCATATCACTTCGAATTCATATGATGACACAAAGATCTTTAGTGTATTAGTGGGTGCCAATATGAGCATATTCAGGGTGGAACAGGTAAGTATCTAAATAAGCTGAAAATAGCATCAAACCAACTACCAAGCGAATTTTAGGAAACAACTCAACATCCAAAACACTTCATCTGGGATATAAAATCCTAGAAAAATGTCAACAATTAGATGATGGCTATAGTGACCTCGTCACCATTTTATGCAACTCCCTACTCCAGGGAAGAAAAAATTAAAAATTCTAAAGCCAACTACAATACAATAGTTGGTCAATGAAGAAGAATGGAACTTTCGACATAAATGCCGTATGAAAATATGTTTTATAATTTTCGGTTTCCTATATCAGCAGTAGGTACTGGGGTCGCTTCTGCATTCATTTCAAGCGACTTCCTTTGTATGGTTCTTTGTCATATCATATACATTTCCCCAAGGTACTCGAAATATCAGAACCAGTCACTGATGGATGTAGTGCAAGGTGCTCAACTGAATTTAATGTTACTGCCATGCAAACTCCAATCGAATCGCGCTTCGGCAACCAACGACAGGTGATCGGCATAAATTAATCCTTTGAGTATTTAGAGGTCTGTTTTAGGATGGACCATTTTGAGGATTGCAACTTAATAACTTAAAGCAACGCGTACACCAAACGGTCAAATGTATATCAGGCGATACCTTATTCTCCCCTTACTGTCGCCTATAGATTCATCGGTCAGTCATTTACAATGAAAACGACAGCAACGGGCGGTGGATATACCAAAATCGAAACCTTAGAATTTGGATTGAAGGTGAAAATGCTTGACATTTGTAACCATTCTTTAATGTCTCATTTCTTTTAGAATGGATCATAATAAGTATTAACAATAGAACTGATCAAATACCAGGATGTGATGGTCAGGGGCGGTGTTAAACGTGACCTGTGATCTGAACAAAATGCTACACTCAATCCACTTCAAGTTTTATAGATCCAAAGAAAGGTACTGGGCCGCTTGCGCATTTATAGTCCTTCGGTTGTCCCTAAGCTACGCGAAGGATTCCGTCTGGATGTGAAGGGGAGTGAGAGGTTTTGGTCTCAACATTGGTAATAAAAATGTTTGATTAAAATCTCTCGTCCATCTTTGCACCGGCAAACATCTCTCTCCTGCGAAGACGATTGCTGTAAACATGTTGAACAGGTATAACGTTTGAAAAATAAATGTCTAAATTCGTCTAGAACTGGAAAACTACTATGTGCAAGATAACTACTAAGAAATTTACCATTTTTGATTTATTAAGCGGCAGAACAAAGCAATGGAAGCTTTATAGGGGAGTCGATGGGGTCCGTCTGTCCGTGAACACGATAAATGTCAAACGCTTGAACCGATTTGGTTCAAACTTGGAATAGTTGATCTGTATACCACATGTAACAAGCCTATTGAAAATGGGTCAATTCCAATGACCCCGTGGAGTCACGCCTCTCTGTCTGTGACAAACGCTTGAACTTATTCGGTTCAAACTTTGTACAGTTGATCTATAGGTCACATGTAACAAGCCTATTGAAAATGGGTCAAATCCAATGATTCCGTGGGGTCACACCCAGGTGCTCTGCCGCTTTTTTAAACGCTCTTTATGTGTTTATTTATTTAATTATTTTGTTTATAGTCCCTCTTGTTCGAAGCCCTCAACAGACTTACGCCCAATTACAGAGTGACCCGCACAATGCTTTTTAGAGGTGTCTGCAGAACGATAACGATATGCTGACTTCGCAGACAAAATTTGTGTGCGAATGAAGGTCTTTTATATGAAGTTTTTTTTAATTAGTGAGTGCTAGTGTTTTCGTGTACCGAGTGCAACCGGTAAGTATAAAAATGCAACTAAAAAAAGCTGCAGAAGCAAATTAGATCAGGTTCGCCTGAGTATAGCTTGGTAACATAAACCTCAACGGGGGATGGATATATAGTAATATCAAAACCCAAGATTTATAAATTGGAGGTAAATATTTTTGACACCTGTAATCCTTTTCTTTTTTTCATTTGTTTTAGAATGGATTATATTGAGTATTGAGAATGGAACTGATCTAATACCAGGATGTGATGGTTACGGGCGGCGTTAAGCGTGATCTGTGATTTAAACAAAATGCTACACTCAGTCCACCTCAACTTCTATGGATCCAATGAAAGGTACTGGGCCGCTTTCGCATTATAGTCCTTCGGTTCTCCCCAAGCTACGCGAAGGATTCCCTCTGGATGTGAAGGGGAGTGGGAGGTTTTGGTCTGAACATGGTAATAAAATGTTTGATTAAAATCTCTCATCCACCTTTGCACCGGCAAACATCTCTATCCCAAAAGACGATTGCCGTAAACATGTTGAACAGGTTTGACGTTTGAAAAATAAAATTCTAAAATCCGTCTAGAACTGGAAAACTTGTGCAGGAAAACTACTAAGAAATTTATCATTTTTGATTTATTTATTTTATTTATTGTCCCTCTTGTTCTAAGCCCTCAACATGCTTACCCCCAATTACAGATTGCCCCGCCTAATGCTTTTTAGAGGTGCCCCTGCAGAATGATAACGGTATGTTGATTTCGCAGCCATAATTGGTGTGCGAATGATGGGCTTTTACATGAAGTTTTTTTAATAGCGAGTACCTGTCTTTCCGTGTACAGAGTGTAACCGGTAAGTATAAAAATGCACCTAAAACAAGCTGCAGAAGCAAATTAGATCCAGTTCGCCCGAGTATAGCCTGGTAACATAAACCTCAACGGAGGATGGATATAGTAATATCAAAACCCAAAATATATAAACTGGAAGGAAACATTTTTGACATCTGTAACCCTTTTTTTAGATGTCTCATTTGTTTTAGAGTGGGTCATATTGAGTCTTGAGAATGGAACTGATTAAACAGCAGGATGTGATGATCAGGATGGATCCAATAATAAGGTTACTGGACCGCTTCCGCATTTATAGTCCTTCGGTTTTCCTCAAGCTACGCGAAGGATTCCCTCTGGATGTGAAGGGGAGTGAGAGGTTTTCGTCTCAACATTGGTTATAAAAATGTTGGATGATAACGTCTCACCGACCTTTGCATTTTTGATTTATTTATTTTATAATATATAGTAATATCAAAACCCAAGATTTATAAACTGGAGGTAAATATTTTTGACTTCTGTAATCCTTTTTTTAGACTTCTCATTTTTTTAGAATGGATGATATTGAGTATTGGGAATGGAACTGTCAAATACCAGGATGTGATGGTCAGGATGGATCCAAGAAAGGGTACTGGACCGCTTCCGCATTTAAAACATTATTTGTAGTCTTTTCCCAAGCTACGCGATCTCTGGATGTGAAGGCGAGTGGGAGGTTTTGGTCTCAACATTGGTTATAAAAATGTTGGACGATAACGTCTCACCCACCTTTGCACCGGCATTTCTATCATGCTAAGACGTAAACCGACACGTGCGCCCCAACCTCTCAGTGCCTTACAGAAGCCTACTACGAAGGCATTGACCGTTTGACCGGCAAAGCTGCACAATATTAAGATGTGGTGTTAGGCTTGAGAGTGGCTAGTGACGGTGTGGTTATAGAAACGCTTCCTCTCAATCCAGAGCACTGCATCTGCAATCATTTAGAAGCTGCTGCAAAACAATCTCTATCTATAGGTAGTACACTTAATTAATGAAGTTAATATACTTACTTGAGAATTGACCTACTCTTGAGCAAAGGTTTCTGTAATTTTTTACTAATCGAAATTCTAAAAGTATCTGCACCTGAGAAAGGGAAGTAAATTTTACTTGTATGAGATTCATTTCTTTACCTTATGCCATCTCTTTCCACTTTTTACCTTTCTTTCTATTACAAACACTTCTATCCCTTTTCGATTATTTAATCGTCACTCCTTTCACATGGTATCATCATCATCGATCATTTCCTCTCCTTTAACATATTTTGTCTCGGATACGACGAAATATACAGTATAGTCGATTTGGATACAGTACTCGTCGGTAGTATATTCTTATGAGACGTTTATCTTATAAAGCGCCAGTCAAATTGCATTGTTAACCAGTGTCTCTTAAAAAGGACATCATGCCTGTATAGGAGACGCCTTTGTGTATTTGTTTGCTACAATTCGCGCATATCGCTTCGAGTTCGTATGGTGATCTTTATAGTGTATTAGTGGGTGCCAATCTTATCGGCTACACTTATACAGGTTGAACCCAGGTATCAAAACAATGTGCTGAACAGAGGATCAAACCAAGCGTGTTTTAGAAATACTTGATCTGGGATTTAAAAAGAATCTCAACAATGCTTAGAAGACGATGGCTAAAGTGCATCTGCGACCTTTTTTTAGTTGTCTCGTTTGTTTTAGAATGGATCATATAGAGCTGAACAAATATCAGAATGTAATGGTTAGGGGAGGCATTAGGTGTGACCTGTGATTTGATGAAAATACTACTCTAAATCCACTTAATCTTTTTTGGATGTAAGGAAGGGTACTGGGCCACTTCTGCATTTAAAATCTTATACGTAGTCCTTCGGTTTTCCCCAAGTTACCTACGCGAAGAATTGCATCACTGTATGTGAAGGCGAGTGGGAGGTTTTCATCTCAACATTGGTTATAAAAATGTCATGAGAACTTCCTACTCATCTTTGCATCCGCAGATACCTCTATCTTGCCAAGTCGATTGTTGTAAACATGTTGCAATACGTATGATAGTGGTTAAAGATTTTATAACCGCAACATCCAATTAAAAGCACTTTTATTATAGCTTTTATTATGCAATATAGGTAAGTACGGCAAGATTGCACAGAACTGTGGTACTGTGGAACTTGTGGCGGTGTTGTGATATAATATGGAGAGCCAACGCATACTTACACCTAAAAATCATCAAATGTATACCTGGCGATACCTTTTGCTCCTTCTATTGCCTTTTTTATATTCTTGGTGTCATTTGCAGTGAGAACGACCGTCTCAGGTCATGGACATTATTAAGTTAAGACAATAAAACAGGGAGGTAAACGTGTTAAATATTCCTAGTATTTTATAGATGTCGCATCTGTTTTAGAATTAATCACATTGAGTAATTCGGTTAGAACTAACCAAATATCAGGATGTAAAAGTCGTTTTAAATGTGCCTATATGTTATTGGAAGTCCACGGTGAATTCTCTTCAAATTTCATGGATCCAAGTAACTGCTTCTGTGTATGGTGCTTCATCTAATCGGCGATAATGCGCTAACCATTGCCTCTGGGAAGTTTTCGTCAAAACATTGGTTTGTAGCATAAAAAATGTGAGTACAAAATCGCCACTAAAATTGGATTTAGACACAGTATCCGCCTAGCATTAAAGGAGAGGGCGGACTTGAGTTAAGGATCTGAATGACTATTGAATCCTGTCTCCACGCAACGATTTTACTTAAACCAGGCGAACAGTGAATGCTGGAGCTAGTGTATAAACCTGATAATCGGATACTCCTATCCATCCTTTCACCAGCAAACATCTCGTTGCTGCTAAGGCGATTGTTGTAAAAGTGTTGGACGCGTATGATGGTTGATTATTTTTACAAAGGTAAAGTGCAATTATCAGCTCGATATTATAACTTTCATTGTGCAATATAGGTGAAGCATTGGGAACATCCCCAATTATGCAACTGGCCACTCAAACTGTGCTACAAATTTTCTTTACTAAAAATTCTAGCGTTAATTTGATCAAATTTATGTAAATGCTACTGGAACGCTCTGGGTGTCTTCTATTTAAAGTTACAGTAAGCAATGTATATACACGGTTTGGTATGTATGGTTAAATATGATATGGTGTATGCATCATGTATGTACCTGTTTTTCGTTGGCCACAGGCTCCCGGCCACACTGCTAGGTATGATGGTGACCAGAACATTTCCATTTCAACATTGATATAAAAATGTGATATGGCAGTGTTCTAGTGATCACTGTACTCGAAAACATTGCAATATTAGCAAAACGATTCACATCAATTCAGTGGATATGAAGAAGGAATAACTTTGATTTTGTTAACCATAGGTGTAGAATGTCTGTTTTTCAAATAAAATTACAATTAATAAGTGTTATTTAGTAATATTGAATTTGCTCGGGGCGTTACAAAGACCTACTAAAAGGCATTTACAATTAACCAGAAACACTACATGAACACTATTAAGATATGGTGGTTAGAGTTGAGAGTGGTTATTTACGGTGAGGAACGTAGTAGGTAATCCTCTCAAGTCTCAGTTCTGATAACTACATCTGCAATCATTTGGAGACTGCTGTAAAACAACAATCAACAGGTGTTAAACTGAATGTGACGTTGCTGTCGTAATTCCTCCAATCGAACCATTCATCGGCAACCAACGGCAAGTGTTCGGCACAAATTAATCCATTATTTAGAGGTATGTTTTAGGATGGATCATTTTGAGGATAGAGCTACAGAAATATAAGAATGTGATGGTTCGGGGTGTTTGAGAGTGACGCGTTGTTATGAAAACGTGCACTCTTCAATACACCTCGAATTATTGCAACTTTGTACACCAACTCAACTCAACGTATACACCTAAATCATCAAATGTATCTGGAGATACCATATTCCTCCTCTACTGCATTGTATAGGTACCCACAGGCTTCGGGCCACACTGCTAGGTATGATGGTAACCAGAACATTTCCATTTCAACATTAATATAGAAATGTGGCATGGCAGTGTTCTAGTGATCACTGTACTCGCAATCATCGCAATACTAGCAAAACGACTCACATCAATTCACTGGATATGATGAAGGAATTACTTTGATTTTGTTAACCATAGGAACGAATGTCCATTGTTCAAATTAAATTAGAGTTCATATGTATGATTTACTAACTTGGAATTCGAGTAAAAAGTAGGCATATAGTCTAAATTGCGTTGGTAAATAGGACGATGATGATTATATTTGTAAATTACATGGTAGTACGGATATTCTAGGGGTAGATAAGACCGAGACCGCTATAGGGCGAGTAAATGTTGGAAGTGTTTTGTCCGGCACCTACGTTGTAATAACTGTACAAAGTAAATTGGCTGACAAGTAAAAGTTGTAATGCATGCAAAATATTGTTCAAATTGCACTACTGCGTTTAACATTATGTATGGGTATCACTTACTTTTATTGTCTGAGTAACATATTGCATTGCTTAATTTACGTTGGAATAGATATAATAATGCCGATTGTATTTGTATAACTCTCTGTATTGGCGTAGTAGAAGTATAAGAGGCTGATGGTGAAGATAGCGATAACTGCGTCGAGTAGATGTGAAGGTCTTTTGATTTGCACGTGTTTTTAATCGTACGAAACAAATACTTAGACCTCCATCAGTTGTCGTCGGAAACATCTTAATGATCAACAATCATCCATCATCCATCCGCGTAGTGCACTTTGGTAATGTAAACCGCAAGTATTCGAATAGCCTTCTACATCGATAAAAAAGCACTTTCAAAAACCAATACTTCGATATTTCAGATCCGTAAGCCAAGGTGTTAACACTTCTCGAAAAGTATTAAAAGGACATATGCAAACAATACACACCATCAAGGGCCGATCATCGCTGATTCATCAATGGATGTGATGGTGAACCGAGCATTATTATCACAAAATTGATTATAAAATGGAAAGACGGAATTGAACTGGTCGTCTCTAAACCTGAGATCCTCGCGATATCAGCAAGATGACATCAAAATGTCCAAAAGTATTATGTTGTTGAGTACGTAGGCTCTTTATAGTTCTTTAAACATTTTAGAAAATTTCTACTCCAAGGTGGCGCAACCCAAAAAAGGGCCGAGATCAAGATCCTTTCCAATACTCTTAATCCCCGTTAAAATTAAATCCAAAGTCATAGAATTAAAGGATTTTAAGGTATGTAGCATTTGTTTAGGCGTCTCCGATCTGTTTTACAATGGCCCATACTGAGGATAAAAGCAATGAAATCTTGAGATGTGGTGGTTAGGGGTGGAGTTGAGTGTTACACGTGGCTATAAATTCGTTGAATACTCACTCCCTCCGAATCACTGCATCTATGTACCTACCTACTTCACGCCAGGTCATGGCAAACAAGTACCACACTGGAACGTAATTGGGGAAATTTACTTTTCCGTTTACTGCTAATCTTTTAGATGCGTTGTTTGGTCATCCGTAATGAAAATGGGGATATTGCAACTATAACGTCCTTTGGTAAGTAAATGTTTTACGTGCTGGGTGTTTCACATTCCTGTAATAGGCAACTCTATCTCGAAACACTGCATCTTCAACCGTCACATCACCTCAAACCAGCGAACATTATTGGTACAGACAGATGCATTTGCTATGTTCTATTCGCCTGTTATTGCTATATCCCTTCAAGGTGGAAAATGTAGTGGAAGCTTTAAAACTTAAATGATTTTTTTTAGTATTTTTCTTTAGGTGTCTCTGTGTCTTTACGATGGACCATACTGAGGATTAGATTATAGAAATCTCAAGATGTGAAGGTTAGGGGTGGATGTGGCAATACCTTATTCTCCCTTTACTGCTTTCTATAGGTTTCTCGGTTGGTAGTTTACAATGAAAACAACAGCCTCGAGAGGTGCACTACTAAAAACCCTAGAAGATGGAGATGGGTAAATATTGTTGACACCTGTAACCCTTTTTTAAATGTTTCATTAGTTTTAGAATGGTTGCGTTGAGTATTTGGAATACTGATCAAATATCAGCATGTGATGGTTAGGGGTTGGGTTAGCTGTTACCATTATTTCGAGTCCTTCGGTGTTCTCCAAGCTACGCGAAGAATTCCATCTGTGTCTGAAGGCGAGTGGGAAGTTTTCGTCTCAAAATTGGTTATAAAAATTTGCGAACTTCCCACCCATCTTTGCATCTGCAGACATCTCTATCCTGCTATGGCGACTGTTGTAAGAATATTGCACACGTATGATATAGGGGTTAAATATTTTATAACTCCAAGATCCAATGCACATTTATTATAGCATTTATTACGTAATATGTACCTTATTTTTGCTACCCAGAGGCTTCGGGACACACTGCTGAGTATGATGGTGACCAGAACATTTCGGTGATAACATTGATATAAAAATGTATTGCCGGGGTGATCTGGTCATCACTGTACTTGCGATCATCGCAATAGCAGCAAGAAAACTCACATCCATCCCCTGGATATGATAAAGGAATAACTTTGATTTTGTTAACCATATGTGTAGAATGTCTGTTTTTCAAATAAAATTACAATTAATATGTATTATTTAGTAATATTGAATTTGCTCGGGGCGTTACAAAGACCTACTAAAAGGCATTTACCAATTAACCAGAAACACTACATGAACACAAGATCTGTTGGTTAGAGTTGAGAGTGGTTAATTACTGTATGGAACGTAAGTAAATAACCCTCGCACCTCGGATCACTGCATATGCAATCATCTGGAAACTGCTGTAAAACAACAATCAACAGGTGTTAAAGTGAATTTGATGTTGCTGCCGTAAGTCCTACAATCGAATCATTCATTGGCAACCAACGGTAAGTGTTCGGCATAAATTAAGACTTTATTTAGAGGTATGTTTTAGGATGGATCATTTCGAGGGTAGAGCTAAAGAAATATCAGAATGTGATGGTTCGGGGTGTTTGAGGGTGACGCGTGATTATGAAAACGTGTCATGTTCAATACACCTCGAATTATTGCAACTTTATACACCAACTCAAATCAACGCATACACCTAAATCGTCAAATGTATTTGGAGATGCCATATTCTCCCTCTACTGCTTTCTATAGGTACCCACAGTCTTCGGGTCACACTGCAAGGTATGGTGGTGACCAGAACACTTCCATTACAACATTGATACAAAAATGTGTGAGGGAAGTGTTTGGGTTACCACTGTACTCTCGATGATCGCAATAGTAGCAAGACGACTCACATCCATGCACTTGATATGATGAAGGATTTACTTTGATTTTGTTAACCATAGGAACGAATGTCCATTGTTCAAATTAAATTAGAGTTCATATGTATGATTTACTAACTTGGAATTCGAGTAAAAAGTAGGCATATAGTCTAAATTGCGTTGGTAAATAGGACGATGATGATTATATTTGTAAATTATATGGTAGTATGGATATTCTAGGGGTAGATAAGACCGAGACCGCTATAGGGCGAGTAAATGTTGGAAGTGTTTTGTCCGGCACCTACGTTGTAATAACTGTACAAAGTAAATTGGCTGACAAGTAAAAGTTGTAATGCATGCAAAATATTGTTCAAATTGCACTACTGCGTTTAACATTATGTATGGGTATCACTTACTTTTATTGTCTGAGTAACATATTGCATTGCTTAATTTACGTTGGAATAGATATAATAATGCCGATTGTATTTGTATAACTCTCTGTATTGGCGTAGTAGAAGTATAAGAGGCTGATGGTGAAGATAGCGATAACTGCGTCGAGTAGATGTGAAGGTCTTTTGATTTGCACGTGTTTTTAATCGTACGAAACAAATACTTAGACCTCCATCAGTTGTCGTCGGAAACATCTTAATGATCAACAATCATCCATCATCCATCCGCGTAGTGCACTTTGGTAATGTAAACCGCAAGTATTCGAATAGCCTTCTACATCGATAAAAAAGCACTTTCAAAAACTAATACTTCGATATTTCAGATCCGTAAGCCAAGGTGTTAACAATTCTCGAAAAGTATTAAAAGGACATATGCAAACAATACACACCATCAAGGGCCGATCTTCGCTGATTCATCAATGGATGTGATGGTGAACCGAGCATTATTATCACAAAATTGATTAAAAAATGGAAAGACGGAATTGAACTGGTCGTCTCTAAACCTGAGATCCTCGCGATATCAGCAAGATGACATCAAAATGTCCAAAAGTATTATGTTGTTGAGTACGTAGGCTCTTTATAGTTCTTTAAACATTTTAGAAAATTTCTACCCCAAGGTGGGGCAACCCAAAAAATGGCCGAGATCAAGATCCTTTCACATACTCTTAATCCCCGTTAAAATTAAATCCAAAGTCATAGAATTAAAGGATTTTAAGGTATGTAGCATTTGTTTAGGCGTCTCCGATCTGTTTTACAATGGCCCATACTGAGGATAAAATTAATGAAAACTTGAGATGTGGTGGTTAGGGGTGGAGTTGAGTGTTACACGTGGCTATAAATTCGTTGAATACTCACTCCCTCCGAATCACTGCATCTATGTACCTACTTCACGCCAGGTCATGGCAAACAAGTACCACACTGGAACGTAATTGGGGAAATTTACTTCTCCGTTTACTGCTAATCTTTTAGATGCGTTGTATGGTCATCCGTAATGAAAATGGGGATATTGCAACTATAACGTCCTTTGGGAAGTAAATGCTTTACGTGATGGTGTTTCACATTCCTGTTTTCCAGTAGGTAATAGGCAACTCTATCTCGAAACACTGCATCTTCAAACGTCACACCACCTCAAACCAGCGCACATTATTGGTACAGACAGATGCATTTGCTTTGTTCTATTCGCCCGTTATTGCTATATCTTTTCAAGTTGGAAAATGTAGGTGAAGCTTTAAAACTTAAATGAATTTTTAAGTCTTTTTTTAGGTGTCTCACTGTCTTTACGATGGACCATAGTGAGGATTGGATTATTGAAATCTCAAGATGTGATGGTTAGGGGTGGATGTGGCAATACCTTATTCTCCCTTTACTGCTTTACATAGGTTTCTCGGTTGGTAGTTTACCGTGAAAATTACAGCCTCGGAAGGTGCACTACTATGAAAACCCTAGACAATTGATGTAGGTAAATATTTTTGACATCTGTAACCCTTTTTTAAATGTTTCATTTGTTTTAGAATGGATTGCGTTGAATATTGGGAATACTGATCAAATATCAGTATGTGATGGTTAGGGGTTGGGTTAGCTGTTACTATTATTTGAAGTCCTTCGGTGTTCTCCAAGCTACGCGAAGAATTCCATCTGTGTCTAAAGGCGAGTGGGAAGTTTTCGTCTCAAAATTGGTTATAAAAATTTGCGAACTTCCCACCCATCTTTGCATCTGTAGACATCTCTATCCTGCTATGGCGACTGTTGTAAGGATATTGCACACGTATGATATATGGGTTACATATTTTACCTATAACTGCAATATCCAATGCACATTTATTACCTATAGCATTTATTACGCAATATGTACCTTTTTTTCGCTACCAAGAGGCTTCGGGACACACTGCTGGGTATGATGATGACCAGAACATTTCCATTATAACATTGATATAAAAATGTGTAGTGGAGGTGTTGCGGTTATCACTGTACTCGCGATCATCGCAATAGTAGCAAGACGACTCACATCCATCCCCTGGATATGATAAAGGAATAACTTTGATTTTGTTAACCATATGTGTAGAATGTCAAATAAAATTACAATTAATATGTATTATTTAGTAATATTGAATTTGCTCGGGGCGTTACAAAGACCTACTAAAAGGCATTTACCAATTAACCAGAAACACTACATGAACACAAGATGTGTTGGTTAGAGTTGTGAGTGGTTAGTTACTGTATGGAACGTAAGTAAATAACCCTCGCACCTCGGATCACTGCATCTGCAATCATCTGGAAACTGCTGTAAATCAACAATCAACAGGTGTTAAAGTGAATTTGATGTTGCTGCCGTAAGTCCTCCAATCGAACCATGCATCGGCAACCAACGGTAAGTTGTTGGGCATAAATTAATTCTTTATTTAGAGGTATGTTTTAGGATGGATCATTTCGAGGGTAGAGCTAAAGAAATATCAGATTGTGATGGTTCGGGGTGTTTGAGGGTGACGCGTGGTTATGAAAACGTGTGCCTCTCAATACACCTCGAATTATTGCAACTTTATACACCAACCCAACTCAACGCATACACCTAAATCGTCAAATATATCTGGAGATACCATATTCTTCCTCTACTGCTTTGTATAGGTACCTACCCACAGGCTTCGGGACACAATGCTGAGTGTGATGATGACCAGAACATTTCCATTATAACATTGATATAAAAATGTATTTCGGGAGTGTTCCGGTTATCACTGCACTCGCGATCGTCGCAATAGTAGCAAGACGACTCGCATCCATGCACTGGATATGGATGAAAGAATAACTTTGATTTTGTTAACCATATGTGTAGAATGTCTATTGTTCAAATAAAATTACAGTTAGTATGTTTTATTTAGTAATATTGAATTTGAGCAAAAAGTAGGTATATAGTATAAATTACGATGGTATATGATGATGACGATTGTATTTGTATATAACTTTCTGTGTTGGCGTAGTAGAAGTGGGAGGCTAATGGTACAGATAGCGACAACTGTGGGTAGTAGATGTCCGAAGTCTTTTGGCTTGCACGTTGTCTCAATCGTTCCACTCAAATAGATTTCCATCAGTTGTCGTTGGAGACATCTACACTTTCACCAACAATCATCCATCAATGTAGTGCAATTTGATTAAGGAAACACCAAGTAGTGTAAGTATTCTGATCGCCTTCTACATTAGTTTGTACGATAAAAATCACTTTCAGGAATTAATACTTCGATACCTCAGGTCCGTAAACCAAAGATGTACAAAATTTTCGGAACAATTCCTTCTAACTTCTAATCCCTAACACTGAAGAGTTGCCCTATAAATGCAAAGGTCCTGGATGAGGTTTGCAGCGTCTCCATAACAGCCACCATATTGCAACTCCCTCTACATGCGATACGAACGTAAATCCATAAATAAACCTTAACGTATTTACACGACCTATATCATTTTAGGTGTCTCCTAACTGTTTTACAATGGACCAATTGCATGGGGATAAAATTACACGTGGCTGTAAATTCGTTTCATACGCACACCACTTCGAATCACTGCATCTATGTAATCCACGTCAGACTAAGGTCAGTTGGTACAACCTTGAAAATTTGGAGAAGCTTCTGTCTATGTGCTATACAAATGGCAGCTCAGGATGCGATTATGCTTAACAGGTAAAGTTGAGTATACTTACGTGAAACGTGATACAAAATCGAATTAGCCTCTACCTCCAAACGCTGCATCTTCACGTCACCTCAAACCAGCCCACATTCCTACTACAGTCAAATGTGTTCGCTACAACCACTTCACTTCCTAATGTATAGTTTGGCTGTAGCACGTTTTTCCAGTTTTGGAAAATTCGAGTATAGGTAACTCGCACAAAAATATCCTGTTCCAACAATGAAATGAATCGATGACACCAAGTCATGCCAATTGACGGGTGTCTAGCAGGTCATATACTCTTTTAGGTACCTACAGTCCTACAGACTGTAAGAATGATGCAGTCGTTTTAGGTAATATACAGCATTGGGGGCTAGCACCCTTTCGTTTCCGTGGAAGGATATCCCCGATGAAGAATCTTTGAGCGTACGTTCCAAGTACATTGGATGGAAGATCTAGATTTTCATTCTTCGCGATGCGAATGGTTTCATTTATTCTGAGTGAGTGGTTTCAAATTTTATGTACATACTATAGGTAATTAACTTATTGGTATTGGTAGTTATAGATACATTAATGTTTAAAATGTAAAAATCGAAATTTTCTGGTACTCCTGCACCCATAATCAACGAAATCAAAGGGGACTCCTAATATTTTGAGGGAGTTGCCGCAATTTCGCTTTTCCTTTTAATTATGCTAGTCAGATTTGTATTATTGTAGATAATTGTAGACAAATTAAATTAGTTTTGTTAATGTAAACCTTCCAATTGGAATGGAGGTGACTGAAAATGTAGTTTAACATTAATTATGAAGTTACCCTCAATTTTTTTGGCTACTTATGTTACTATAATCATCATTCTACCATGAGTACATGATGATCTACATTCTGCGTATAGGTACGGAGAGGGTTGCGGCAATTACGTAATCTAATGTTGGTTCAGTTATAGTGAACCCTGTTATGGGGGTGGAGGTGACCGAAAAGTTGGGCATGCTACATTGATTCATTGATTTTTAAAATGTAAATGTCAAATTTTTTGGTTACTTCTGCACTTATAACCATCAGGACGTTTCCAAGATGAGAAGACAATTGACATATTTGTATAGGACTTAGCTGCCATTACGAATGTTTTTTAAATTAAGCTAATTACCCTTGTATTAATGAAGGTGTAACAATTTAAATTAGTTTTGTTAAGTAGCGTTTCAATTAATAGTGGTGGAACTAACCGATAAATATAGGGTTCTATGTACAATAATTTTTAATATGTAAAATTCGAGTTATTCTGTAACCTGTTTAGGTGACTCCCATCTATTTTACAATGGACCATAGTGAGGATAGGATTATAGAAATCACAAAATGTGGTGGTTCTAGGTGGATGTGAGTGTTTTGTTCGGGTGTTTCACGTTTCTGTTTTACAATTTGCTATAGGTATTAATGACAGGTCAGTATGCGATACTTTGGAATAGATACGCGATGTAAAATCGTATTATGCAGCTCTACCTCGAAACACTGCATCTTTCAAACGTCACCAGCTCACATTACTGCTACCGGAACATGTATGTCCATGATTTTATCTCACTCTCTCGTTATTACGTTTATTTTTAAAGGTATACTGTAGAGAGTACAATGGAAGTGGCGGGATCATGGGGTCTTGATAGCTATAGCAAAACCCTTAAACATGGAGGTACGTGTTTTAGACATTTGTGGCATTATTTAATTGTCTCGTCTGTTTAGGATGGACTATATTGAGTATAGAACCACACTTAATTTATCTGTGATAGAACATGTGTTTGCTGTCGTTGGATATCTGTATAGAGAAAATTAGGTATCTGGTGCAAAAATTGTTGAGGAGGAAGTTTCCGGTTCCATCAATGAAACAAATTGATGACGGAAATTTATTCGAATTGATGGGTGTCGAGAATGTGATATATCCTCTACCCATCGTAAGTGTGATGTCTTTTAGGTAGTATAAGTACGGTATGGGGGCTGACACCCTTTCGTTTTTGTGGAAGGATATCCCCGAAGTTTCAGCTGTAATGTAAATAGTGAAACTGTCATGCGATACCTATTTCAATCTTTATAATAGTTCAACGCTATGAAAAAAATAAAACTATAAGCACTTGCGCTATTTTCGAGTAACACGCTGTTAGGTATTACAAAATCTATACAACTTAACCGGGGTTGCTATTTTAGTACTTATACTTGTAATTTTGATTACCTACTTATAGGTAAGTATACATTAGTATATAGGTAGCTAAAACTGCAAATTTGCTCGGGTTATATCCTCTTTGATATGGCGAAGAAGATTCTTCCGAATTAGGTATATGCATAAGGAACATACCTATAATAAGTACCTAATTTACTGGCTTTCGCATTACAGCGATATCAATGCCTTTTCTTTTTGCACACATTTCAGTTGTAAGGAGACGTTTTGTTTTGGTCAATATCATCAGCACGCGAAACTTTCTTGTCACTTTTACGCACCGACGTCATGCATTCGTTATAGGGCGTGGAATGGCCTACCAGACCAATCCCCGCCTGTCACCCACTACGAGGTTGTCGTCCACAATGTTCCTTATTTGTGGGACTTCTTAGCAGCCACTAATAAAGGTTTCCCATGACGTTTTTACAGGACTATTGGTTCCTAATACCATTTCATACAAATACCTAAATCCTTAAATTTGCACAAAATTATAAGTATATAGCGTTACTTCCCTATAGATACTTTTTATTTTTGTGGACATTACCAACAGATTTCCTCATAATTTCCCTTAGATTTTCTGAGAATTTCCTCTAGATTTCCTCATAATTTCCCCATTCCATAATTTCCTCTTATTTCCTCAAAAGTTCTTAATATTTCCCCAGAATTTCCTCTAATTACGTCCATCTTCTACATATTTCCCAGCTATTTCCCCAACATTTCTAGCATCACCTTAACTTTCTCCGAATTAAAGTTACTTATAACGATAGAAACCCCTTATTTCCATAAAGAATACTCTAGATTTCCTCAGAATTCCCACGGAATTTCCTCTAAATTTTCCCAGAATTTTCTCTCAATTCCTAATATCTCCCTCAAATTCTATAGAATTTGTGAGCATCGCGGTTATCATTTAAAGCATATTATCAAAATGAAGAGAATATACCGTCACATTTCTGACCCATTCCATAGCGAACTGCCTTTCTTAGTAACCCTTCCGATTTTTCTTTTAAGGTATTTGCATTTGAGGCTTCCTCCGTAGAAAAGAACGAGATTGGTAAATAAAGAATATTTTAGGGTGGCTTCTGTAGCCAAATTCTTCGACTATATCCTTATTCGAAAGAATGACATCTTTGGAGTAATTTTGTAGAACCAATCTTGATCTAAAGAATTATCGAAATGGAATTAACACTACAGAAACAGGAGTTGGGTGGTTCGAAAATGAGGTGGCGTGAGAAGTTGGTATACCTCATTTCGTGGACTGCAATCTTTGTCTAAAATCTGTCCAACACTGTACAACTATTATTTGCAAAAAGAACTAGGTACCAAGAAATTTACCAATTTTAGATAATAGTGCCTACCTATAATGCTGACTTGGCAGACACAATTTATGATGTGCCATTTATATGAAGTTTTATGATTAGTGAGTGCTAGTGTACAGGGTCAGTCTAATAAAAAAAATTAGTGAAAGAAAAGGCAAGAACAATTAACCGAAGATCGGATTCGTCTGGGTAACCGCAGAACATTTTGTTGGTATACCTAGACATAAGCCCCGAGGTCTTGATGCGTTACAGAAATCTACTAAGAATGCATCGACATTAACCAGCAAGGCTACATAATGTTAAGATGTGGTGGTTAGGGTTGGGAGTGGTTAGTTTACGGCATAGAAACGTGACTCGTCCTTTCAATTCGGATCACTGCATCTGCAATCATTTGGAAAATGCTGTAAAAACAACAAAGTGCTCGGCAATCTGTCATCGTGCAGGATATTCTGTAACTGAGCGCCCGTTTACAAACAAAGTCTGGACCAGTGGATATATTTTTCCCCTAAAAAAAGTATGCCCACCCCTTGAGCATGCACGCCACTGACCACAAATTTAGACTACATAAACCCTATCACGGTGTAGTGATTAGAGTTGGTAGGACTAACTGCTGTGTGGAACGAGAGTAGTTATCTCTACCAATTCAAATCGCTGCATCTACAATCATCGAGGGAAAAGTGTTGTTGAGTGTGTGACATAATTTGCGATTTTGTTTAGAATTTAGTGAGTTTATGTTAACGTGTACAGAGCGCAACCTGAAAAAAACTGTAAGCGCAGATGTCAAACAGCAAATTCAAATTCGTCTGATTAATCGAGAAACTTTGGAGTATTTTTTTATTTTTATTTTTATTTTTGCCTTTTATTTTGATCTGCATACATATTATAGCACCACAGCCCAACGAACTGCACCACACGGCCGGTATTTTTAAGGTATACCCAGACATAAGTGATAATCCAATACATCATTTTCTCACCCTTATCGATCCGTCTGTCTGTCGATGTCCTTCGGTGTTCTCCAAGCTACGCGAAGAATTCCATCTGTGTCTGAAGGCGAGTGGGAAGTTTTCGTCTCAAAATTGGTTATAAAAATTTGCGAACTTCCCACCCATCTTTGCATCTGCAGACATCTCTATCCTGCTATGGCGACTGTTGTAAGGATATTGCACACGTATGATATAGGGGTTAAATATTTTATAACTGCAAGATCCAATGCACATTTAATATAGCATTTATTACGCAATATGTACCTTTTTTTTGCTACCCAGAGGCTTCGGGACACACTGCTGAGTATGATGGTGACCAGAACATTTCGGTGATAACATTGATATAAAAATGTATTGCCGGGGTGATCCGGTTATCACTGTACTTGCGATCATCGCAATAGCAGCAAGACGACTCACATCCATCCCCTGGATATGATAAAGGAATAACTTTGATTTTGTTAACCATATGTGTAGAATGTCTGTTTTTCAAATAAAATTACAATTAATATGTATTATTTAGTAATATTGAATTTGCTCGGGGCGTTACAAAGACCTACTAAAAGGCATTTACCAATTAACCACAGACACTACATAAACACAAGATCTGTTGGTTAGAGTTGAGAGTGGTTAGTTACTGTATGGAACGTAAGTAAATAACCCTCCCACCTCGGATCACTGCATATGCAATCATCTGGAAACTGCTGTAAATCAACAATCAACAGGTGTTAAAGTGAATTTGATGTTGCTGCCGTAAGTTCTACAATCGAATCATTCATCGGCAACCAACGGCAAGTGTTCGGCATAAATTAATCCTTTATTTAGAGGTATGTTTTAGGATGGATCATTTCGAGGGTAGAGCTAAAGAAATATCAGAATGTGATGGTTCGGGGTGTTTGAGGGTGACGCGTGATTATGAAAACGTGTCATGTTCAATACACCTCGAATTATTGCAACTTTATACACCAACTCAAATCAACGCATACACCTAAATCGTCAAATGTATTTGGAGATGCCATATTCTTCCTCTACTGCTTTTTATACGTACCCACAGTCTTCGGGTCACACTGCAAGGTATGGTGGTGACCAGAACACTTCCATTACAACATTGATACAAAAATGTGTGAGGGAAGTGTTTGGGTTACCACTGTACTCTCGATGATCGCAATAGTAGCAAGACGACTCACATCCATGCACTCGATATGATGAAGGATTTACTTTGATTTTGTTAACTATAGGAACGAATGTCCATTGTTCAAATTAAATTACAGTTCATATGTGTGATTTACTAACTTGGAATTCGAGTAAGAAGTAGGCATATAGTCTAAATTGCGTTGGTAAATAGGACGATGATGATTATATTTGTAAATTATATGGTAGTACGGATATTCTAGGGGTAGATAAGACCGAGACCGCTATAGGGCGAGTAAATGTTGGAAGTGTTTTGTCCGGCACCTACGTTGTAATAACTGTACAAAGTAAATTGGCTGACAAGTAAAAGTTGTAATGCATGCAAAATATTGTTCAAATTGCACTACTGCGTTTAACATTATGTATGGGTATCACTTACTTTTATTGTCTGAGTAACATATTGCATTGCTTAATTTACGTTGGAATAGATATAATAATGCCGATTGTATTTGTATAACTCTCTGTATTGGCGTAGTAGAAGTATAAGAGGCTGATGGTGAAGATAGCGATAACTGCGTCGAGTAGATGTGAAGGTCTTTTGATTTGCACGTGTTTTTAATCGTACGAAACAAATACTTAGACCTCCATCAGTTGTCGTCGGAAACATCTTAATGATCAACAATCATCCATCATCCATCCGCGTAGTGCACTTTGGTAATGTAAACCGCAAGTATTCGAATAGCCTTCTACATCGATAAAAAAGCACTTTCAAAAACTAATACTTCGATATTTCAGATCCGTAAGCCAAGGTGTTAACAATTCTCGAAAAGTATTAAAAGGACATATGCAAACAATACACACCATCAAGGGCCGATCTTCGCTGATTCATCAATGGATGTGATGGTGAACCGAGCATTATTATCACAAAATTGATTAAAAAATGGAAAGACGGAATTGAACTGGTCGTCTCTAAACCTGAGATCCTCGCGATATCAGCAAGATGACATCAAAATGTCCAAAAGTATTATGTTGTTGAGTACGTAGGCTCTTTATAGTTCTTTAAACATTTTAGAAAATTTCTACCCCAAGGTGGGGCAACCCAAAAAATGGCCGAGATCAAGATCCTTTCACATACTCTTAATCCCCGTTAAAATTAAATCCAAAGTCATAGAATTAAAGGATTTTAAGGTATGTAGCATTTGTTTAGGCGTCTCCGATCTGTTTTACAATGGCCCATACTGAGGATAAAATTAATGAAAACTTGAGATGTGGTGGTTAGGGGTGGAGTTGAGTGTTACACGTGGCTATAAATTCGTTGAATACTCACTCCCTCCGAATCACTGCATCTATGTACCTACTTCACGCCAGGTCATGGCAAACAAGTACCACACTGGAACGTAATTGGGGAAATTTACTTCTCCGTTTACTGCTAATCTTTTAGATGCGTTGTATGGTCATCCGTAATGAAAATGGGGATATTGCAACTATAACGTCCTTTGGGAAGTAAATGCTTTACGTGATGGTGTTTCACATTCCTGTTTTCCAGTAGGTAATAGGCAACTCTATCTCGAAACACTGCATCTTCAAACGTCACACCACCTCAAACCAGCGCACATTATTGGTACAGACAGATGCATTTGCTTTGTTCTATTCGCCCGTTATTGCTATATCTTTTCAAGTTGGAAAATGTAGGTGAAGCTTTAAAACTTAAATGAATTTTTAAGTCTTTTTTTAGGTGTCTCACTGTCTTTACGATGGACCATAGTGAGGATTGGATTATTGAAATCTCAAGATGTGATGGTTAGGGGTGGATGTGGCAATACCTTATTCTCCCTTTACTGCTTTACATAGGTTTCTCGGTTGGTAGTTTACCGTGAAAATTACAGCCTCGGAAGGTGCACTACTATGAAAACCCTAGACAATTGATGTAGGTAAATATTTTTGACATCTGTAACCCTTTTTTAAATGTTTCATTTGTTTTAGAATGGATTGCGTTGAATATTGGGAATACTGATCAAATATCAGTATGTGATGGTTAGGGGTTGGGTTAGCTGTTACTATTATTTGAAGTCCTTCGGTGTTCTCCAAGCTACGCGAAGAATTCCATCTGTGTCTAAAGGCGAGTGGGAAGTTTTCGTCTCAAAATTGGTTATAAAAATTTGCGAACTTCCCACCCATCTTTGCATCTGTAGACATCTCTATCCTGCTATGGCGACTGTTGTAAGGATATTGCACACGTATGATATATGGGTTACATATTTTACCTATAACTGCAATATCCAATGCACATTTATTACCTATAGCATTTATTACGCAATATGTACCTTTTTTTCGCTACCAAGAGGCTTCGGGACACACTGCTGGGTATGATGATGACCAGAACATTTCCATTATAACATTGATATAAAAATGTGTAGTGGAGGTGTTGCGGTTATCACTGTACTCGCGATCATCGCAATAGTAGCAAGACGACTCACATCCATCCCCTGGATATGATAAAGGAATAACTTTGATTTTGTTAACCATATGTGTAGAATGTCAAATAAAATTACAATTAATATGTATTATTTAGTAATATTGAATTTGCTCGGGGCGTTACAAAGACCTACTAAAAGGCATTTACCAATTAACCAGAAACACTACATGAACACAAGATGTGTTGGTTAGAGTTGTGAGTGGTTAGTTACTGTATGGAACGTAAGTAAATAACCCTCGCACCTCGGATCACTGCATCTGCAATCATCTGGAAACTGCTGTAAATCAACAATCAACAGGTGTTAAAGTGAATTTGATGTTGCTGCCGTAAGTCCTCCAATCGAACCATGCATCGGCAACCAACGGTAAGTTGTTGGGCATAAATTAATTCTTTATTTAGAGGTATGTTTTAGGATGGATCATTTCGAGGGTAGAGCTAAAGAAATATCAGATTGTGATGGTTCGGGGTGTTTGAGGGTGACGCGTGGTTATGAAAACGTGTGCCTCTCAATACACCTCGAATTATTGCAACTTTATACACCAACCCAACTCAACGCATACACCTAAATCGTCAAATATATCTGGAGATACCATATTCTTCCTCTACTGCTTTGTATAGGTACCTACCCACAGGCTTCGGGACACAATGCTGAGTGTGATGATGACCAGAACATTTCCATTATAACATTGATATAAAAATGTATTTCGGGAGTGTTCCGGTTATCACTGCACTCGCGATCGTCGCAATAGTAGCAAGACGACTCGCATCCATGCACTGGATATGGATGAAAGAATAACTTTGATTTTGTTAACCATATGTGTAGAATGTCTATTGTTCAAATAAAATTACAGTTAGTATGTTTTATTTAGTAATATTGAATTTGAGCAAAAAGTAGGTATATAGTATAAATTACGATGGTATATGATGATGACGATTGTATTTGTATATAACTTTCTGTGTTGGCGTAGTAGAAGTGGGAGGCTAATGGTACAGATAGCGACAACTGTGGGTAGTAGATGTCCGAAGTCTTTTGGCTTGCACGTTGTCTCAATCGTTCCACTCAAATAGATTTCCATCAGTTGTCGTTGGAGACATTTACACTTTCACCAACAATCCTCCATCAATGTAGTGCAATTTGATTAAGGAAACACCAAGTAGTGTAAGTATTCTGATCGCTTTCTACATTAGTTTGTACGATAAAAATCACTTTCAGGAATTAATACTTCGATACCTCAGGTCCGTAAACCAAAGATGTACAAAATTTTCGGAACAATTCCTTCTAACTTCTAATCCCTAACACTGAAGAGTTGCCCTATAAATGCAAAGGTCCTGGATGAGGTTTGCAGCGTCTCCATAACAGCCACCATATTGCAACTCCCTCTACATGCGATACGAACGTAAATCCATAAATAAACCTTAACGTATTTACACGACCTATATCATTTTAGGTGTCTCCTAACTGTTTTACAATGGACCAATTGCATGGGGATAAAATTACACGTGGCTGTAAATTCGTTTCATACGCACACCACTTCGAATCACTGCATCTATGTAATCCACGTCAGACTAAGGTCAGTTGGTACAACCTTGAAAATTTGGAGAAGCTTCTGTCTATGTGCTATACAAATGGCAGCTCAGGATGCGATTATGCTTAACAGGTAAAGTTGAGTATACTTACGTGAAACGTGATACAAAATCGAATTAGCCTCTACCTCCAAACGCTGCATCTTCACGTCACCTCAAACCAGCCCACATTCCTACTACAGTCAAATGTGTTCGCTACAACCACTTCACTTCCTAATGTATAGTTTGGCTGTAGCACGTTTTTCCAGTTTTGGAAAATTCGAGTATAGGTAACTCGCACAAAAATATCCTGTTCCAACAATGAAATGAATCGATGACACCAAGTCATGCCAATTGACGGGTGTCTAGCAGGTCATATACTCTTTTAGGTACCTACAGTCCTACAGACTGTAAGAATGATGCAGTCGTTTTAGGTAATATACAGCATTGGGGGCTAGCACCCTTTCGTTTCCGTGGAAGGATATCCCCGATGAAGAATCTTTGAGCGTACGTTCCAAGTACATTGGATGGAAGATCTAGATTTTCATTCTTCGCGATGCGAATGGTTTCATTTATTCTGAGTGAGTGGTTTCAAATTTTATGTACATACTATAGGTAATTAACTTATTGGTATTGGTAGTTATAGATACATTAATGTTTAAAATGTAAAAATCGAAATTTTCTGGTACTCCTGCACCCATAATCAACGAAATCAAAGGGGACTCCTAATATTTTGAGGGAGTTGCCGCAATTTCGCTTTTCCTTTTAATTATGCTAGTCAGATTTGTATTATTGTAGATAATTGTAGACAAATTAAATTAGTTTTGTTAATGTAAACCTTCCAATTGGAATGGAGGTGACTGAAAATGTAGTTTAACATTAATTATGAAGTTACCCTCAATTTTTTTGGCTACTTATGTTACTATAATCATCATTCTACCATGAGTACATGATGATCTACATTCTGCGTATAGGTACGGAGAGGGTTGCGGCAATTACGTAATCTAATGTTGGTTCAGTTATAGTGAACCCTGTTATGGGGGTGGAGGTGACCGAAAAGTTGGGCATGCTACATTGATTCATTGATTTTTAAAATGTAAATGTCAAATTTTTTGGTTACTTCTGCACTTATAACCATCAGGACGTTTCCAAGATGAGAAGACAATTGACATATTTGTATAGGACTTAGCTGCCATTACGAATGTTTTTTAAATTAAGCTAATTACCCTTGTATTAATGAAGGTGTAACAATTTAAATTAGTTTTGTTAAGTAGCGTTTCAATTAATAGTGGTGGAACTAACCGATAAATATAGGGTTCTATGTACAATAATTTTTAATATGTAAAATTCGAGTTATTCTGTAACCTGTTTAGGTGACTCCCATCTATTTTACAATGGACCATAGTGAGGATAGGATTATAGAAATCACAAAATGTGGTGGTTCTAGGTGGATGTGAGTGTTTTGTTCGGGTGTTTCACGTTTCTGTTTTACAATTTGCTATAGGTATTAATGACAGGTCAGTATGCGATACTTTGGAATAGATACGCGATGTAAAATCGTATTATGCAGCTCTACCTCGAAACACTGCATCTTTCAAACGTCACCAGCTCACATTACTGCTACCGGAACATGTATGTCCATGATTTTATCTCACTCTCTCGTTATTACGTTTATTTTTAAAGGTATACTGTAGAGAGTACAATGGAAGTGGCGGGATCATGGGATCTTGATAGCTATAGCAAAACCCTTAAACATGGAGGTACGTGTTTTAGACATTTGTGGCATTATTTAATTGTCTCGTCTGTTTAGGATGGACTATATTGAGTATAGAACCACACTTAATTTATCTGTGATAGAACATGTGTTTGCTGTCGTTGGATATCTGTATAGAGAAAATTAGGTATCTGGTGCAAAAATTGTTGAGGAGGAAGTTTCCGGTTCCATCAATGAAACAAATTGATGACGGAAATTTATTCGAATTGATGGGTGTCGAGAATGTGATATATCCTCTACCCATCGTAAGTGTGATGTCTTTTAGGTAGTATAAGTACGGTATGGGGGCTGACACCCTTTCGTTTTTGTGGAAGGATATCCCCGAAGTTTCAGCTGTAATGTAAATAGTGAAACTGTCATGCGATACCTATTTCAATCTTTATAATAGTTCACACGCTATGAAAAAAATAAAACTATAAGCACTTGCGCTATTTTCGAGTAACACGCTGTTAGGTATTACAAAATCTATACAACTTAACCGGAGGTTGCTATTTTAGCTACTTATACTTGTAATTTTGATTACCTACTTATAGGTAAGTATACATTAGTATATAGGTAGCTAAAACTGCAAATTTGCTCGGGTTATATCCTCTTTGATATGGCGAAGAAGATTCTTCCGAATTAGGTATATGCATAAGGAACATACCTATAATAAGTACCTAATTTACTGGCTTTCGCATTACAGCGATATCAATGCCTTTTCTTTTTGCACACATTTCAGTTGTAAGGAGACGTTTTGTTTTGGTCAATATCATCAGCACGCGAAACTTTCTTGTCACTTTTACGCACCGACGTCATGCATTCGTTATAGGGCGTGGAATGGCCTACCAGACCAATCCCCGCCTGTCACCCACTACGAGGTTGTCGTCCACAATGTTCCTTATTTGTGGGACTTCTTAGCAGCCACTAATAAAGGTTTCCCATGACGTTTTTACAGGACTATTGGTTCCTAATACCATTTCATACAAATACCTAAATCCTTAAATTTGCACAAAATTATAAGTATATAGCGTTACTTCCCTATAGATACTTTTTATTTTTGTGGACATTACCAACAGATTTCCTCATAATTTCCCTTAGATTTTCTGAGAATTTCCTCTAGATTTCCTCATAATTTCCCCATTCCATAATTTCCTCTTATTTCCTCAAAAGTTCTTAATATTTCCCCAGAATTTCCTCTAATTACGTCCATCTTCTACATATTTCCCAGCTATTTCCCCAACATTTCTAGCATCACCTTAACTTTCTCCGAATTAAAGTTACTTATAACGATAGAAACCCCTTATTTCCATAAAGAATACTCTAGATTTCCTCAGAATTCCCACGGAATTTCCTCTAAATTTTCCCAGAATTTTCTCTCAATTCCTAATATCTCCCTCAAATTCTATAGAATTTGTGAGCATCGCGGTTATCATTTAAAGCATATTATCAAAATGAAGAGAATATACCGTCACATTTCTGACCCATTCCATAGCGAACTGCCTTTCTTAGTAACCCTTCCGATTTTTCTTTTAAGGTATTTGCATTTGAGGCTTCCTCCGTAGAAAAGAACGAGATTGGTAAATAAAGAATATTTTAGGGTGGCTTCTGTAGCCAAATTCTTCGACTATATCCTTATTCGAAAGAATGACATCTTTGGAGTAATTTTGTAGAACCAATCTTGATCTAAAGAATTATCGAAATGGAATTAACACTACAGAAACAGGAGTTGGGTGGTTCGAAAATGAGGTGGCGTGAGAAGTTGGTATACCTCATTTCGTGGACTGCAATCTTTGTCTAAAATCTGTCCAACACTGTACAACTATTATTTGCAAAAAGAACTAGGTACCAAGAAATTTACCAATTTTAGATAATAGTGCCTACCTATAATGCTGACTTGGCAGACACAATTTATGATGTGCCATTTATATGAAGTTTTATGATTAGTGAGTGCTAGTGTACAGGGTCAGTCTAATAAAAAAAATTAGTGAAAGAAAAGGCAAGAACAATTAACCGAAGATCGGATTCGTCTGGGTAACCGCAGAACATTATTTGTTGGTGTACCTAGACATAAGCCCCGAGGTCTTGATGCGTTACAGAAATCTACTAAGAATGCATCGACATTAACCAGCAAGGCTACATAATGTTAAGATGTGGTGGTTAGGGTTGGGAGTGGTTAGTTTACGGCATAGAAACGTGACTCGTCCTTCCAATTCGGATCACTGCATCTGCAATCATCTGGAAAATGCTGTAAAAAACAACAAGTGCTCGGCAATCTGTCATCGTGCAAGATATTCTGTAACTGAGCGCCTGATTAACAAACAAAGTCTGGACCAGTGGATATATTTTTCACCTAAAAAAAGTATGCCCACCCCTTGAGCATGCACGCCCCTGACCACAAATTTAGACTACATAAACCCTATCACGGTGTAGTGATTAGAGTTGGTAGGACTAACTGCTGTGTGGAACGAGAGTAGTTATCTCTACCAATTCAAATCGCTGCATCTACAATCATCGAGGGATTAATGTAAAAGGACACTCTGTTGCTATAGTTGTTCTGTGTATAGTGCCCACTTAAAACTAATAAAGTCCTACATAATTTGCGATTTTGTTTAGAATTTACTCCCCCCTCCCCCTAAACCGACAAATTTTTTTAGTTTATTTAGTGAGTGCTATGTTAACGTGTACAGAGCGCAACCGGTATGTATGAAAAAAACTGTAAGCGCAGATGTCAAACAGCAAATTCAAATTCGTCTGATTAATCGAGGAACTTTGGAGTATTTTTAAGGTATACCCAGACATAAGTGATAATCCAATACATCATTTTCTCACCCTTATCGATCCGTCTGTCTGTCGATGTCCTTCGGTGTTCTCCAAGCTACGCGAAGAATTCCATCTGTGTCTGAAGGCGAGTGGGAAGTTTTCGTCTCAAAATTGGTTATAAAAATTTGCGAACTTCCCACCCATCTTTGCATCTGCAGACATCTCTATCCTGCTATGGCGACTGTTGTAAGGATATTGCACACGTATGATATAGGGGTTAAATATTTTATAACTGCAAGATCCAATGCACATTTAATATAGCATTTATTACGCAATATGTACCTTTTTTTTGCTACCCAGAGGCTTCGGGACACACTGCTGAGTATGATGGTGACCAGAACATTTCGGTGATAACATTGATATAAAAATGTATTGCCGGGGTGATCCGGTTATCACTGTACTTGCGATCATCGCAATAGCAGCAAGACGACTCACATCCATCCCCTGGATATGATAAAGGAATAACTTTGATTTTGTTAACCATATGTGTAGAATGTCTGTTTTTCAAATAAAATTACAATTGATATGTATTATTTAGTAATATTGAATTTGCTCTGGGCGTTACAAAGACCTACTAAAAGGCATTTGCCAATTAACCAGAAACACTACATGAACACAAGATGTGTTGGTTAGAGTTGAGAGTGGTTAGTTACTGTATGGAACGTAAGTAAATAACCCTCGCACCTCGGATCACTGCATCTGCAATCATCCGGAAACTGTGGTAAAACAACAATCAACAGGTGTTAAACTGAATTTGATGTTGCTGCCGTAAGTCCTCCAATCGAACCATGCATCGGCAACCAACTGTAAGTTGTTTGACATAAATTAATTCTTTATTTAGAGGTATGTTTTAGGATGGATCATTTCGAGAGTAGAGCTAAAGAAATATCAGATTGTGATGGTTCGGGGTGTTTGAGGGTGACGCGTGGTTATGAAAACGTGTGCCTCTCAATACACCTCGAATTATTGCAACTTTATACACCAACCCAACTCAACGCATACACCTAAATCGTCAAATATATCTGGAGATACCATATTCTTCCTCTACTGCTTTGTATAGGTACCTACCCACAGGCTTCGGGACACAATGCTGAGTGTGATGATGACCAGAACATTTCCATTATAACATTGATATAAAAATGTATTTCGGGAGTGTTCCGGTTATCACTGCACTCGCGATCGTCGCAATAGTAGCAAGACGACTCGCATCCATGCACTGGATATGGATGAAAGAACAACTTTGATTTTGTTAACCATAGTGTAGAATGTCTATTGTTCAAATAAAATTACAGTTAGTATGTTTTATTTAGTAATATTGAATTTGAGCAAAAAGTAGGTATATAGTATAAATTACGATGGTATATGATGATGACGATTGTATTTGTATATAACTTTCTGTGTTGGCGTAGTAGAAGTGGGAGGCTAATGGTACAGATAGCGACAACTGTGGGTAGTAGATGTCCGAAGTCTTTTGGCTTGCACGTTGTCTCAATCGTTCCACTCAAATAGATTTCCATCAGTTGTCGTTGGAGACATTTACACTTTCACCAACAATCCTCCATCAATGTAGTGCAATTTGATTAAGGAAACACCAAGTAGTGTAAGTATTCTGATCGCTTTCTACATTAGTTTGTACGATAAAAATCACTTTCAGGAATTAATACTTCGATACCTCAGGTCCGTAAACCAAAGATGTACAAAATTTTCGGAACAATTCCTTCTAACTTCTAATCCCTAACACTGAAGAGTTGCCCTATAAATGCAAAGGTCCTGGATGAGGTTTGCAGCGTCTCCATAACAGCCACCATATTGCAACTCCCTCTACATGCGATACGAACGTAAATCCATAAATAAACATTAACGTATTTACACGACCTATATCATTTTAGGTGTCTCCTAACTGTTTTACAATGGACCAATTGCATGGGGATAAAATTACACGTGGCTGTAAATTCGTTTCATACGCACACCACTTCGAATCACTGCATCTATGTAATCCACGTCAGACTAACGTCAGTTGGTACAACCTTGAAAATTTGGAGAAGCTTCTGTCTATGTGCTATACAAATGGCAGCTCAGGATGCGATTATGCTTAACAGGTAAAGTTGAGTATCCTTACGTGAAACGTGATACAAAATCGAATTAGCCTCTACCTCCAAACGCTGCATCTTCACGTCACCTCAAACCAGCCCACTTTCCTACTACAGTCAAATGTATTCGCTACAACCACTTCACTTCCTAATGTATAGTTTGGCTGTAGCACGTTTTTCCAGTTTTGGAAAATTCGAGTATAGGTAACTCGCACAAAAATATCCTGTTCCAACAATGAAATGAATCGATGACACCAAGTCATGCCAATTGACGGGTGTCTAGCAGGTCATAACTCTTTAAGGTACCTACACATTGTAAGAATGATGCAGTCGTTTTAGGTAATATACAGCATTGGGGGCTAGCACTCTTTCGTTTCCGCGGAAGGATATCCCCGATGAAGAATCTTTGAGCGTACGTTCCAAGTACATTGGATGGAAGATCTAGATTTTCATTCTTCGCGATGCGAATGGTTTCATTTATTCTGAGTGATTGGTTTCAAATTTTATGTACATACTTAGGTAATTGACTTATTGGCATAGGTAGTTATAGATACATTAATGTTTAAAATGTAAAAATCGAAATTTTCTGGTACTCCTGCACCCATAATCAACGAAATCAAAGGGGACTCCTAATATTTTGAGGGAGTTGCCGCAATTTCGCTTTTCCTTTTAATTATGCTAGTCAGATTTATATTATTGTAGATAATTGTAGACAAATTAAATTAGTTTTGTTAACGTAAACGTTCCAATTGGAATGGAGGTGACTGGAAATGTAGTTTAACATTAATTATGAAATTACCCTCAATTTTTTTGGCTACTTATGTTACTATAATCATCATTCTACCATGAGTACATGATGATCTACATTCTACGTATAGGTACGGAGAGGGTTGCGGCAATTACGTAATCTAATGTTGGTTCAGTTATAGTGAACCCTGTTAATGGGGGTGGAGGTGACCGAAAAGTTGGGCATGTTACATTGATTTTTAAAATGTAAATGTCAAATTTTTTGGTTACTTCTGCACTTATAATCATCAGGACGTTTCCAAGATGAGAAGACAATTGACATATTTGTATAGGACTTAGCTGCCATTACGAATTTTTTTTAAATTAAGCTAATTACCCTTGTATTAATGAATGTGTAACAATTTAAATTAGTTTTGTTAAGTAAACGTTTCAATTAATAGTGGTGGAACTAACCGAAAAATATAGGGTTCTATGTACAATAATTTTTAATATGTAAAATTCGAGTTATTCTGTAACCTTTGTTTAGGTGACTCCCATCTATTTTACAATGGGCCATAGTGAGGATAGGATTATAGAAATCACAAAATGTGGTGGTTCTAGGTGGATGTGAGTGTTTTGTTCGGGTGTTTCACGTTTCTGTTTTACAATTTGCTATAGGTATTAATGACAGGTCAGTATGCGATACTTTGGAATAGATACGCGATGTAAAATCGTATTATGCAGCTCTACCTCGAAACACTGCATCTTTCAAACGTCACCAGCTCACATTACTGCTACCGGAACATGTATGTCCATGATTTTATCTCACTCTCTCGTTATTACGTTTATTTTTAAAGGTATACTGTAGAGAGTACAATGGAAGTGGCGGGATCATGGGATCTTGATAGCTATAGCAAAACCCTTAAACATGGAGGTACGTGTTTTAGACATTTGTGGCATTATTTAATTGTCTCGTCTGTTTAGGATGGACTATATTGAGTATAGAACCACACTTAATTTATCTGTGATAGAACATGTGTTTGCTGTCGTTGGATATCTGTATAGAGAAAATTAGGTATCTGGTGCAAAAATTGTTGAGGAGGAAGTTTCCGGTTCCATCAATGAAACAAATTGATGACGGAAATTTATTCGAATTGATGGGTGTCGAGAATGTGATATATCCTCTACCCATCGTAAGTGTGATGTCTTTTAGGTAGTATAAGTACGGTATGGGGGCTGACACCCTTTCGTTTTTGTGGAAGGATATCCCCGAAGTTTCAGCTGTAATGTAAATAGTGAAACTGTCATGCGATACCTATTTCAATCTTTATAATAGTTCCCCCGCTATGAAAAAAATAAAACTATAAGCAACACTTGCGCTATTTTCGAGTAACACGCTGTTAGGTATTACAAAATCTATACAACTTAACCGGGGGTTGCTATTTTAGGTACTTATACTTGTAATTTTGATTACCTACTTATAGGTACGTATACATGAGTATATAGGTAGCTAAAACTGCAAATTTGCTCTGGTTATATCCTCTTTGATGTGGCGAAGAAGATTCTTCCGAATTAGGTATACTTATGTATAAGAAACATACCTAAATAAGTACCTAACTTACTGGCTTTCGCATTGCAGCGATATCAATGCCTTTTCTTTTTGCGCACATTTCAGTTGTAAGGAGACGTTTTGTTTTGGTCAATATCATCAGCACGCGAAACCTTCTTGTCACTTTTACGCACCGACGTCATGCATTTGTTATAGAGCGAGGAATGGCCTCCAGACCAATCCCCGCCTTTCGCCCACTACGGGGTTGTCGTCCACAATGTTCCTTATTTGTGGGACTTCTTAGCAGCCACTAATAAAAGTTTCCCATGACGTTTTTACAGGACTATTGGTTCCTAATACCATTTCATACAAATACCTAAATCCTTAAATTTGCACAAAATTATAAGTATAGCGTTACTTTCCTATAGATACTTTTTATTTTTGTGAACATTACCAACAGATTTCCTCATAATTTCCCTTAGATTTTCTGAGAATTTCCTCTAGATTTCCTCATAATTTCCCCATTCCATAATTTCCTCTAATTTCCTCAAAAGTTCTTAATATTTCCCCAGAATTTCCTCTAATTACGTCCATCTTCTACATATTTCCCAGCTATTTCCCCAACATTTCTAGCATCACCTTAACTTTCTCCGAATTAAAGTTACTTATAACGATAGAAACCCCTTATTTCCATAAAGAATACTCTAGATTTCCTCTAAATTTTCCCAGAATTTTCTCTCAATTCCTAATATCTCCCTCAAATTCTATAGAATTTGTGAGCATCGCGGTTATCATTTAAAGCATATTATCAAAATGAAGAGAATATACCGTCACATTTCTGACCCATTCCATAGCGAACTGCCTTTCTTAGTAACCCTTCCGATTTTTCTTTTCAAGGTATTTGCATTTGAGGCTTCCTCCGTAGAAAAGAACGAGATTGGTAAATAAAGAATATTTTAGGGTGGCTTCTGTAGCCAAATTCTTCGACTAAATCCTTATTCGAAAGCATGACATCTTTGGAGTAATTTTGTAGAACCAATCTTGATCTAAAGAATTATCGAAATGGAATTAACACTACAGAAACAGGAGTTGGGTGGTCCGAAAATGAGGTGGCGTGAGAAGTTGGTATACCTCATTTCGTGGACTGCAATCTTTGTCTAAAATCTGTCCAACACTGTACAACTATTATTTGCAAAAAGAACTAGGTACCAAGAAATTTACCAATTTAGTGCCTACCTATAATGCTGACTTGGCAGACACAATTTATGATGCGCCATTTATATGAAGTTTTATTATTAGTGAGTGCTAGTGTACAGGGTGAGTCTATAAAAAAAATTAGTGAAAGAAAAGGCATAAGAACAATTAACCGAAGATCGGATTCGTCTGGGTAACCGCAGAACATTTTGTTGGTATACCTAGACATAAGCCCCGAGGTCTTGATGCGTTACAGAAATCTACTAAGAATGCATCGACATTAACCAGCAAGGCTACATAATGTTAAGATGTGGTGGTTAGGGTTGGGAGTGGTTAGTTTACGGCATAGAAACGTGACTCGTCCTTTCAATTCGGATCACTGCATCTGCAATCATTTGGAAAATGCTGTAAAAAACAACAAGTGCTCGGCAATCTGTCATCGTGCAGGATATTCTGTAACTGAGCGCCCGTTTACAAACAAAGTCTGGACCAGTGGATATATTTTTCCCCTAAAAAAAGTATGCCCACCCCTTGAGCATGCACGCCACTGACCACAAATTTAGACTACATAAACCCTATCACGGTGTAGTGATTAGAGTTGGTAGGACTAACTGCTGTGTGGAACGAGAGTAGTTATCTCTACCAATTCAAATCGCTGCATCTACAATCATCGAGGGATTAATGAAAAGAACACTCTGTTGCTATAGATGTTCTGTGTATAGTGCCCACTTAAAACTAATAAAGTCCTACATAATTTGCGATTTTGTTTAGAATTTACTCCCCCCTCCCCCTAAACCGACAAATTTTTTTAGTTTATTTAGTGAGTGCTATGTTAACGTGTACAGAGCGCAACCGGTATGTATGAAAAAAACTGTAAGCGCAGATGTCAAACAGCAAATTCAAATTCGTCTGATTAATCGAGAAACTTTGGAGTATTTTTAAGGTATACCCAGACATAAGTGATAATCCAATACATAATTTTCTCACCCTTATCGATCCGTCTGTCTGTCGATGTCCTTCGGTGTTCTCCAAGCTACGCGAAGAATTCCATCTGTGTCTGAAGGCGAGTGGGAAGTTTTCGTCTCAAAATTGGTTATAAAAATTTGCGAACTTCCCACCCATCTTTGCATCTGCAGACATCTCTATCCTGCTATGGCGACTGTTGTAAGGATATTGCACACGTATGATATAGGGGTTAAACATTTTATAACTGCAAGATCCAATGCACATTTATTATAGCATTTATTACGCAATATGTACCTTTTTATTGCTACCCAGAGGCTTCGGGACACACTGCTGAGTATGATGGTGACCAGAACATTTCGGTGATAACATTGATATAAAAATGTATTGCCGGGGTGATCCGGTTATCACTGTACTTGCGATCATGGCAATAGCAGTAAGACGATTCACATCCATCCCCTGGATATGATAAAGGAATAACTTTGATTTTATTATTATTATTATTATTATTATCCCTCTCTTGTTTTGGGCCCTCAACAGGCATGCGCCCAATTACAGAGTGACCCGCATAATGCTATTTAGAGGTGCCTCTGCAGAAGGTCTTAAGTTGGTCTATACTACTCCGGTATTTACCTTACGAATTAGGAAAACTGCGGGAAAACCTAATTCGGAGTAGCCGGTAGAATGCTCGGAACTGGTCTAAGGTAATTTCCATCTCCGCCACAGATGAAAAATTCACCTCAACCCAGGTTCGAACACCCGACCTTCGGATTCATAACCCAATGCTCTACCACTGAGCCATGAATCCGACTTTTGTTAACCATATGTGTAGAATGTCTTTTTTTCAAATAAAATTACAATTGATATGTATTATTTAGTAATATTGAATTTGCTCGGGGCGTTACAAAGACCTACTAAAAGGCATTTACCAATTAACCAGAGACACTACATGAACACAAGATCTGTTGGTTAGAGTTGAGAGTGGTTAGTTACTGTATGGAACGTAAGTAAATAACCCTCCCACCTCGGATCACTGCATATGCAATCATCTGGGAACTGCTGTAAAACAACAATCAACAGGTGTTAAAGTGAATTTGATGTTGCTGCCGTAAGTCCTTCAATCGAATCATTCATCGGCAACTAACGGCAAGTGTTCGGCATAAATTAATCCTTTATTTAGAGGTATGTTTTAGGATGGATCATTTCGAGGGTAGAGCTAAAGAAATATCAGAATGTGATGGTTCGGGGTGTTTGAGGGTGACGCGTGATTATGAAAACGTGTCATTTTCAATACACTTCGAATTATTGCAACTTTATACACCAACTCAAATCAACGCATACTTACACCTAAAACGTCAAATGTATTTGGAGATGCCATATTCTTCCTCTACTGCTTTCTATACGTACCCACAGTCTTCGGGTCACACTGCAAGGTATGGTGGTGACCAGAACACTTCCATTACAACATTGATACTAAAATGTGTGAGGGAAGTGTTTGGGTTACCACTGTACTCTCGATGATCGCAATAGTAGCAAGACGACTCACATCCATGCACTCGATATGATGAAGGATTTACTTTGATTTTGTTAACTATAGGAACGAATGTCCATTGTTCAAATTAAATTACAGTTCATATGTGTGATTTACTAACTTGGAATTCGAGTAAGAAGTAGGCATATAGTCTAAATTGCGTTGGTAAATAGGACGATGATGATTATATTTGTAAATTATATGGTAGTACGGATATTCTAGGGGTAGATAAGACCGAGACCGCTATAGGGCGAGTAAATGTTGGAAGTGTTTTGTCCGGCACCTACGTTGTAATAACTGTACAAAGTAAATAGGCTGACAAGTAAAAGTTGTAATGCATGCAAAATATTGTTCAAATTGCACTACTGCGTTTAACATTATGTATGGGTATCACTTACTTTTATTGTCTGAGTAACATATTGCATTGCTTAATTTACGTTGGAATAGATATAATAATGCCGATTGTATTTGTATAACTTTCTGTATTGGCGTAGTAGAAGTATAAAAGGCTGATGGTGGAGATAGCGATAACTGCGTCGAGTAGATGTTGAAGGTCTTTTGATTTGCACGTGTTTTTAATCGTACGAAACAGATACTTAGACATCCATCAGTTGTCGTCGGAAACATCTTAATGATCAACAATCATCCATCCGCGTAGTGCACTTTGGTAATGTAAACCGCAAGTATTCGAATAGCAATAGCCTTCTACATCGATAAAAAAGCACTTTCAAAAACTAATACTTCGATATTTCAGATCCGTAAGCCAAGGTGTTAACAATTCTCGAAAAGTATTAAAAGGACATATGCAAACAATACACACCATCAAGGGCCGATCATCGCTGATTCATCAATGGATGTGATGGTGAACCGAGGATTATTATCACAAAATTGATTATAAAATGGAAAGACGGAATTGCACTGGTCGTCTCTAAACCTGAGATCCTCGCGATATCAGCAAGATGACATCAAAATGTCCAAAAGTATTATGTTGTTGAGTACCTAGGCTCTTTATAGTTCTTTAAACATTTTAGAAAATTTCTACCCCAAGGTGGCGCAACCCAAAAAAGGGCCGAGATCGAGATCAACATCCTTTCACATACTCTTAATCCCCGTTAAAATTAAATCCAAAGTCATAGAATTAAAGGATTTTAAGGTATAGCATTTGTTTAGGCGTCTCCGATCTGTTTTACAATGGCCCATACTGAGGATAAAATTAATGAAATCTTGAGATGTGGTGGTTACGGGTGGGGTTGAGTGTTACACGTGGCTATAAATTCGTTGAATACTCACTCCCTCCGAATCACTGCATCTATGTACCTACTTCACGCCAGGTCATGGCAAACAAGTACCACACTGGAACGTAATTGGGGAAATTTACTTCTCCGTTTACTGCTAATCTTTTAGATGCGTTGTTTGGTCATCCGTAATGAAAATGGGGATATTGCAACTGTAACGTCCTTTGGTAAGTAAATGTTTTACGTGCTGGGTGTTTCACATTCCTGTAATAGGCAACTTTATCTCGAAACACTGCATCTTCAACCGTCACATCACCTCAAACCAGCGCACATTGGTACAGACAGATGCATTTGCTATGTTCTATTCGCCCGTTATTGCTATATCCCTTCAAGGTGGAAAATGTAGTGGAAGCTTTAAAAATTAAATGATTTTTTTTAGTCTTTTTCTTTAGGTGTCTCTGTGTCTTTACGATGGACCATACTGAGGATTAGATTATAGAAATCACAAGATGTGAAGGTTAGGGGTGGATGTGGCAATACCTTATTCTCCCTTTACTGCTTTCTATAGGTTTCTGGGGTTGGTAGTTTACAATGAAAACAACAGCCTCGAGAGGTGCACTACTAAAAACCTTAGAAAATGGAGATAGGTAAATATTGTTGACATCTGTAACCCTTTTTTAAATGTTTCATTAGTTTTAGAATGGATTGCGTTGAGTATTTGAAATATACTGATCAAATATCAGGATGTGATGGTTAGGGGTTGGGTTAGCTGTTACTATTATTTGAAGTCCTTCGGTTTTCTCCAAGCTACGCGAAGAATTCCATCTGTATCTGAAGGCGAGTGGGAAGTTTTCGTCTCAAAATTGGTTATAAAAATTTGCGAAGTTCCCGCCCATCTTTGCATCTGCAGACATCTCTATCCTGCTATGACCACTGTTGTAAGGATATTGCACACGTATGATATAGGGGTTAAATATTTTATAACTGCAAGATCCAATGCACATTTATTATAGCATTTATTACGCAATATTTACCTTTTTTTTGCTACCCAGAGGCTTCGGGACACACTGCTGAGTATGATGGTGACCAGAACATTTCGGTGATAACATTGATATAAAAATGTATTGCCGGGGTGATCCGGTTATCACTGTACTTGCGATCATCGCAATAGCAGCAAGACGACTCACATCCATCCCCTGGATATGATAAAGGAATAACTTTGATTTTGTTAACCATATGTGTAGAATGTCTGTTTTTCAAATAAAATTACAATTAATATGTATTATTTAGTAATATTGAATTTGCTCGGGGCGTTACAAAGACCTACTAAAAGGCATTTACCAATTAACCAGAAACACTACATGAACACAAGATGTGTTGGTTAGAGTTGTGAGTGGTTAGTTACTGTATGGAACGTAAGTAAATAACCCTCGCACCTCGGATCACTGCATCTGCAATCATCTAGAAACTGCGATAAAACAACAATCAACATTCAACAGGTGTTAAGAGCATGTGTTACGTCGCGGAACCATTAAAAACCGGCGTTGAAATGGTCAAATGCCCGTCGCTGTAGACAGGGTATTTTTCAAGATACGTAGCTCAAATTTGGAATAGTGTACCTTCAAATCTTGAGGTACAATATGTCTGAATTAGAATATTAAAAATCGCGAGCGTTTTTGCAAAAACTACCCTTGAAGTATGACGTTAATGCGAAATATAGTCAATGTTTGACATATTTTTTAGAGGGTTAGAATAATAAAAGTGGAAAAACAATTCAGTCATAATGGAGTTTAAACTGTTATTTACCTTTAAAAAAAATGCGAGTAATTACAGTTGATAATAAAATAGTTCTGGGATCGGGTAAAAAGTATGTTTTCGTCATAATTTTTCCGTGATCCAGAATTAGTTTCTCCCACCTTACATTCGCTACAGATTGGTGTGTAATCATTCGGTTATAACCGCGATCGTACGGTTATTATGGGCGTTTATAATAATAAAAGCGACACAACGACTGACATTCCAAAAAGGTAGGAAATATCACGAAGAATTAGAAGTGTACTATTGTACTGTAATTATTATTCTTCTTATTATTACATTTTTGCGTTACGAGGTACGTATGGGGAGTGACTTGACGAACGCACCATAAGAATTTCAATAGTAATTTTTTAATTTCCGAATTGGCTTCCCTAATTATTTTAGAAATAGTCTATTTAGGTTTTTTGTAGAGAAAAAAATTACGAATCCGTACATACTATTGTTTCCTATTTTATAAATTCAGAATCAGTAAAAATTTAAAAATTAAAAAACCCTCGCGTTTATAAATAATTTTTTTACATAAAGTACACTTGGTTTCGGTGAGTAAAATGACAACATCCAGCCCAAACATTAATTTGACTGGACTACTAATTGATTATACCTACATTTTATTTTAATAAGCGTTGAGTTGTCTTTGCTTTTCTCTTTGTAATTCTAATTACATACTTACTTACTTACGAAGAGAAAAGAGAAATAATTGTCCTTACGGTCAGCGGTATAGAAGATTATTGCCACATGAATGCCATAATAACATCAGTATCAGTATACGCGACACGAGTGCATGATCCCCTTCCCAAATTTTACTTTCCTCTAAAAATGCGGCGGGAGAACGTACTGGAATTTCCCCTCTCGAGTCTGGCCAGCCGACTTCGACGCTAACGTTACAAATGCTCTTAAACTGAATTTCGTGTTGCTGCCGTAAGTCCTCCAATCGAACCATGCATCGGCAACCAACGGTAAGTTGTTCGGCATAAATTAATTCTTTATTTAGAGGTATGTTTTAGGATGGATCATTTCGAGGGTAGAGCTAAAGAAATATCAGATTGTGATGGTTCGGGGTGTTTGAGGGTGACGCGTGGTTATGAAAACGTGTGCCTCTCAATACACCTCGAATTATTGCAACTTTATACACCAACCCAACTCAACGCATACACCTAAATCGTCAAATATATCTGGAGATACCATATTCTTCCTCTACTGCTTTGTATAGGTACCTACCCACAGGCTTCGGGACACAATGCTGAGTGTGATGATGACCAGAACATTTCCATTATAACATTGATATAAAAATGTATTTCGGGAGTGTTCCGGTTATCACTGCACTCGCGATCGTCGCAATAGTAGCAAGACGACTCGCATCCATGCACTGGATATGGATGAAAGAATAACTTTGATTTTGTTAACCATATGTGTAGAATGTCTATTGTTCAAATAAAATTACAGTTAGTATGTTTTATAATTCCAATACATAATTTTCTCACCCTTATCGATCCGTCTGTCTGTCGATCGGAAGTAGTTATTGGTGTGATGATTTTAATCCAGGTTTGGTCCAGTATGCTCAAGAACTTCATATATTTATCGTTTCTCCATTCACTTAACATCAGTCAACCTTTCCTGCCACGCATCTATGTCATCCCTTTCCCCTCTTCTTTTTCTTTTCTGTTACATCCCCTTTCCCATATTATCCCTTTTCGATCATTTCCTCTCCTTTCACAAATTTTTTTCTCGGATACGACTCTAATTCAACGTTCCTCCTGTTGCACTTCGTCTCAATGGGTCTCCAATTTCCCGAGCAGATTCTTTTTCTCTTTGTGAAATAACAGTAGAGTTGATACAATTGGGCGAAAGCCTGTTGAGGAACCAGAACAAAGGAGGGCCAATAAATAAATAAAAATTACTCCTTGTCGGTACTGTGTAGTGTGTATGCTTATCCTTATAGGAAGTGAATATTATGATAAAACGCTAGTCAAATTGCAATGCGAACCAAGTGCCTTCGCCCTTATCGTTTCGAATACGTATGCTGATCTTTAGTGTATTAGTGGGTGCTAATCTTAACATATCAGAATGAAACAGGTTTCAACATGTGCTGAAAAGAGGATCAAACCAAACCTGTTTTAAAAAACAACTCAACATTCAACACCGAGTCATTATATCTAACATATGAATTGCAGGTAAACACGCGCTGTGCAATCATCCACGGCTCCATTGCGACTGAGATACCTAAATGGTCCTCCGGAGGATGAATGACAGCTACCTCATCACCCCACGATTCGCCCGGGCTGAGTACAGTCCCATCAAAAATATAAATACTTCACGTGGTCACCCTGTAGTAAAATCAAAACCCTAAAAAATGGAGGTAATTATTTTTGAAATCAATAATCCTTTTTTTAGTTTCAGAATGTGATTGTTAGGAGTGGAGTGTTGTGACTTGTAGTTTGAAGAAAAGGCTACCCACAATTCATTTCAAATTTCATGGATCCAAGTAATGGTATTGGCCCACTTCTGCATTTAAAACTCCCATTATAGTACCTCGACAAGAATTATCTCTGGATGTGAAGGCGAATGGGATGTTTTGTCAGGCCTAAATCTCCTATCCTTCATTGCACCGGCAAACATCTTCATGTTGCTATAACGGGTGTTTTAAAAATGATGCACACGTATGATAGGTTTTGAATATTTTACAAATGTAAGGAGTAATTAAATGCTCGTTAGTATAATTTATAACTTTTATCGAGCAATAGACCCAGGTATGGCATTGAGAACATCGGAAACAAACTGTAACTATGCTTGTACTTCGATCTATGATAGTTAAATCAAAACCCAAAAAAATGAAGGTAAATACTATTGATATTTGTAATACTTTTTAGAATAGACCATATTGAGTAGGTATTAAGAACAGAACTGCTCCAATATCAGAATGTGATGGTTAGAGTGAGGTTGAAATTAAGCAGCATTTGGAAGAAGTTGCTACGCTCAATCCGCTTCGAATCCCACGGATCTCAGTAAAAGTTGAACTGGTAGCTACGGAATTAAATGCATCCTTTGTAGTCCTTCGCATTCGCCAGCCACGTGAAAAATTCCCCTCTGGGTGTGAAGTCGAGTGGGAGGTTTTCGGCACAGCATTGGATAAAAAAATGTTGAGTAGGAACCTCCCATCCATCTTTGCACCGGTATACATCTCTGTCCTGTTAAAGCGATTGTTGTAAAAATACAAATATGCAAGATAGGGTATGAATATTTTACAAATCTAAGCTGCAATTAAAAGCTCGATATTATAACATTCATTGCCCAATACATGACATTGAGAACATTGGAAACATTTTAGCACTGGGTCCCGGTATGGAGTTGATCATCAAGACCCAAAAAAGTGAAGGTAAATGTTATTGATACTTGTACAACTTTATTTAAGATGTCTTATGGGTTTTAGAATTAACCGTATTGAGTATTGAGGACAGAGCTGCTCCAATATCAGAATGCGACTGATATAGCGTTAGAATGAAAGTGTGCCATAGTTGCTACGCTCAATCCACTTCGAAACTCATGGATTCGGCATTTAAAGCATCCTTTGCAGTCCTTCGCAACTGCTGGGCTAACAAGAGGGGTGTGCAGTGGGGTACGACAGTATTCGCAAAAAGAGGACGACTTTCACTTTTTTTTGTTACCCGTCCATTTCCAGACACTTTGGACAAATGCTGGGTGTGGAGGTGACCAGAGCATTTCGATCATAACATTTATTACAAACGTATTAGAGAGAAACTGAACTGGTTGTCTCTGTACCTGCTATCATCGAACTATCAACAAGACGGCACACTTGCACTGGACTTGATGGAGTATTGATACATACTTCTGCATTTGTATGTATTTTTTTCAGGATCGGCAAGAGGGCGGACAGTTGGGATACTTTTACTCGGTGTGTTATGGGTACGAATGACGAGCACTTTATGTAAAATGTACTCGAGTACAGGATACAGAGTATACCCAGAAAGTACTTTGAGTACAGTAGGTATTAGAGTACTTGTACTCGAGTACTTCCCAGCTCTATTTCTTAATTACTATTATTGTAACTAGATTATAGAATTAATGAAATGTCAAGTTTGGTGGTTAGAGGTGGAGAGTGTTTGACGTATGACACGCACTCCGCTTTGAATCACTGCATCTATATGTACTGAAGTGTATTTGAAAATTGAAATACAAACTTTAATAACAAATGGACACCAATTGCGGTCCGGGCGAGAACTGCGAGGTGGTCGGTATAGGTACTGATTCATCGGGATGGGTTAAGATGATCCTGATGGTTCAGGCCCTACACCGGCCTTCTTTGCGTAAACAACGAGAGATGAGCATTCTCGTCAAACTGATTACCTGCACTGGGTGTGAAGGTGAACAGACCATTTCGGCTGTTACAATGATAACAAAATGTTCGGCTGATCTGGTCTGGTTGTCTCTGTACCTGTTATCAGCAAGACGGCAAAAATCCTGGCATCGAATTTAATGGAGGATTGGCATAATTATATCACTGCAGAATTGGTAATTTTTAAAGTGCTTAAACGGCGAAAGCGGAGAGTACTTGTAGCCTCGAGGTGTAAGATGTCGTTCGCTAAAAGAAATTGGCATTAGGTTTTCTCTTGGTGGCCGTAGGTTTCCACCGGCCACATAGAAGACATGCTGGGTGTGATGGTGGCCAGAGCATTTCATCATAATATAACGTTGACTCTAAACATGTATTGTTGTATTGAACTGGTTATCTCTTGTATCTGCAATAATCGCGAAATTTGCTCCTCAATTTCATACAAGGGATTTGGTGTAGGATTAATTTTATTTGTATTTGTAAACCGGTAGCAGAATAGAGGAGATATTGAAGTTCACGACAGCTACGGAGAGTAGATGTGGGAAGCCTTTTGCCCTGTACGTTGTCATAACCGTATCGCGCAAATAGACTTTTAACAGCTTACGTCTGTGCGACTATGCTTTGATCATCAATCATCCATCAAATTTATAAGAAAATCGGCAGTTTGGGTAAGTATTCTCATTGTCTTCTACATTATACCTTTGAATATAAATTTATATTCAAAGATTATACTTAGTTTTTAAGATAAAAATTCACTTCAATAACGTAGGTACCATCCAGAACCGATTATCCAAGATCGATCAAAGCAACTTTAAAAAGTGACGAACCTGCGAGTAGTTAGCGCCAATAACAACCATATAAAAATTAAGATATAAAAGTAAAGATTCGTCGTGACTTAACAAGTGCTACTTGCAAGAAATTGAAGCATTATTTCAACAGGGCGCTGACGAGAGCAAATCCACCTTAGACGTGCCTTCTGATCGTTGTTGAGGATGTACCTAGTTTCCGGTGTTATCAATGCAATAAATCCCCAGAATGTGATCTGAATTGATCGGTGACGCTAAGGTAATACATCCTTTTAACCTTCCTAGACATAGTAAGAATGTTGTCTTGTAGGTAAACTACAGTACCTATTGGTTTCTGTGGAAGAGTGGTCCCGACTATGTTGCAAATTCCGTGTAAATAGTTCATGTACAGTTCGCATATATCTGGCGTTTGCCAATATTATCTATCCACAGTACATAATTTTTGGATGCACGTCAAAGTACATTATTGGATAGATGAATTTGACTTGTCAATCATCCCCTCACGATGCGAGTGACTTCACTAATTGTGAGGTGAGTAGTACAAATTTTTATGTGGGTAAATTAACGACTTGCAGGTGGTGCAGTTGTGGTCCAGTGGGGTAGGACGGCATTCGCAAATAGAGGTCGACAGTTTTGTTGTTACTCGTACAGTACAATTCTAGCCACTTTGGAAAAATGCTGGGTATGGAGGTGACCAGAGCATTTCGACCTTAACATTGATTATAAACGTGTAAAGGGAGAAGCTGAACTGGTTGTCTCTGTACCTGCTATCATCGAACTACAAGCAAGACGGAAGACTTGCATTGGACTTAATATACCTGCATTTGTATTTTTTTCTGCAGGATCGGCGAGAGGGCGGACAGTTGCTGCCCTGGTAATCGCTACATAAAGTCGATATAGTTTGATTTTGTTAACCATACGTTTAACCGCATTGGTAAATGCTAGGTGTCATGTTATCTTTGAACTTAATCTGATAGAAAATTGAATTGGTTGCTATAGTATTAACCTCTGTCTTTGAATATCTTCTGTGAAAGTTGAAATGCATACCTACCTACTGAATATTGTTCAAATTGTATTAGGTACAGTTAAGATGTCTTAATTACTATTATTGTCAATAGATGATAGAATTAATGAAATGTCAAGGTTGGTGGTTGTAGGTGGGGAGTGTCTAACGTGCAAATACGTAAGACGCACTTCACTTTGAATCACCGCATCTATGTATTGAAATGTATTTGAAAATTGAAACACAAACTTTAATAACAAATGGACACCATTTGCGATTCGGGGCGAGAACTGCGAGATGGTCGGTATAGGTACTGATTCATCTGGATGGGTTAAGATGATCCTGATGTTTCAGGCCCTACACCGGCCTTCTTTGCGTAAGCAACGTTAAACTGATTACCTGCAACGGTACCACCGGGTCTCTATTTTGGTATAAACAAACCGCCAATCAACAACACCACGGTGACACTAGACCAAGACTTTGTGGTGATTCCAAACAACGCCGTTCCCCCGCACTCATCAGTGAATTCGAACCAAATGGATGTTTGAGTTGGGCATCTACCTTAAAAGGGTTATTGTTCTCTTGTTTTCACAGGACAGGAAACTTGGATAGGTAATTTTGAATGACGCAGTGAGAAGGGCATCCGGCTGCAGATTTTTCCTTCGTATCAACCCGGTGAGTATACCTATATATTTTCCTGTAGTTATATACCTACCTTTAATAAATGAATCGATTTTAATGCGATACCGAAACTTTCGAAACCGATGCGATCCCCTACACCACCACCAGTACTGCCAAATAGCACCACATCCGCCGCCACCATAACTAACGCAAGCCCTTTCGCTCAAATTTATTCAAGACGAGTCCTTTGTCGTAAAAGCAGGCCAGAAACGACCGTAAGTTTTTTTTATAGAAAAATGGAACTTTATCATAAACGGGACTATTTCTATTGATTACAGGATAGGTACAAGTTGTGAATCTCCTGGAATCTGACCTGCAAGAAGAAGATGATACTCGCGTACTGGACGCACGTACAAAAATTCAAGTAGTGACTGAATACATCTTCGAGAGATATTTTAGGAAGATATTGTCTACACGCCGAAGGCGGTCTAGGACATTAGGGCGCCGCCAAATGGGCGCGACCGAAAGGGCGCGTGGACATAAGGGCGCGAGGACATAAGGGCGCGAGGACATATGGGCGCGGGATAGAGTACCTATTCTCTACAAAATATATATCGTAGTTAGTTTGTGTTGATATGTTATACCAACATTCATTACACAGGGCGTTCAAGAAACCAAAAACATATACTTAATGCGCAATGCCAAAAGATTGGGTCACACCTTTTGTCACTTTTACTTGTATATTTGTAGCGTCGAGTTGCTTAAACGATACTGTTATGCTTTGTCCCAAATCGCAGGCTTGCTCGATTTGTTCACGTACAACCATTTAAAAAATAACGGCGCAACCGATTACAATGTAATTCTGCAAATAGATTCTTTATCAAATTTGTAGATAGGAGTTTGAGATTTGGCAATATCGACCAAAGAATAAACAGTGCTATTTTGACATCTTCCCTAGTTATGCATCGAATTGCACGAGTTTTCAATATGGATACCCGACACCAATATGATAGGCGCACTGCCAAAATTGGGGTTTGATAGATCCAAAATTCACAATGCCTTTTTAACTTCTCGGCCATTTATTCAAGAAAACATTTGGATGAACCGATTACACTGAAATATACCTATATACTTATATTTGTGTATCTTGAACGCCCTGTGTAATGACTGTTGATATAACATATTAACACAAACTAACTACAATATTTTTTGTTTAGAATACTCTATCCCGCGCCCATATGTCCTTGCGCCCTTTTGCCCCCGCGCCCTTATGTCCCGCGCCTTTATGTCCCGCGCCCTTTTGTCCTCACGCCTTTATGTCCACGCGCCCTTATGTCTTGCGCCCTAAAGGCCGAGCCCTTTCGGTCGCGCCCTTTCGGCGGCGCCCTAATGTCCGGCTCCGCGCCGAAGAATATGTACGCGAGTACATATCTCAAAGAAAGTTTGTGTCCCTGTAGCCGGATTAAGCAAAGAGTATATAACGTATAAAGTGAGTGCATAATGCATATACATTAATTACTATTTAATAATTATATACTTACCAATTTTTTTCCAGAGCAAGAAGAGAAACGCAACGAAGGGAAAGATTCTTATAAACAAGAATGTCCTTATTCGACCTGGTGATTTTAGTGCCCTCATCCACCATGTCCATATTAATCGATGTTCAGGCAGGTGTCTTAAGAAAGTTAAATGAGATGACTGCTATTGGAAGGTAAATTCAAATTCATTAGCGAATCAGATGAAGTTCTCAATTGTTTGTACAAACTAATCGGTTGTAATACCACTATCAACCGTAACTAATTTCCTGATGTTAATTTTATTTCTAACTAGCGGCACCAAAAGTCAAGGTAAGATGCAATTATGAGCTCGTTGTCATAACTTTCATTATGCAATAGATACAGCATTGAGAACCTTGGAAATAATTGGTGACTATTAGAAATCATCGTGCGTGCCTAGCCAGGGATCTAACCATCTCATCTAAAAGATTGCAAAATGTGAAGATGTGGTGGTTGGAGATGAAAGCGTTCCTCGGCGTGGTATAAATCCGCCGAGGTACATTTCATCTCGGATTACTGCATCTACTCTCATCTAGAGACTCGTCCAGCTAGCATCTTGCAGTTTCCGGAAGAATATGCGGATCCGCTTGGTGTACCTAGTTGTGTCTGTTCTTTCAACCGATTCCGGCTTTAGGCATAGAAGTTTTATGTCAATATGTTGTTTTGGTAGAACAGCTTTGGATGGAACCATTTCTCATTAGGATAAAAGCTTAAAATAGTAAAAGGCATAAATATATTACAACTCCTATAAATCACTGCATCTGCAATCATCTGGAACCTGCTGTAAAAAAGAATCTGTAGGAAGTAGGTGGCTTAACACATTGAAGTAGCTGTGCAAGTGCTCGGCAATCTGTAATCGACTGATCGTGCAAGATATTCTGTAAGTGGGCGCCCGCTTAGCAAAGAAAGTGTTATAATAGAGTCGATATTTTGTCAATTGTCTGGAACAGTGGATATATCTTGTCCCTAAAAAAAAGTATGCCCCTCCCCTCCGCCTACTTTAAGCATGAACACCATTGACGAAAAATTTAAAGTACGTATAAATTAGTAGCAAATTTTATAATTTTCAATACCTACCGGAAACAAATGTTTCGAAGATCTATCCTGTGTTACAGACAAAATGTCCATCCCTGTAGGTATATGTAATGAAAGATTTCGTTTGAAATTTCTTCTGTTTTATCAAATTTTTCCATTAGAGGGCTCTAATACCATATTATACTATACAATATATTAATTTGTACAAAAATAAGTGTTGGGGTGTTATAAAAACCTACTAAACAGCGTTGACCAATTCATCATCAAGACTTACATGAACCCTATAAAGATGTGGTGATTAGAGTTGGTAGGACTAACTACTCTGTGGAACGAGAGTAGCTAGTTCTCCCAACTTCAATTCTGCATCTACAACCATCTAGAGACGGCTGTAAAAGGACTATCTGTTGGTATGGGAATAACCTGATTGATTTGCACCATTGGCCTAGCTGTGTATCAGGTGCTCCGCAATCTGTAATCGGGCAAGATGTTCTTTCTGTGTATAGTGCCCACTTCTAATGAATAAAGTCATACATAATTTGGGATTTTGTTTAGATTACCCGCCCTCCCCCCCTCACCTGAACCGACATATAAAGTTTTTAAGTTTATGTAGTAAGTGTACAGAGCGCAACCGGTGTGTATAAAAAAAAGGAAGAGCCGATGTAAGTAGTTAGAAACAAAGTCAAATTTTTTTAGATGTCTCAGTTGTTTTAGGATGGACCATCTGGAGTATTGAGAATAGAACTGATCATATACCAGAACGTGATTGTTAGAGGTGGAGTGTGACTTGTAGTTTGAAGAAAATACTACCCTCAATTCATTTCAAATTACATGGATCCAAATAAGGGTACTGGCTCTTTTCTGCATTTAAAACTTCTATTGTAGTACTTCGTATTTCCCCAAGCTACGCCAAAATTTATCTTTGAATGTGATGGCGAGTGGGAGGTTTTCGGTACAGCATTGGATAGAAAAACGTTGAGTGGGAACTTACCATCCATCTTTGCACCGGTACCAATACATCTCGTTCCTGTTAAATCGATTGTTGTAAAAATATAGTGCATGTAAGATAGGGTATGAATATTTTACAAATGTAAGCTGCAATTAAAAGCTCGATAGTATAACATTTATTAGCAAATATATGACATTGAGAACATTGAAAACAATTTAGAATAGGGTCCCGGCTCCCGGTATGGAGATTGATCATCAAGACCCCAATAAAGTGAAGGTAAATGTTATTGATACTTGTAAAAAAATTTTTCTATTTCGGTGTTACAATGATGATTTTGTACAACTGTTTTCGGCCGAAAACAGTTGTACAAAGACAGTGATTATAGTCGTTTTTTTTGGTAACTCGTCTCTTAAGTTGGCAGTTACTAGTTAGTACAAGTAGGTACTTCGTTGGGTACTTCCATGTTTGAACTTCAAAATGTCAGTCTTACTACGCTGCCAACCTAAAACTTAACGGCATAAAAAGTGTTCCCAACATAAAACATGTTAGTTCTAATGTTCCCTATAGTTTCTGATAATGATTTTTTTAATTAAATTAAAGCACCGAAATAGAAAAAATAGTATGAAAAACGCGTGTTACAATGCTTTATTGTAATACTCCTATCTTGCGGACACTCGTGGCTACGCTTCGCGTCGCCACTCGTGCCACAAGATAGTCGTATTACAATAAGTCGCATTGTAACACTTATCTTTCAATATACTATTTTAAGATGTCATGGGTTTTAGAATAAACCATATTGAGGACAGCTGCTCCAATATCAGAATGTGATTGGTATCGGGTTAGGTTGAAAGTGAGCCATAGTTGCTACGCTCAATCCACATCGAATCTCATATGGATTCGGCATTTAAAGCATCCTTTGCAGTCCTTCGCAACTGCAGGGCCAACAAGAGGGTTGTGCAGTTGCGGTCCAGTGGGGTACGACAGCATTCGCAAAAAGAAGAAGACATTAAGTTTATTTTTGTTAACCGTCCATTTCCAAACACTTTGGACAAATCCTGGGTGTGGAGGTGACCAGACTCCAGAGCATTTCGATCTTAACATCGATTATAAACGTGTGAAGAGAGAAACTGCACTTGTTGTCTCTGTACCTGCTATCATCGAACTATATTAATTTGTACAAAAGTAAGTCTTGGGGTGTTACAAAGACCTACTAAAAGGCGTTTACCAATTTATCATCAAGACTACGCAGGAACCCTAAAAAAGATGTGGTGATTAGAGTTGGTAGGACTAACTGCTGTGTGGAACGAGAGTAGTTATTTCTACCAATTCCAATCGCTGCATCTACAAACATCGAGGGATTGATGTAACAGAACACTCTGTTGCTATAGGAAGTACCTAATTGACCTGCGCCATTGGCCTAGCTGTAAACAATCTGTAAACGGGCAAGATGTTCTGTGTATAGTGCCCACTTCAATCGAATAAAGTCCTACATAATTTCAGATTTTGTTTAGATTCCCCCCCCCCCCTCCTCCTAAACCAGCATACAAAGTTTATAAGTTTAGTAGTTGAGTAGGAACCTCCTATCCATCTTTGCACCGGTATACATGTCTATCCTGTTAAAGCGATTGTTGTAAAAAATATAGTACATGCAAGATAGGGTATAAATATTTTACAAATGTAAGCTGCAATTAAAAGCTCGATATTATAACATTAATTACCGAATACATGACATTGAGAACATTGGAAACAATTTGGAACTGTGCCCCGGTATGGAGATTGATCATCAAGACCCAAAAAAGTGAAGGTAAATGTTATTGATATACTTGTAAAACTTTTTTTTAAAGATGTCATGCGAGTTTTAGAATAAACCATAATGAGTATTGAGGACAGAGCTGCTCCAACATCGGAACATCTCGGTACCTGCTATCATCGAACTATCAGCAAGACGGCATCACTTGCATTGGACTTGATGGAGTTTTGATACATGCATTTGTATGTTTTTTTTCTGCAGGATCGGCTAGAGGGTGGACAATGTTGCTGCCCTGGTATTAGCTAGGTAAAATCGATATTATGTTTGTTTCGCTAGATAAAGTCGATAAAATTTGTTTTTGTTAACCATACGTTTAACCGCATTGGTAAAATGCTACGTGTCAAGTTATCTTTGAACTTAATCTGATAGGTAATTGAATTGGTTGCTATAGTATTAACTTGTGTTAAAGTTGTAATGCGTATACCTAGGTACTGAATATTGTTCAAATTGTATTAGGTATACAGTTAGATGTCTTAATTACTACTATTGTAAATAGATGATAGAATTAATGAAATGTTCAAGGTTGGTGGTTGGAGGTGGGGAGTGTCTGTGCAAATACGTAAGTCACGCACTTCACTTTGAATCACCGTATCTATGTACTGAAATGTATTTGAAAATTGAAACGCAAACTTTAATAACAAATGGACACCAATTGCGATTCGGGGCGAGACCTGCGAGATGGTCGGTGTAGGTACTGGAGCATCTGGATGGGTTAAGATGACCCTGATGGTTCAGGCCCGACACCTGCCCTTCTATGCGTAAGCAACGTTAAACTGATTACCTGTAACGGTACCATCGGGTGTTCATTTTGGTATAAGCAAACCGCCAATCAACAACACCACGGTGACATCAGACACAAACGCTAGTGATTCCAAACAACGCGGTTTCCCCGCATCTCATCAGTGAATGATTTGATTTATAATTTATGTATATTTTACGCCAAATGGCACAAAGAAATAAATCAAATCAAATCGAAACCAATGCGATCCCCTACACCACCACCGGTAGTACCACCAGCACCACAACCGCCGCGCTGCCACCATTACTAACGCTAGCCCTCTTCTGGCTCAAATATTCAAGCGGAGCCCTCTGTCGTAAAAGCGTAAGTTTTTATGCAAAAATGGAACTGTAAACTGTAAAGGGATTATTTTTATTGATTAGATACATTACAGGTATACCAGTTATGATTCTCGTGGAATCTGACCTGAAAAAAAGGGGTGGGGGTACCGCCGAGGGAATTGGTAGTAAGTAAACTGAATCACATGGAGCCCATTTATCGATCCAAGATGATAGATGCCACACCGCTGAATTGCAACGCAAGCTGGACTCTCCAAAGAACCATAATGAAAATTAATGGAGAAATGTCAGGGAAGTTTGCCTCACCCAATAAAAATGGAAAAAGATTTCCAATTCATTAGAAGACATTAGTCAATTTGTTAACTAATTATTTTTTTGTGAAATACCTACTTGCCGATTTTAATAAACATAAGGTACACTAATCTGTACGTTATTGTTTTTGTTGTGGTCCTGCAGAATTCGAACGTTTTATTTCTGTAATGGTGCATATTGCGCCCATAGGCTAACGCGGTTCTCATATTATGTGTCTTTTCCATCCTTTTATGGAGAACCGCTTTCAAAGTGTTAGGTATATCTATACCTGTTGTTCAAATCTATGAATATAGAATAATTAAAGGTTCAAATAGTATTATACATACACCTAAGTAATATATGTTATAGGATCATACACCTACTTTGGCCAATGGTCGCAAAATGTAGTCAAATCGCGTTCTGGCCATGGCCACCAACATATTTGCCATTGACCGAAAAACCGCCCTCCGCGGTTGTTTTAACGATATCTCAGAATGCGTTTTGGATCTTTTGCAATGGCATCAGAATGCGTAGCTATCTACCTAATGGCATTTGTCATATTGTCAGAACGCATCGAGTACACAAACAAAAAGGCGCAATAACCGATTCTGGCATTGTTTAAGGAGCCAGACCGCGTTTTGGCCATATCTTTTGACCATTGGTATTTGACTGGGACCACCATTAGCTGTCATAAGACTCCGCCCAAACTTGTGAAAAAGATATGGCGACAAAATTGATATGTGCCTATGATAGTGACACTTATGTCTGTGCTTATGCTGTGCTGGAAAATGTTACTTTTTTTGTGCCCTACAAACAAGAAAGAAAGACCAACGTGTTGGGAGGGGTTTATAGAACAAGTTAACCTGGTACATTCCATAATGACTAACCGGATTTACGTTTCTAATAAAGTCACCAGCATAAAAGTTTTGAAAGTTCATGCGGGTGGGATTATTTGAGTAGTCTTGTTTGATACCCGCCCACTAGTTAAGGGGATATCAGCTCCACCTCTAACTTGCATGCTACACCATTGGCAAAAGTAATGATCGAGGAATAGTTAAACCCTGCCGCATAGGCAACCAACATGACTCCAACTTTGCGCATCTTACTTGGTCGGTTTCTTCAAGGAGGCCGGAGGGGGTATTTCATTTCCAAGAAGCCCCTCAAACGTATACACCGTATTGGTGAAAACGGAGCGACTCCTCCCAGTTAACAGGTAATTACAAATCAATTCGGTACAAAAGGTATGTAATTGTAATTACATGGTATATATAATTACTAATTATGTTATTATCAAAGAATATAACAAATATCATATCACTCTACTCCCGAATATCTTGTGGTTCACCAATTTGTGGAAGGAATTTCCTATATGCATGACGTATCGGTCACACAAAAGTACCCTATGGGTCTTGATGTACATAATACATGTACCTATACCCCTATACGTAGCATTAATATCACCATTGAATTTATAATTCAATGATATCACTTTATTTTAACCGTTTTAGGTTTCCGAGGAAAGGTAAATGCTGAGTGTGTAACTGACCAGAGCATTTCTGTTACTGAATTTATTATAATAATGCAACTGTAATGTACGTGCCTCTTCAATCATTGCTTTATTTGCACGACGACGCTGAATTTGATGGAGTATTGATATATATTTTTTCCAAGAGGGGGCGCAGCGTCCCGACCTGCATTGATTATGAAAATGTTTTATTTGGGATGAATTGAACTGGTTGTTTCTATACCTGCAGTCATCCCAATTAGAAAACGACATAAATTTGATGGTGAACTGACACACATTGAACTGTCCCTATGTCTATTTAAAAAAAACATGCAAACCTGTTTGACGATTGCAGCACTTTTCCATTTAACATGCACCACCTATATTGGAATAGATGATCTGTCAAAGAAGTTGAGGTAGCGCGTATGTGCTCTATTTTCCGTCGTCCGTCTGCCTATCTATCTGTCTACCTGTCTATCTGCCTACCTGTCTATCTGTCTGCCTGTCTGTTTGTCTATCTGTCTGTCTGTTCCATCGAGATCTCGGACTCTTTCGCTAATTAATAGCTGCTATGATCTATATTTACCCGTTACTCGTCATTTACATGTGTGTACGCGGCAACACCCACGAAGATTTTGAAACATTTTTTATACTTAATTAGAATAATTAGAATATTTATACATTTTTCTTGTACAGGGTGAACGAAAGCGGAGTGCAGTTGCGGCCCTGAGGTGCACGAAGGCAACTCGCTAAAAGAAGACGGAATTAAGTGTTTTTTGTTAACCGTGCGTCTCCAGCCACAATAAAAAAACAGAGGGGGATGGTGACCATAGCATTGAATATAAAAATGTCTGTGGTAAATTGCACTGGATTTGATGGAAGAATACATTTGCTTTGTTAGGTTGGTAACGGGCGATAAAAAATGAGTTGCTGTCGAGTCGCCTTTGGAAGTTCAAGTTAAGTACGATTTCCCATGTAAACAAAAATTCCAAAGGTGACTCGACAGCAACTCATTTTTGATCGCATTGTACTTATCTATGTAAAAGCTGTAATGCACATAGGTACAGAAAATTGTTCAAATTGTATTCTAGTTAATATGTATTACCTACTTACCAATACCGATTACTTTGTATGAATAAAATGTAAATATTATGTATTTATTTTGTCTAAATACCTTGGTAGATATGGTAATGAAGGTTAGTATGTGTAAACTGTCTATATAGTGGTAAGACGATTGAGGTGATGTATAGAAGATCGCACGACAACTACGACGAGTAAATTTTGATGCACATTTTTTCGTCACTTCTTCACATCTTATTGTTTGCAATTTACCCAGTAAATTACTCTCTCACCTTAAGGTACCAAGGGGAAACTAGGTAACGAGTCCCATTGAACCCAATGCGACTTTAACTATAGTTGGACCATATCGAAATCTCTCGTCCATTTTCCAGTTTACCATCAGACGTAAATCGCAGTCACTTTCTTAGCTATACGGGGTTCTTGGGTTGCTTAGTATATTGTTCCACATAAGCGCAGTATATATTGTTCTTGATGTTTGTGCACTAGCTATGAGCAGTGTCGACAATCCTCAGAACATGGTCTTCATGTATTTCTAACTATTTTGTCACTTGGCCTTCTGGTCTCTTCCCGCTGCACTTTTCAGGACCTCCCTCTTCCCGCCGCACTCTTCCCTTTGTAATTTTTTGCTGCACACTTCACGGAGGCACTCTTCCTCATGACTCTTCACGCTGAACTCTTCTCGATGCTATTCTATTATACTCTATTCGTAAGGGGAGCTCGACCAGCCAGCACTTGTGCACACCAAAGGTCTATTGAGCAGGTACTCCCTTTCCTTTCTTTCGCAACTAGATTCCAGGGACCCGGCCCCAAATGAAATATCGGTTCCGGTTCTGTTTATATTCAAGCGAAAATATTTATAACGGTTTCGATCCGGTTTCGGTTCTAAAAAGATATAACGGTTCGGTTCTGCGCTTTTTTTCGGTCCATAATGGTTATTTTCGGTTCTAGTTTTTCAGAAAGTATGACATTCAAAAAATTCATTAATAACAACGTAAAGAAAATTTCATGAATACCAAAACGTGACGTATCGTCAGTGCAGCTAATTTATAACAAAGGGAATAAAGGAGGAAGAGGGAAATATGAATTTACACTTGCTTTATTACTAAAAAACAGAAAATTTTATTTTTTAAAACCTCGCCCCTCCTTTTTTATTTTTTTTTAAGTAGTGGCTAAATTAGCGCCACCGCCATTACGATACCTTATTAAAAATTTCCACCGATGGCAATCATAGAGTAATATTTTATCAATTTTCAGGACGTGGTTGTCGGCGCGTCCTTCAACTTCCAATAACCTGTTAAGAACCGTAAAAAAACCGAAAAGAACAGAAAAAAGTAATCTGGGTTCCGGTTCTCAATACGTTTCCATTTCTGAAGGAATAAAGGTTTCGGTTCGGTTTTCGGTCCAGAAAAAAATACCGGTTTCGGTCCGGTTTTCGGTTCTTTTTCGGTCCGGCCCGGGTCCCTGCTAGATTCACAGACCGCTCCTTTCAATAAAGGATAAAACCCTGTTTAGCCTACGTTGCTTCACTCTCCCTGGTTTCAGATACCTGTCGTCAAGGCTGATGATGTCTGTCTCTGATAAAGGCATCGCCGTGACAGACCATATGGTCGTTAGTTTCATCTGCCTCGCCACAGAACCTGTACGTGGGCTCTCCTACAAGCCCAATGGTGTGCAGGTGATAGTTGACCATCCCCGTTAAGACAACGATGATCTTCCTAATTCAGTTTTAGCTTAGAAGCCCCAGATTTGCCATGGGCCATGTTAAGAAGGCCTTGAACTGTCTAGTTGCTTGTTAGCACTGAGTCTGAGATTACTTGGCCACCCAGCCCTTAATCCTGACAACGGAGGGAGCAATTCCTAGAGTAGGCTCAAGCCCGACGAAGACCCCACCACTACCTTTGTTTGTTTGTTTGAATTTCATGCAATTCGGTTCATAACTATAACGGAGATGTCAAAAGAGCTTCTTTTATTTTTTACTTAACTAGGTACACTACCAATTCACGAACTCCTTTCTACAAATTTGATAAAGAACCCACTTGTATTTTTCAGCGCCCTCTATTGATGGGTGAATTTCGCAAATTGAACCTGTAACGGCCGTAACATAGTCACAACGCATGTTGTGGCTATTGCTCCGCCACATGGAATAAAATAAATCTTATTTTGTGGATGTAAAAATCATGATTTCCATCATATATCTTCTCTTATATATATGATTTCCATGTTAATAATTATTCCATTATCTTGAGTTATTGACCTGAAGTAAAATTCCCTATCAAATAATTTGCATTACAGAAATGAATGTTTGCCACAACATCCATGAACTTAGCGGCTCTTGAGTTAACCCGTTAATTGTACCTAGTAAGATAGGGTTATGTGTATTTTATTATTAATATTATAATTTTAATGTATTTGAACTTATAAAGGAAGGTGATAGATAAAAAAATTAACGGTTCATTAGCAAGTAACCTCAATTTCGTTCGAAAATGTTGTCGTCGGCTTCAGGAGTAATGTCCAATAATGGATCATATAAAAATGATTGGGGCCCTACTGGAACCGAACCTGAATACGCAATCGATCCTGCTTCTGGGGGTTTCTTTCATTCAGACTATAAAAAGTAAGTGACAATTCGATTAGGGCTGAATTTCACCCTGTCTGCTTCTTCATTTGTTTTTCTACTGTTTCTGATCATTTTGATGCTTGTCAGTCCATTTTCTTGTATTTTCATATTTACAAAATGAATAGTGAAGAGACTTCATTTATTAAACTTTTCAAACGTGCTCACAGGCACGACGATTTAAAGGAAATGCTGGATTCGAATAAGGACAGTTTAAAGCTGGAGGCGATGAAAAGGATTATTGGGGTTAGTATCGCACATATTACTGCCACAAGTGCAATTATTGTTATTTTAGATGGTCGCAAAAGGAAGAGATGCATCTGATCTGTTTCCTGCTGTCGTTAAAAATGTGGTGTCTAAAAACATTGAGGTGAAGAAGTTAGTTTACGTCTATTTGGTGCGTTACGCCGAGGAACAACAAGATTTAGCATTGCTCTCAATTTCGACATTTCAAAGAGCATTAAAGGTGGGTGAAGTTACGTCTTATCGATGCCCTTAATCGGATTTGTTTAAGGAACCTAACCAGTTAATAAGAGCGGGAGCATTGCGCGTGCTGTCAAGTATCCGCGTCTCAATGATCGTTCCGATTGTGATGTTAGCTATCAAAGATGCAGCGGCAGATATGTCACCTTATGTTCGAAAAACTGCAGCTCACGCGATCCCTAAATTATACAGGTGAATTCAACACTCGACTTCATTTTGTTAACGAACATATTTTTAGTTTGGATCCAGAACAGAAGCCAGAATTGATAATGGTAATACAGAAATTATTGGCCGATAGGACTGTTTTGGTCGTCGGCTCTGCTGTAATGGCGTTCACCGAAGTTTGTCCCGAACGCGTGGATTTGATTCATCAGGTCTTTCGTAAACTATGCGCTTTATTGGTCGACGTGGACGAGTGGGGTCAAGTTGTCATTATTAATATGTTGACGAGATACGCGCGTACTCAATTTATCAACCCTAACCTGCATGTAAGTTGACCATTATTTGCTATGGCAAATGGCAAATTAGTTTTCTGCTTATTGCTTGTTGTTAATCGGAAATGTAGAAGGCCATGTTGACCTTTTGAAAACCTGAGGTTTGAGTCCTAGTAGTTTCAACTTTTTTCTCAAGGCACTCACATCTGAAATTTAGGACTTCTGTACCTAATAATGTTAAAGGTGCCTGCTAAAGTCACGGTGAGTCAGTACAATCATAGGAAATTAGTCTGCGTTTGCAGCATAAAATAAGAACAGCTGATTTCATTGACACCATTTACTCTCGCACTTACTGCCTAATTAAACTTAAGAAATGTACATTAGGAAGGATCGTGGTTGGTTGGTGTTGCCACTTTTCCTTCTTTCACAGCCACTGGATTCTAGGGCTCCCCCATAGCAGGTTGCCTGTATTGAGCAGCAGATGAGTGCTGTTCCACTGAGAGTGCTGGTTCGAGACGGTTCATGGAGGGAGTAGGCAAATCAGCTATACTCTTCGTAATTCCTGTTGATGCTCTATTGGTATTACACAGTTCAGTACACTGTATACCAACACAAAGGTGCACACTGTCTTGCAAGCTCACCAGGAAGATGAGTTGAGGGGGAAAAAGCTTCTAAACTACAGCATTGTGGTTTCCAAATTATCTACCTTGATGTGTAATTATGGTCTACTGTACAGGGTGTCTAACAATGATCCAGTTATGCAACCAATGGGAATCAATTTCTGAAAAATTGTACAGGGTGTCCCATTATTGCCACTTATATTGAATTTCATTTGAAAATGTTTGTTTACTTAAGACATACAGGGGAAAATTGTCAATTTCAGAATGACCCTGTAGTTAAAAAAGACACAGAAAAATGTTTTATGCAAAAAAATCTTTGTAATGATTTTTGAATAATTTGCCGCTTTCAGAACAAGTACACTGAGTCTGGTAAAAAAGTTATCGGACCTAACCTCATTTTTAAAAATGGAATACCCTGTAACTTTTAATCTAAAAAAATAGCATATAAAATTCATTTCAAAAATATAAAAAAATTAAAATAAAATTCAAAAAGATTATTAAACATTTTTTTAAATCTTTTTGAAATCACTTGAACCTTTTTTGAATATTATATCTATGATGTGTTATGTATATTAAAAAAAAAGTTAGGTTAAATCTCATAACTTTTTTACCTGACCCCGTTAGATTATTCAATGATGTGCTGAGTCGATTATTATGCAACCAATGGGAAACGATTTTTGAAATATTGTACAGTGTGTCCTATTTTAGACACTTATATTGTATCTCCGAAATTGTTAGTGATATAAAAAAAGTAATATAGGGATCATGTGCTTTTTTGGGACAAATTTAAAATGGTAAAATCAAAATTTGAAAATGACCGTGTACTTAAGAGATACAGGAGGAAATAAAAAAATGTCAAGTTCAGAATGATCCGAACTATAGTAAAAGAACACAAGTTTCTTTATAATAATTGTTGAATAGTTTACAGTTTTCAGAATAAGTAAGTATACGGGGTCAGGTAAAAAAGTTACCGAGCTTAACCTCATTTTTTTAAATGGCGTACCCTGTAGGTTTTAATCTAAAAAAAATAGCATATTAAACACAAAAAAGAAAAATTTCAAAAAGGTCAAAAAGTTTTTAAATCTTTAATATTTTTTTAAAATCATATGAACCTTTTTTAATTTTGTTTTATCTTTTTTGGGAAAAATAAAAAAATTGTGATTTTCAGAATGGCTCTATATTTTCTTAGTACCGAAAAATGTTTGTTACAAAAGTTCCTTTATAATAATTGATGAATTATCTGCCGTTTTCAGAATAATTATACGAGATCAGGTGAAAAGGTTATCAAACCTAACCTAATTTTAGGTAGGTCTAATAGAATGCAAACCGAAAATCGAACATCCTCTAGCGGTTAATGAAATCTACTTACACTTGATCGGGCGAGTCGAAAGGGAGTAGAACAGCTTGTATATTTTATTAAAATTGCATAATAATTCTCTTTTTAAAATACACTAAAAAAATTAATTCAAAAAGATTCAAGGACAATTAAAAAAAATTTCAAAATTCTTTTTTTAATTTTTTTAAATACCGCAGCTGATGGAAAGTTTATAAAAGATGCATTCAGCGGTACCGCGAAATCAACCCACCTGTAACTGAGATATCTCTGTTACAGGTGGTCCGATATAATCTCAAGAACTAAAGGGATCTGAACATAATAATATTAATAAACTGTACAAAAAACAGTTGTATTCCTTTTTGTACATGGTTCAACAGCACCACAACTTTCAACGAATTTCATCGAACCTTCCGTATGTCCGTTCATATGTGCGTCCATGATGTCCACTTGGTTTTGAACTATTTTTAGAGCGATTGTTCTACAATATTGAATTTTGTTGCAACAGATGCCTTGTTGTTTGAAGATTCGCCACAGGGCCATCTTGAAATTGTTATGCGCTTTGGGTCAAACTTACAATAGTAAAATTAAAATTTGAAAATATTCTCTCGCTTAAGAGATGGGAAAATTAAAAAAAGTGTCAATTCCAGAATAACCCTATATTTTCTTAGTTAAAAGATATACAGAAAAATATATATTACAAAGGTTCCTTTATAATGATTTTTAAACAATCTGCCGTTTTCAGCATCAGTGTATGGCGTTAGGTAAAAAGATTTTTCGAACCTATAATAATTTTTTTTAATATAACAATAGTCTGTATATTTTGTTCTAAAAAGGTAGCATATTAAGTTCGATTTTTAAAAATACACTAAAAAAATTTAATATTTATTTAAAAAGATTTAAGAAAGTTTTAAACAAATTTTGAAATTCAAAAATCTTTTTTTAAATTATACTGAACTTTTTTGAATTATTTGAACCGTTTTTTTATATTTTAAATCTTCTGAATCTGTAATTTTTTTGGAATCCTTGAATTTTTTAAAAGCGAATTTAATATGCTATTTTTTAAATTAAAATATACAGGCTGTTGTATTGAAAAAAAAATGGGTTAGGTCCGATAACCTTTTTACCGGACCCCATACACAAATTTTGAAAACGACAGGTATGGGAGAAAATATAAAATCATTCATTTCAGAATGACTATATTCTTTTAGTTAAAAGAGCGACCGAAAAATGTTTGTTACAAAAGTTTCATTATAATAATTGTTGAATTAATTATCTGTTGTTTTCGGAATAAGTATACAGGTCAGGTAAAAAGGTTATCGAACCTAACCCTTTTAGCGCATTTCCACAAAAATAAAAAAAAAACGTGCTATTGTGGCCACTTTGTCCGTCCGTCCGGCTGTCCGTCCGCTCGTTTTGAGACGCTACTAGTTCTTTGTCTTAAGAGCTATTGTTCTACTTTTTTCGCTATGTGGTTCGTTATGATGTCGAGGCTTGCACCAAGGAAGGAATTTTTTCTGCGTTTATTGCTGAAAAAGTTATTGTAAAGAAACCAACAAACCATTTTTTACATGTTCCATAATTTTACACTTTTGCCGTTTATTAACGATCCTAGAGATCGTTTATAATTTTATATTGCTTTCTGTCGCCTGTCTGTTGGTCTGTCCGGCTGTTCCTTTGTCTGTCTGTCGCTCTATCTGTCCGTGTGAACGATAACTTTGTTTAGAAATGTCCGATCGCTTTTACATTTCCATTTGGTAGTTATTAACTGAATTGCATGAAATTCAATATGGGCATAGCTTTAGCCATATAATACGCAATGCCCAAAGTTGAATCGAATCGATTCAAAATTCACAGTGCCCTTTTCGTATCTCGACCATTTATAAACCGAATTGCAAACTTTTTTATTTATAAAAGTATTTGAATGAAATTTGATACATAGGCACTTGGAATAAAGGAAAATCAAACGCCAATTTCAAAATTTGGTTTTGCGCATGCGCAGTGCCAACTTTTTTATTTATGGAAGCATTTAAATGAAATTTGATACATAGGTGCTTGGAATAAAGGAAAATCTAGCGCCAGTTTCAAAATTTTATTTTGCGCATGCGCAGTGCCAACTTTTTTATTTATGGAAGCATTTAAGTGAAATTTGATACTTAGGCGCTTGGAACAAAGGAAAATCTAACATTAGTTTCAAAATTTAGGTTTGCGCATGCGCAGTTCCAACTTTCTTATATAGAAAAGCATTGAAATAAAATTCTTCTTATAAACTGAAATTAAAGTAGCACGTCAAAAATGGATTGCCCATGTGCAACGCTATCTTTCATATTTGTGGCCGGATTTTTACGATTTTAACAAAAGTTGCATCTTACAAATGGGAAATGAATGCAAGTGGAAATGCGCTTTATGTAAATCGTTTACGATTACTTTTTAACTTGTTTTATAAGTAGAACTGCTTGTATAGTTTATTCTAAACAGATAGCATATTAATTCTCTGCACGACTCATTCTAAAATATTAATTTGCCCTCCTCTTGTCTGGCAAGAGAGTTTTCGGCGGCTGTAAAAACAATTTAAATACTCGTACCATCCATGCAAATCACGATTTAACCTTCCATCTCTGATAATGGTGTGGAACATTCGCTAACGTAACGTAAATTATCAGAGACGCCTGCACAGAATTTTGCTTTTACCTTTAAATAGAATTTGATCTATGTAAATAAGGAAAATAATGCTGACTAGGTCATGGAAGAAGTAATATAATGCGTCTCGTGTTTCGAATACATACGATTAAGGCTTCCGATAATGGGCTTCATACCTTCTTTACGGAACTAAATAGGTGGTTACCAACTCTTCCAATTACGGTGTCTGGCTTATCTTTACTCGCGTGTTTAAAACTTCCGCTATTGTTCGTATTTACCGTAATAGTTTCTAATTCGCAAATTATCCCTTGTAATTGACGGTTCCCAAAACTTTCACGCATTTAAACTTTACGTTTTGCAAGTACTTAATTTAACTTCGCTAACGTATTAGCACAAAATTATAACGACGACTGCAATAAAAATAAATTTCAAACGCATTTAAAAAGTCAGTCGCCTCCTATGATTTTTTGTAGTACTTGCATCTACATGCGGTGTTAGGAGGGGGAACTGAGACATACTAACAAAATTTTTTGTTTTATTGTTTTAGGAGAAACACAGCGAACCGGACAAGGCCTTTTACGATTCTGGTTCAGATACATCGGAAAAACCGACAACCGCATCGCTGGACCCGGACCATCGCCTATTACTACGGTCGACGCGCCCTCTTTTTCAATCTCGGAACGCCGCCGTAGTAATGGGCGTCGCGCAATTGTACCATCATTGCGCTTCGAAAAGCGAAGGTCCAATATTAGCCAAGGCGTTAGTTCGGCTTCTCCGTTCGTACTCCGAGGTGCAAAGTATCGTACTCGATAATATAGTTTCGATAAGTTGCCAGAATAGGATGACGTTTCAACCGTATCTAAAAAGTTTTTTTATAAGAACGTCCGATCCGACGAAGGTGAAATTGTTGAAGTTGGATATTTTGACAAACTTGGCAACCGCGTCGAACGTTTCGATTATTTTGCGAGAACTTCAAACGTACATATCTAGTAGCGACAAGCAATTCGTCGCCGCTACTATTCAAGCTATTGGTAGATGCGCATCTTCGATTTCTGAAATTACAGATTCGTGCCTTAATGGATTAATTTGTCTTTTATCGAATAAAGATGGTAAGTTTGTGCTTTCGTTTCCGCGCAAATAAATTGGTTTGTTTTGTAGAGGCAATAGTGGCAGAGAGTGTTATAGTTATCAAAAGACTATTGCAAACACAAGCAGCTGATCCAAAGGAAATCATAATACACATGACCCGATTATTAGATAGTATAACGGTTGCTCAAGCGAGAGCGGCAATTTTATGGTTACTAGGCGAACATTGCGGTGGAGTCCCACAAATTGCTCCGGATGTGCTTCGAAAGTTAGCCAAAAGTTTTCCAGACGAGGTAGGTTTTTAGTATCATATTGTCCTCTGTAGAGTGACTTGTGGGTTGAGCATATTATTTTTTTTAGGCGAGGGTTTTAAAAATGCTTTTTTCAGTTTATTTTTTGTATTTTTATTTAATTTGCTATAATTTATTTCTAGTTGATTTATTGTTATACGCTCAAGTGTCGGAAGCAATTTTAATTTTATTAACTGAAAAATATTCGCTTACACCACCAGGGAGTGCAGGTTTGTATGTCCCTATCTTTTCTTTTTGCTCTTCATTTTACACTTCTCTTGCACTCCACATTTCGGTTAGTGCTTGGTTATTTGTACAGTTTTATTTCATTTCTTACTACCCTATATTCAGTCTTTGTTTTTTTTTCATTCATTTTAGGACTAAGAAAATGACAATCACATCGGCGTTGGGCGCTTCGGTGTAGGCGGCAACTATTGTGGCTTCTTTATATTTCAGCGTTAGGAATTTCTCTTAAAAATAAATTTCTTATAGATCACCTAAACAAAGTACTTTTCAAATTATCCGTTTTTCAAAATGTACCCCTATACAAATGAAATTGCGTTATTTTGAAAAATTAAATATGTAAATAAAATGGATAGTAAAGGGGGTCCAAAATGTTTTATTTCTTTAATTTTTGACTCTCAAACCATAACGGATAGAAGGGTGGAACTAGCGACTGTACTTTTTACTTTTTTGGTATTCACTTTCTCATTTTAGAAAATTTTTTTCTGAAATTCCTGCCACAAAATGACCATTGTTCTTGTTCTACAAAATAAATTTGTTTACAAAGGTAAATAATATATATGTATAAAATAATAAAAAACAAACCAACAAGATTAAAATTTGTATTTAAAAATTGTGTATGAAAGCTTTGTTATTTCTGTGGGCTATTTACTTAGAAAGCAGGGACTATAATAATTTGCTCCAGCTCTGGCATTTTTAGTTTATTTATTTTTTAAAACAAAACTTCGAAAAACTGCACGTTCAATAGTACTCATTAATCTAGTCACCCATGACCTAGGGCCTCCCTCTTACACAACCTGGTTCCAAAGCTGGAGAGTGGACTCGGGTTCGCCCCCTGATCGTACCAGACTAAACTGTTAAACAATCCCAAAGCTACTCAAAAACCCTTGTTCATTTATAATGTGATATAGTTTCTTTTTTTTTCTTCCTCTTCTTCCAATTTCGAATCTCCTTTCCTTGTATTTTCTAAGTTTTTCTTTCTTGTAATTCTTCGAAATTTTCCTCAAACCCCTCTCTTCATAAGTATCTCCAAATCTTCTGGTCGCTGCTAATTCTAATGCAGAGTTTCTCTTTAACGCTACTCCTAAATTCTCTCTGATCTGTACATCCAATGGCTGGTAGTGTTCCACCAGACTTTTCAGTGGGTGCAAATTTAGTTCTTCTACCCCCTCCACACTAAAATCCTTATTCGATAAATGCAATCTTCTTGCTTGGTCACTAAATTCGGATTGGATGCATTTCCTTATTTTTTTTCTTTCATATTCTTCTATTTCTTCCTTAAAATGTCGTAGTTGTTGGGTTTCTTTGATCTTTACTTGTGCTACTTCCACTCTCTCATCTTCTCCGAGTTGTTCTATTTCTGGTCTTTTGGATGAATGAATTTTGATCTAGTAGCCCAATCTTCAAACTGTTTGAAATTATGGATTCTACGGGCCAAATTCTATAAGAAAATGTTTTTTTCCCGGGCGATCTCAGACAATTTTTTTTCCGGCCTCAAAAAAAGCAAGTGTATAACCTTCGTTTTTTACCAAAAATCGACTATTCCAAAATGATTCGGGAAAACACCCTTATAAATTTTGGTGCGTAGAATCCAAAACGATTCGTACTTTTTCGATTAGACCTCTCAATCAAAAGTTATGGACAAAAAACCAATTTCGAAAAAAAAATTCAAATGGGTGTAACTTTTGATCTAGTAGCCCAATCTTCAAACTGTTTGAAATTATGGATTCTATGGGCCAAATTCTATAAGAAAATGTTTTTTCCCGGTCGATCTCAGACAATTTTGTTTTCCGCATCACCAAGGCCAGTAAATGATCTACAGTTTTACAGAACGATTCGTTTTATGGCGCATACTTCGAGTATTTTTGTTTTTTTGCTTGTTTTGTTTACAGGGTTAACAACCACATTTAAATGCATATACAAGTCGTTCTTTTTCCGTTTCAAAAATTACAAATTTTTAAAGAAACTTAACAATCCCTTTATTGCGAGAACTATAATATATGGTTCACTTCAAATATTTTGGGTCCCTTGTCTGATTTTATTTACAAGGTCCATAAGACACTTTTTTAATGCACATTGAAAGGACCGAAGTCCTCACTTGCATGAAATAAAATTGAACCCCTACGGCACTAACAAAAATGTTTAATCTGAACATTAATTAATGGTCGCAATTATGCGAAAATAAGTTGTTACACTTATGAAATAAGTTTCGCTCCAATCGATTTATTATGATTTACCAAATAATCGGTCACACTCTTTCGTGGTTACAATTAAGACTAACTTATAGTTTTACACACTCTTTCGATCCTGCTACCCAGACGGGTTTCCTTATTTCATAGAACATTTAGTTAAAACAAAGACAGTAAATAATCCCTTATGTCAGTAATTCTAATTAAATTACCCTTAACGAAAAATATAAAAAACGAGAATAGATCCTTTGTTAACTACTTACAGTTTCTTAACTGCTATTTATTACCTATACTAAATATGCTTATTTATATTAGGGGGTCCCAGACTAGTAATATAGTCTAATATCGTCTTCCGAAAAAACCTCCCTTACACGACCTAGCCAACGTGTTATCTCGAAAATGCACACCTTGTTATCGCTCTTATTTCCATACATACTTTCGTTCATGTTCGGTGTGAAGCAGTATATGTGTAAATTTTCCTATTTGGAATAAAATACAAATTCGAAATCAAATTTTTGAAATGGAGTGAGCCACTCGTTACAGCATAAAAGTATAGCCCTTGCTTATTTAAACAAAAATACAAGGTTTTACGATATTTATGACGTCTATTGCGAGGGCTGAAATTTTTATGGTACTGCAAACATTTTTCTTTCTTGTCCAATTGTAATTTGTATGTAATATCTTGAGCATTTTGTATTTTGTAAAAGAACAATTAAAACCATTAACCGGAAGGGCTTCCAGGAAGGGCACGACCACGTTCTCGGCGAGGCTGAACCCCGTCTGCCTCCCCCTTCCCTCGCCTACGGACTTGCCGCAGACTAAAACACGCAAGAAAATTATTACGCATTTATGTCCCAATTCTTTTGAAATTTTAACTGAAAACAAATTGAAAGTATACGTTAAAGAATGGATTGCGCATGGATAACCAAATATTCAATTTTTTTAAATTTGACCACCATAATACTGCGCATGTGCTACTGTAGCAAACTTCGTAACTCCGTTAATAAGCAAGCTAGCAATAGTGTCAGTTTTATTTAAACACACTGTGCCCGTGTATAGATACTGGAATTTTGGTGCTTAATTATAACCAATTTAATATAGCACACGCTAATTTTTGCACTCTCTCTTCATCTCTGTTTCGACTCATTACATATTTCTGCACAGGAGTACATACTAACTCACTTCTTGAGCTGTTGTAAGTGTGTTGCAACTTTCTCCATTTTGTTTTTAATTAATTCACAAAATTGGGAGGAAATCCATTTTGTTTTCGGTGCGATCACAAACTTTACTTATGGTATTTGACCGTAGTAACCATAAACTTTTCTTACATTTTTAGCACGATATAGTAAAGTTGCAAGTACTCAATTTAGCGGTTAAGCTTTATCTCAAGAATCCCTCCGAAACTGGACTGCTCTGTCAGTACGTCTTTAATTTAGCTAGATATGATCAAAATTACGATATTCGAGACCGAGCGAGATTACTAAAACAGTTTACCATTAATCAAGAGGGTAAAATAATGTCGCAAATTGGCGAAATTTTTCTCGCGACCAAACCCGCCCCTTTGCTCCAATCGCAATTTCAAGGTAAGGAATTCCAGGTTGACTGTCTGCGATAATGCTCGACTTATAGGGAGGGATCAGTTACAGTTGGGCTCTCTATCGCATTACATTAACGGGCGAGCTTTAGGTTATGAACCATTGCCTTCATTTCCGGAATACCCGCCGCCTAGTGCCGTTCGCGATGTCGACTCGTTCATCACAGCGCAAGAAGTAAAAACAACAAAATCGGTAAGTTCACACATTTTCCATCATCTTATAAAACTAAACCGTTAGGAAAAGAGTAAACGAGAACTGTTCCTGTGGGAGTCTGAAATTAGTTCGTCCCCAAGCTCTAGTTCTGATGATAGCTCGTCATCTTCCGAAGGTAGTTCTAGCGAAGAGGTATCATCTTCAGATCTGGAAAACCACAATTCCGAATCTGGTAAACGTAATAGGTGGGTACATTAACCTTTTGTAACCAATCTGTAATGGACGACATATTTAAGGAAAAAGACTCAAAGTTCCAGTAGCGTATCAGAAAGTTCATCTGAAAGTGAGGATGAGAGCAGTAGCAACGCTAACGAAGTTGAGGTGACAGCAAAACCAGAACCACCGCAGCAGGTTAAAGAAAAATCAAACTTAGATCTGTTACTTGATTTGGGAGACATTCCCATCACTCCAATAATGACTCCGTCACTAGGAGGATTCTTAACACCTCTTGAAACTCCTTTAATTCAAACCATTCCACCTAATTATGTCTCCCAAAAGGAGTTCGAATTGTTAAATAAAATAAATGGGAGAGGCTTAAGTGTTATGTACAGATACACACGAAGTCCTCATTTATTTTCACCAACGATGGTTAATATTGGCTTGGTTTTTGCGAATAACACAAATGCGGATATATCCAACATTCGTTTGGGGAAAAAGGTAACGTTTCGTACGGAGGAGAAAACACATGCTCAAGATTTTGTTTCAGACATTGTTCGCGGGTATGGCTGTTCACGAATTTATGCCCATAGCTATACTAAATCCACACACCAACTTAGCAGGTAGCTTAGGTGTTGACTTCAACGATTCCACAAATCCAGCTAGTCTGGAGATAGTGTCTTCCATAGGTATATAAGTAGAGTAGTCTGAAATCGTAGTCACATGATATTTGTAGGTGTAGCAAATGTGTGCATTAAACCAAATATAGGCGAATTGATGCGACCGGTAACAATGCCGGAGGACGTTTTCGTTACTGAACAATCTCGGTTGAAAGGTATGAACGAAAACATTGCTTACATACCAAAGGTACCATGGAACAGAGTATCTGAAGTGATATTTCAAATGGCAAATGTCTCATCTTGCCCGAGTCAAAACGAGAACATATTAAGGTAAATGTACAGTGTTACTAACCGCACTATTAATGAGTTTTTACAGATTTGCCGGTCAAACTCTAAGTTCTTCATTACTGGTTCTAATAACTACAAGTTTGAAAGACGAACAAATTTGTGTTACAGTCAACTGTGAGAAGATTGTCATTGGATCTATGCTGCTCAATGAACTAAAAGTTGCTATAAAATGAATTCCATTAATTTGTTTCATTTACTTTTGTATATCAGTTGTATATTTTTTTTTCCAACAAGTTGCTGTGACATAATTTTTACTATAATCATCCTATTGCCCAAAATACTTTACGCTAAAGTTGTAACTTTCCATTGTTATTTATAAATACATGACTTGTTTAAATTAAAATTACTATTCTAACGATATGTGCTAATACTAATTATACATTTTTTAATTCCAATGGTGAAATATATTCTACCGTTTACCCAACTTTAGGCACTGATGAGTAACTTACACAACAGTACATTCATGGACAGTAAGTACGTGGTTTCAATTCGAGGACCGAAATACTTCAGTAATCTAGGCAGACATGTTTCCTCCTCTATTAACAATCCTCGAGATCGTTTATAATTTTGGGTTGTTGTCTGTGTGCGTGATGACTTTGTTTATCAATGTTGGATTGCATAAAAAAATTGGTTCCTGTACAAAAAAATTGTTTTTTGAGTCCGTATATTACAGGGCGGTCTGAAAAAGCAAAAAAAATTTGTCAAAAAAAGTTGCAAGGGTAATTTGCGTGGCTAATTTTTTCAGGTAATTTGTTGGCCAAGTTCTTTTCACATTTTCCATTCTGACTCGCACAAACTATTTTGTAAAGGTATTGCTTAAGTAGATCCTTTTCGTCAAATTCGAGCAACACTGTCAATCTGTTCAAGATCAGACTTGTTTTCACAGTCATTTAGTAATGTAATGAATATATACAGGGCGCCATCAGAAAGTGACTTATGGTCTTCTTGTGTGACCGTCAATTTCTTGCAGCAAACGGCGTAGCGGTAACTCATTAGTGTGAAATAGGCAAATATACCACTGAAGGGGTTTACTTTTAATTCAATTGTGCATATTGCTCATCCCTTCCACCCTGTGTTATCGAAAGTTAGGGTTGCCACCTGTTCTTATTTGGTAAGGACAATCCTTGTTTTACTTACCTACCTATTATGTCCTACTGTCCGTATTTTATCATGCTTATATTTTCAGGTTTTCGCGACCTTCGCGCCATGTTGATATTTTTACAATTATGATAGACTTGAAGAGCAAAATGTTATCGACAATAGAAAATCAGAAACGTCGTAATACCTGCTAAAGGAAACGAAAAATTACATATAGGTAAACAAGTATAAAAGTTTAAAAATCGTTTATACTTTATTTCTTGATTTGAACGCTCAGTACTTTATTTTTTAATTTGAAAAATTTGCAAAAGAGAAGGCGAGCGTTCATTTAGGCTCTGTAGAGGAAAAACCTTTTGAAATCGACTCTGAGCCAAGATCATTTTTTTTAGATGAGGTTTCAACGGCTAATCAAGATCAGTCTCCGCACATTAGCTCTTGAATCTCAGCTTGGTAGAGAAATTAATTTTGATGAAGCAATATCAACTTAGTAATTTATTATGAAAATTATTCAAATAAATGTTCTCCTTTTGAATCCAAGAAGTAAAGAATGAAAATGTCTAGTTTCGAAAAAAGGAGTTGCCATTATATATGGGCGGGGTCATCAAATATGTTCCCGGGGCCCGTGGAGGCTAACGGCGGCCCTGAACGAAGGCATAAAATACAGTAACAATAAATAATTGCAAATAATACAAGGTGCTCTGAGCGACAGTTCAGCATTGTGAGAAGAAAACAATTACCAAAGTCCTCGTGTGAGTAGGGAATGCAATCCCGCAGCAAAATCTCGGTATTTGCGGGATTGTTAGATGTTAATCCCGCGGGATCTCGGTACCTATATGCGGGATCCCGCAAAACTTTAAATAAATTGGCAAATAAGCAATTCTGTGCGGTTAACTTTTGTATTAAAATACATCGCTAATTATCACAATATTTAACAAAAAAGTATCTTCGGCCTAACTTAGAACTCAAAAAACCTCACCTGTAAACCACAAAAAGGTGAACTTCTAAAGTGCCTCAAAAATCATAGTACATTTTTAACGAAAAAATTGTAACAATTATTTAAAAAATAACTTCTCCGTTATTCGTTTTCATTAACAAAGTAAACAGAGTCGTCCCTTTAGCCGACAAATTCCTCAATCCCGCGGGATCCCGTTCCATTTATGTGCGTTGCGGGAATCCGGTATTTTGGGATCCCGCAATCCCGGTATTGCATCCCTATGTGAGATCGAACGGACTTCAGCGCATTTTTGTGTGGCCGATCGGTATTCTATTAGTCAGTTTTGATTCCACCATCAGTAAGATCCTGTCGGGGACTACCCCATTTTCTCCGTCGGTGCCCACTGTCGACGTCCCGTTCACCCGCAATTCGTGTTTGAAGTTTTGACTCCGCGATAGTCAGATCCTGTCGGGGACTACCACATTCCCTCTGTCAGTACCCACTTCCGACATCTCGTTCACCCGCAATTCCTATTTTGGTGGATTTTGCGATAAACCCTCCACAAAATAGTACTCAATTTTTGGGACACTTCTCATAGCTCGAGCTTCTATTGGTGACACGAGAAAGAGAAATGCGGTTCGAGCTCTAAGTAAGTTTTAGGCACCCAAAGTCGAGTACCCTTCGAAGACGCGCGCCTTGCAAAAGGTGGTTAATTTCGCCCTTAGGAAAAAAAAACAAAATACCGTCACGTGTACTCGTTTACAAGATCTCTCCGACGACACCAATTCGAAAATAATCGGAATAAAACTGTAGAAGATAGAAACAAGTAAAAAGGTTTTCGCCCTAAGAAGGCGAGTAACTTCAGCGTATTTTCCATGAATGATCAGTACTTCCCAAAAGGCCATAGCTATGTGCGAAATGATTTTCTTTACTAGAGGCATATGCGGTTAAAATTTCAAAGAAATATATTAATAAATAAGAAAGTTGACATTGCGCAGCCTGCGCATGCGCACAACTGATTTTTACTTATGCGATATATTTGCTTTCACCAGAAGTATCTATGGTCATAGTTTCAACAAATATATTAATAAACATGGAAGTTGACATTACGCAGTCTGCGCATGTGCACAACTGATTTTTACTATATGCAATATATTTGCCTTCACCGGAGGTATCTGTGGGTAAAATTTCAAAAAATATATTAATAAATAAGGAAGTTGACATTGCGCAGTTTAATTGTCAAGATTTTCCTTGGCTCAGGTACTAGAGCTATACGCTACCGAATGCAAAAAGAACGAACTTAATATCTTGAAAACTGTAGGAGTCGTTAAGGCTTCGCACAGACGGACGGACAGAGAAAGTGGCTGCAATAGCGCACCCAACTTCGTTGGGAAATGCGCTAAAAACGGAAAAATCACCACGTTCGGACGCTCGAGGATGGTCTCCAGATGTCGCCGACCCCAGATCATGTAACCCCATCTTTAAAGTTGTTAAGTACACGGCCTTGGTAGGTACATGTTCTTCTAGGGGCCGCGTTTGCTGCCAGTCAGCCAGCCAGCCAAAGTGGGATATTAAAAGCTACCATTTTACAATTACATCATTTGCAAAAATGCGCTGACAACAAATTTTGTGTATCCCAAATAGTTAACTCCTCGGTTAACTCAAAACATAACATAAATTCATAAAGAGTGCTAAAAAAATTAAATATTATCAGTCTTTACAGTTGATGGAATTGGATCATCTTCCACCGGCAATCCATAGAGCTTGACAATAGGCCGCACATACTCGTCGTGCGCTGGTTTAACGCATGCTGAGCGTACAAACCCATTTTAACCGGAAAATGTACGTACAATTCGACCTAAATGTTAGAAGTCACAAAAGGGGAGGTCCTCGACAATTATATCTAGGTCACCATCCCGAATATTAAGAACGATACTCACTTGGCCTTCTTGTAAGCCAACAAACATTTCTTACGCCAACGAATATCACAAATCACAAATATCACAAATAAGAAAGTTACTTCTGCGCATGCGCACACGCATCGTTTTACGTGTTTAAATTAATGGATCGATTTGCATTTAGTAAACTTGAAATATCTGTGAGATCGGTCCATAAATAAGAAAGTTACTCCTGCACATGCGCAGAAGGATACGGCCTACCGGTCTGAAAATTAATAAGTGCGTCGTCTTCAAGCGGCAAGTAATACGCCTCCAAAAATGTATTAAATTTGTTGCGACAACGGACAATGGACAATGGACTTTTTTCTGTGATAAAAACAATACTTGACTTACCCAGTATACGAGTATATAAGTGCGGAAAAGTAATAGCCAATAATTTTGCTTTTGTTTTCGTAGCGTTCTTTCAAGACGCTATTAAATTGTATGGTGCGTATACTTCCAAAAAATCTAATTAAATTGTCAGCTTAGGGTAGACTTTAAGTAATAAAATCTTTGAATCGGAACAATGCCAAAGAATTTGATTAATTACTCGCCTTACTACCTCGATATGCGACCGTCAGTCTTCGGATATTGATCTTGGATACAGTCGTGGATGGTCCGGATGCCCCAATATTAAACATTCTTGATCCTCGACTTGAGAAAGTTTCTTTCTTGCACTTTATTTCACATCAAATTTAACTTGCTGATGTTTGAGTGAATTAGTGATCACCATCTATCAATCTGGCTAGAATGACCAAAAATGATTATATACCTCCTTTAGATTAATAAAAATACTGAAGTTAAACGTTTAATATACAAAAAATTAAATTAAATTAAATAAAACGTAAACGGTCCGACCGATACAAGGGACCGAAAACGAATGAATGCCCGAAGAAGAAGAGTTTTATGAGTATTTTATGACACGTGATCTCAAAACATTTGCTAGAAAATCAAAGTGTTATTCGTGGAGATGTAGGAGGTTATTTGCGTTGGTGTGCGGATGGATTAAATGTGATATAAGGGGTCTTTAATCGCAGTGGTTTTAAAAGAAAGAAGTAACGGATACAGTGTATTTAGAATCTGTATTATTAAAATTTATATTTCTACTCATAGGAGCAGTTATAAGCTATCACAAAGTGGTTTTTAATAATACAGCATATACAGCTAATTAAATTGGCGACTTGATAAAAAGTGTATCACAAGCTCTTAATATTTTTTAACAATAACAATTATGAATGTGAAAGTTCATATCTAGCATATTAGAACTAGAAGATAACAAACGATGATGTATTGACAATATTGACATGCTTATGCACAATTTTAAGTTAAAGAGGGTAGTTAATAGTGGCGATATTAACGATAAAAGAGAATTCTGATGTATAGGTAAAGGTATAATAACAGTAATGAAGACATATCGACATTATCGGCCCCGCCCATGTGGAATATTATATCCCTTCAATCCTTTCGCTTTCGTTCTATCATTATCGCCATAAATGCCACAATGACAAAAGGTTGAACAAGTAGACCTGTAATTAGTAGGTAAACGAAATAAACAAATTAACGCTTTAGGTCCACTTCCTGATCACTCACTCAAAATCCCATGTCAGTGGAAAGGACAGCGATAATTTACCAGATTGTGAAAAAATTTACCTACATTACAATAGTTACATAAAAATATTGCCCATATCGAGCGTACAAGTGTACTTTAAAGCATGGCTGATTTTTTTAAAATTATCAAACAACATTTCTACTAAAATGCCCAGTAAACACGATGCTATGTTGAGCAAATCCTTATGTTCCATATTTCCGGAGGATCTATTACTACAAATGACACTTATAAGCGCCAACCATATTATAAATAAAATATTTAACAATTTGCTTTTTATATTTTCTGTAACAATATATTTTAAAACATATTTATATACAGATTTTATTTAGATCGGTGCTCTTATAGATAACGTACATATTTTGCAACACAGAAATATAAAAATATGTGCACCGGCGCTTAAAAGAAATGGTAATTACGATGACGTGAGGATTATATGTAGATATTATTGAAGTGGACGGGTAAAACTATTTATAGTACTAAACTACTTTTTTTTTTAATCAATCGATGCCTAATAGATAATATATAATTTCTCAGGTGTATGGTTTCTAAATTTAGTGCAGCATAATTTTCGTGTGTAATTTAGCCCATTTACAGATAATTCTGTAACTAAGTAGTAGTAGTATTATTGTATCTTATTCGATGATAATTGATGCGTTTGTGCTAACTGAAAATTGTTGCGGATGTAAACCATGTAAAGGTAACATAATCATGGACGTACTTACATACATTTTGCTTAGGACATATACATATAATAGATACTCTTCTTTAGCGTGTATATTTAAAGCAATTTACTAGTGATGTTAAGTTTGCGAACCTGCATTTGCTTGCAGGTTCCGGTACGGTAACATCGTACTCGCAAAATTCTTCAAGCAGAAACACGTAAATTGTATTAGTATTCACTTAATCTCTTCCGTGCTCAATTTGCTTAACAAGCGACAAAGTTTCGTTATGGTTTTTGAAACGTACACTGGAGGACGTGGGGAAAGTCGTCATTATATGTCCGCTATAGGTCCCCCTGATGTCGAAATGCTAGTCGTCATAGTTCTTCCCAGGTTTCTGAAAGTACGCCTAAAAATAGAAAAATGTATAAGTTATTTAATCTTACCCATGCATAGAGACCGAGTTCACCATTCCATCCCCTAAACTTTCTCGACTCATTTCATCTGCCATAGCAACTTTAAGTTGATGGCCAAAACTGGCTAAATCTTCTCTAAAAGCTTCACTGGCGGGGGTAAGTGCTCCACTTGCGGGTGGCAATGAAGTCGTCTCCTGTGCACAGTCACCTTCACCGTCTATACCTTCCGCATTTTTCTCCAACGGCTCTTTGTCTTCGTCGTCATTATAAATTTTAAAATAGGCAAACGTCAGGTATATCACCGATATTATAAAGGACGGGATAGGGATGGCCATCGCGTACACTAGGTTCATATGAACCTGCCACATGTCCAAATGGCTGATAACTATGCCTGGGTCTACGCGACTATAATAGCAGGAATAATTGCTACCTACTTCCTTGTACTGCTTGAGGAAAGTGGAACAGTTGAGCATTGGGGGATAACCACAACCCTTAACATTAGGCATTAACTTAGCCCCAACGTAATACCATTCGGAATCGTTGCCCATTAGACCTGTAGGTTGTGCTTCAAAGATGTCATCTTCTCTGTCTTGTTGCCTATTAAATATTTGTGTATAATCGTATTCGTCACGTAACGCGCGCTGCTTGCGATACGGGTTAACTTCCGTAGCTCCCGAAGAATTTGCGTCGGGGGCGATTTTTTTATAGTTAACACGTATTTGAGTGCAATTATACATTTCTCTTGTACACCCTTCCCGACACGACGACCATGTACAATTATTAGTCCCTCGGCGTCTTTCCGTATTAACAGTCACGCAAAATGCCGGTTTTTCGTCAAATTCCATAAATATAGTGGTAAAAGCGGGGTCGATGACAAAAGGCACAAGGAATAAGAATGAAAATACACTAAAAATGCCGAGTAGGACAAAGAATGCCGTGATATAGAAAAGCATTTTTTGTTTACATGTGCGCTTAACCTTTTTCTCCTCCATGGTCGCGCTGCGGACACGACTCTTAGGCCCAACATCTGCGGCCGCACTCAAGAAGCGCGAGCGGCTGCGGCTGGCTCACTGGTCATACCGCCAGGCCGCACCGCGCGCTCACATTAATTTAAATAGTTTCGATACTAAAGTCCTTTTAGAAATTAGAATTACGCGGTTAATTACATAGTTTTCATTAACAGTCGCGAACAAAATTAATTTAATTGCCAGTTCAATTTCACTCGATGGCACTCGTAAACCAGATGATTGGTCACACGGAGCACATCCATAGTTGGCTATCGATAGACATGGTATTCGAGGCACTGCGGTATATATTTGCCGTATCGATTTTGGCGCCGGTAGCCGTCAGATGACTCGAAGAGCGTCTGCAAGCGGGGCCCCATGTGACGCGAACCTTCAAGTATTGTAATTTAATTTACTCATTCAACTTAATTTTAACGGAGGCCCTTTTAATGTTAAGAACGGCACGCGGTTACGAGTTATTTTCAGAAAACTAATTGTAAGTAAAAATTAGATAATGTGCTCTACGTGTGTAGGTAAGTTGCGCGCGTTATATTGATTAGGCGACGCCGCAGTGAGCTATTGATCAGGGGTAGTGCGCGCGAGTCCCAGCAATACAGCATCAGGTTCAGTAGAAATGTAGTTGCCTAAAACGGCGCGCTAAAATGCCGAAAAAGAAACCAACACCTATCGAGGATCTCATTATCCCGCCACAGGATAATCGAATATGTGGTACGATTTGTCTTTGCCAAATGACTCTAGTTTTGAGCAGTGTGGCGATTGTGTATCTCACGGTCGCCGTTTATGTTCCGTTTACCAAAGCGTTTCAATCGGGAATTATGGAACAACCGGTCATGTGTACCACGACTCGAAATATTTCGGTGGAAACTTGCGATTGGGGTTCCTGTGGGGAATGGTGTCTTAGCAAAACTTCAGGTTCGTGTGTACAAATTTACGTAAACCTTCGACAGAATGGCTCAACGATTTTATTGGTCGATTGCACCAGCACCGCCAATAAGACCTGCTTTGGTATCGACCACGATAGCGCACCAACAAGCCGTTGCATAGCAGACCAATGTAGAAATTTAACTGGCACCTTCAACTGTACCAAAGGTACTTGCATAAATATAACGGACGCTTTCGAGTGCATTTTCAAAGACACCGATACACCTCTCAAGTGTTCAGGGCGAAGAGGCAAAATTACCTGTATCGAACTCGACGGGTTGTACAATTGTAATAGGGGCACGTGCGAAAAAATTAGGACGCCCTATAATTGTGATCGACGATGTGTTGACATTCCCACGCGGAACAAAAATGTTATTGTTTTGAGTGGGGATAAAGTGTATACGTCACAATGCAATCGAGCTCTAGATATGGATACTGGAGAAGAAGTTTGGAATGAGACTCAAAATCAAGTTATGATGGTGTCGTGCTATAACATAGATAACACAAGTCAAGGAGTTGTCGCTATCGATTGTGTAAACGGTTCCCTGATGGCTAATAATATATTAGGTGACCTCACCAATTTCACGTACCTCAGTTACCTCAGCTTATTCAACGTTGAACCTTTGCACAAGGAGAGGCGCGTTGCACCTCCAGAATCGGACCTGCTAATTGCCAACGATAGTAAACTTTTAATTAATTTGGAGGGCTGTGTAAATACCTTACAAGATGAATGCAAAGACTTCTTAAAAGTTTACGGTAAAGATGGCACGGACCATAACGCTCGCGCGCGCTTCCCCTGTTTCTTCGCAGCCGACAATGTAGGAGTTACAGTAGCGCGATTCAATTTAGCAACAACAACTCGTCAGTTTCTAATTGCGTTCATTTTACCATCGATTTTGTTTATAATTTCGTGTCTAACCTTAATATTTTGTCAGCGTACTGTAGTTGTAGGAGATGACGCCAAGATGAGATTTCAGGGTTGCAACGCTCCAGAGGGTACAACGGAGAAGAGCATGTCTAATAACAACATGGCAGATCGAGCTGGTGGAGATTCCATAATGGCACTATAAATCATACATAGTAAGTGATGAAAAAGTAATGAACAAGTTCTGTACGCTCTGTTGTAGGAAATCCTATTGAACGCTGTTGGAAATTCTTCTTTTGGGAAGGGTGCCCTTATCTATAAAGAATTGCACAAGTAAATACGTTGCACTTTCGTAAATCCGCTTGTTTAGAATGACGTTAAAACAAGTTACGCTCATCTCTCTCGCTGAAACTGCTAAATTTTACACCTCGTTATGTTTGGGCACCGTAGCTTTTCTCTCGGTATTTGCTTTTTTGTTTCTGATTCCGTTCGTAGTTGATCCGGCCATAAATAGTTTATTAGCGGACTACGAACCTGAACCCGTCACTTGTGTCGCAACTGAGCACGTGTACGCGGAAGGTATGCGAAATTGCTCCTGGGCGTCGTGTCGGGAAGGCTGTACTCGCGAAGCAACTCGCTGCCACCAGATATTGGTAAATTACTCCAGACTACCGTTTCGAGATTGGAGACCTACCGCATCTTTTCACTGGGACGTCGCAGATACGCGCTTTCTCATAAACGCCGAAGGTTGCGGATATCCTCCTTCGGTGAATTGCTCAGAATTTTCGCGGCAATACGGGTACCAAACGGCCGGAACCCCATTTCCGTGTTACTACAGCCGTGCCTACCCCGAAATGGTGATAGCGAGATACTCCTGGGATGATACTCTGCGCCACTTAGTATTGTCCATTGCCATTCCTAATCTACTGTTTGCAGCATCAATTGGACTACTCAGCTATTGGTACTGTCCCGGTTGCGGACGTGCTTGTCACAAATACGTCCATCATTTTCCAGATGAGTACGTGGATCCTTTTAGATCTCCTTTTACTAATTCTTGTGTTTTAGCGATGAAGATTACGACGATGATCCATATTAATTCATTACTCGCTTAGTTTTAATGAATTTTGCAAATTCGTGTTAATAGGATTAGGAGCACCTTAATAACATCAGCTTGTGCAATATACCATACCTACACTTATGCATGGATTTTATTGTTATTGCTACAATTTTCTCTTTACATAGTGTTCAAATTTTATAAAATAAAAATTTTGTTATAATTAATTCGTGTGTTTTTTTGGAATATCTGCGGGAGTATCGATTAAAAGAAAATTGTGGAAAGGCGCTGGCGTATAAATAAGACGCTTGCGCTTGAACGCCTATTGACGCCCTCGTCCTCATAATCGTTGCTTGTGTTTACGTTGCCCCTTCGTCCACATGTAGTGGCATTGGAGTAAACTGTGCATTCATCACACCGTGCCTTTTCCTGAAGGATGGGACGTCGTAATAAGTGCAAACCTCGACTTATACCTCAACAGGACAAACGAATATGCGGTAGTATCTGTTTTTGTCAGTTAATGGTGGTTATAAGTTGTGTATCGCTTATTTACTTAACAGTGGCCATTTATATACCCGCCTATCGAACATTTAATTCCGGTTTTGAATTGACTCCTGTAATGTGCCAAACTATTAATACTAGCATGATGAATAACTGCAGTTGGGCCTCTTGTGGAGAATGGTGCCTGACGAAGACTTCGGGATTTTGTCCACAAATTCATGTAACAACGCGGCAAAATGGAACAACGTTGCAATTGCAGATGTGTACGAATATCAGCTCCGTGTCTTGCCCAGAAGTAAATCCCGAAACTCTAAAAGTATACAACTGTAATAATGGGAGTGAATGCAGCACCCTTACCGGGTTTTTTAATTGTTCAAAAGGTCACTGCAGCAACATGTCTCCGGCATACTTATGCCATTATAAGGCTGATGGGGTAATCATAGATAGTGATAAGGACAATATAAAATTGAATGGGTTTTTCGAGTGCAAGGATTCGCGGTGTACCAAAGTGAAACGTGCGTTTAGTTGTGATAGGTTCTGCGACCATATAAATACGACTGGAATTAATGTTTATATTAACATTTACGAGACTTTGCATCTTGCTAACTGCAAGGAAGCAGTTGCAACCACCGCGACCAATGGTAAAGAAGATGGATACCCTATCGAATCCACGACAGTTTGGAAACAAACTTCTGAGGACGATGTAGTTATGATTTCCTGCTATAGCATGGTAGCCGAAGGAGAAACCCTAAAGTAATAAACGACAGGTTTTTATACAGTTTGCTTATTCTTATTTTTTAGCTTAACAGACTGCATTAATGGAACCATATTTAAATATGCCGATATTCCGAAACCCGAAATCAATTTTACCACTTTTTGGGCGCTTTCTGAGAAATATAAAGGATATATTGACACAACCCAAAAGTTTCTGCCCATGCAGTCAAATATCACGATTTATAACTCTTCCTATCTACATATTAACTTAGATGGATGCGTCAACACGTTGCGAGGAGAGTGTAAAGATTTTTTACATACGCACGGAAGAGATGGAAGAAACCAAACCGCATCCTCTCGATTTCCCTGTTTCTATAAAAAGGTGAGAAAATGACATCCTTGAATCGTTTTTAAACGTAAGTGTTTCAGAATGATTCCTCTTTAGTGCTGGCCCGTCACGATCTTAACAAAACATGGCACGATCTTATTATTGCACTTAGCGTTCCATCCGTCGTGTTTATAATCTCCTTTATAAGTTTGTGCACAATTATGCAAACCGTAAAGGTTGGAGATGACACGAAAATGAGATGCAAGTACTGTATGGGGAAGAATGATTGTGAACAATCGGAGGTGATGATCGCGAATAGCAAATACGAGATGTCATCTCCAGATGAACCTTTAAGAAAAGACGAAACTCCATTAATTAGAACTTAATAATTTCGCATAGAAACTTCCGTTAGTTCACTATTTTTCTTCCTTCCTTAGTTTTTTACCGACACAGAGTGGAATTAAGTATAAATTACCTCTAAACAGGAGGCGCTTCCATATTTTTGATAAACGCTCTGTTGCAAAAATCGTTTAGTTATTAAAAAAAATGGTTGCTCAGGAAGACTGCATTAATGGAATTTCTCTCGTCCTTATGAAGTTACAAACGTCCAATGAATTAGAGAAAAATGTCTAATTATTTCACAAATTAAACACATTTGACGATGATTAATGATACCACATCAATTACGTAAATTAACTATCGATTTATAATCAAGAAACGGAGAGCTTTGCCCATGTTTGTTCGTCAATTTTCTACGTACTGCGACGTTATTGCGTTTCTTACGTATATCCATCTATCGATATTTTCATTATGTGCATTTTAATTAAAAAGACCACATAAATGCCTTTACAACACCAATTTCGCATATCTACAATATTTGACATGACTTTTTAACTTTTGCGATTATTATCATGTGCAATGCAGTTCTCGTTGAAACCATATCAGCGACCATTAATTCTAAATCTAGCGCAATACTAGACTAGACCTCTAAATTTGCATTCTAATGAGATTCATTAGACACCTGAAAAGTGACTTACCAACCTAATGTGCTTTTCGGGACCATTCCTAATCACAATGAATTAATTCTAAACGTGGAAATAGACAATATTTCAAATTTAAAAACCGAAATATCTGTTACAGCCATTGGCCTGACAGTATTAATGTTTCACCTTTTGACCAAATACTGTGAGCTTATTTATGTGTACTCTGCATCTGTAATGCTAAAAGAAACTTTGATCGTAATAAATGTCTTATAATTGTGCCTTCGGTAGTGTTGCAAGTATAGGTAATGAAAACTATTTACAATTATTTATTTTGGTATGACTATCTTACGCTTAAATATTAAAAGTGCTATGTGTGCAAACACCAAATAATTAACGTAGATTAGAAAATTACGAATGAAGAAAATTAGATATACCAATATATTTACAATGAGAATAATGTGTATACTTGTCCATTATCATTGTAGCACCTTTTACACACTTAGTTTAGATAGTTAGTCAAGACCAACGTTTGATTCGTGTTTCCTCCGAAACTCATTTCGTATCAGTGCCGAGAAGGCCACTTACTTTGATATCTAAAATGTGGTAATTGGTGGGGCCAAGTATTTTTTTTTAATTTTTAAGGGTTTGTCTGAACCAATGCTTCATGTCTTCATTCGGAATGTCGATTTTGTTGCATATTTGTTGTTATTCGTCCTCAGTTATTGCAATTTTGCTCAAAATATGTTAAGATATTAAATGTAGTCTAACAATTTCTATTATAAATAAGATGTTAATGTTCAAATATTTACTAAGCAGGTGTTTTTATTATGTAAATGTTTAAATGTATTGTCGTTAATAAAATGAGAAAAGATGGAAAAAATTCCTATTTCATTTATCCTTGGCAACATTATTCACACCTATTTTATTAAATAAATAAACGCTATGACTTTTTTGTTTTCATTTTCGAATAGTTCCAATAGTACGCAATAAAAACAATTTATAGATAAAAGAAAATTAGAAGTCATCACCCCAAAATGATACCTTACTAATATATTATCCACATAATGGTCTACAATTTTGTTGCACAGTAGTAACGATTGAATATTTACAAAAATGGTTACTAATCGAATAATTGAACCTACTACGTTTCAAGTTGCATTCCTCAATGACAGTCAAAATGTTAGATAAAAATATAGCTAGAGGGACAGAATTAGAAAACCCTAGGAGAATAAACAAATTAGCTCAATGTTGCGAATAAGAGTGCTTTGCGACATATTATCAATATGTTTATTCATTTCTCGATACGCAACGTAAAAATGAATGAATGCATATACAGGGTGTCCAATTAGTGCGTGCGGTATCGGATGCAGGCCCGTAGCCAGGTGGCAGACAATTTTCTTTATATTCTTTTTATTATTATCTTATTATTATATTATTAACATTTGATGTGTCAATTATCATTGGAGGTTTAAATGTATCCTCGCCAGGAGAGAAAAAGTTCGAATAATGTCGCAGAGCTCACATTATAATATACCCGCTATCGGCAAACTGGCCGATAGGCAACACACAATACAAATTCTCCTAAATATTGTTTTCCCTTTGTGAGTACTATACCCTCAAACATTTTTGAGATATTAACAATTAAGTTTTCACATCGCCAGGAGATGCGTTTCGTTTAGGCCATGATTCCGCCCTTTTAGAGTACCTTCCTCCGACACTCCGTTCTGCAGATATTTGCACTGAAAGTTTTGTCTTCACCAGTGGTTGTATCTCGTCCAGACGTTCTACTTGTCCTTTATGAATACCCTCTTCCAGCACTTCATTTTCAAGATATTTTCTTTAACTTGAGCAGTGGATATGGATTTGTTGACACCTGCAAGACGTGATTTATTTCTTATTTCAACAGTTACAGGGGCAGCGAAAACCTCAACGCAAATCTGGTGCGTTACGTACGTGACTCCCGCTCAGACGTGTGTACTCGAAGTTCACTGCCTGGTGCGTCATGTGCAGACATCCAAAGTCATGCTTATTCAGAGATATGTTTCCCGAATCCAAAAGCTCCATAAGCCCAGAGCTTGGAAAATGTTTCCAGGAGACATGTGAGACCCTCACTCGCGATAAACGTATATCGGCCGCGTGGAGAGCCCCAGTGCCCCCACTCTTTTGCACCACGGAAGGAAAAGGAGTCCAACGTCAGATCGATAACTTCCTGCCTAGGTACACCAGAAGGTGGTCGCCCGTCGAGTTTGTATCAGTGCTGCCCCACGCAACATGCTGTGCGTTTGCATCACAGCCAACCACAAGAACGAGCCCACCATTTTGACAGTACTCTATCGACATAAATGCAAGTCCTAGGGTTTACTGGGGTGTCCCTCTTATACCATGCGATCAAAAATGAGTTGTTGTCGAGTGACCTTTGGAATTTTTGTTTACATGGGAAATCGTACTTAACTTAAACTTCCAAAGGCGGCTCGACAGCAACTCATTTTTGATCGCCCGTTAATAAGGTCCTCCACCTGACCCAGACGTCTTACTCGTCCCCTGTAAATCCAAGGTTCTTGTATGATGCATACGTCTGTCTGCTTTACAGCATTTTGCCGGCATATTGAACAAGTCGACCCCTTACTGTGCTGCAAATTGCTCTGTAAGAAGGTTATCTAGTCCATCGGATTGATGTACTAGGTTTTCCCTCCTTCCCCAGTGATACCAAGAACCGCCACACGAGCAAAACCGAAAGCGAAAGCAAATCCCGACTTCCCATGGAGGTCGATAACGACGGAATGGGCCCCTTCCGTCGCACCTGAACTGGGTCTCGCTGTTCCGGTGGAGCCCTTTTCCTTACTTACCTTCAGCAGCCGGAGCACTCGCTCTCGTCACAAATGGGACGTGCGAGACCCCCACGTTCGCTTGTAAGTTCTGGCGCTGGCGTGCTTGATAGGATACCTCATCGGCACCAAAATGCGAAGAGGACCCTACCAACTGCTTCCTGCGGAAGAACGTCCTCCATAACCTGGTCCTGAAACCAGGGTTTTGTTTCTGGAGGCGCTTTAAGATGGCGGCCGTGTCATCTGGGAGCCCGTATAACATAGCCAGGATTCCATCGGAACCCTGCCAGCCAAGAGAAGGGTCCCCCACCATCTCGCCAACAACTGCATTCAATGCAGCCATAATGCACCTCGACTGTAGTTCAGAGATGTCCACCTCCGGGTGCGACACCGGAACAATGGCCACCCTGAGCGCAGTCGCAGCGATTTGCGCATAGGTTCGTTGTGCACCCGTAACTTTAGGTGCTCCAGAACATTTGGGTTTTTTTTTAGGCTGCCCTGAAGCAAACCCTGGAGCACTTTCCTCCGATCTGAAACACTTGGTACCTGACGTCGGGTTGAGCCAACGACCCAGACACAGCCTTAGGCTCTGGCTCGCTCGACCCAAGGTTTTACCCTCGCGCCGGCGCTTCTTGGAGCTCATCACCAGGTCCTGCGATGGAGCCGTCTCCTTTTTCGTGGAGAGTGTCCGTTAGTAGACCCCTTGCGGGCCCGGATTGGTACACCCCCCCCCCTCCTCCCAGCTAACAAAAATTAAGAATGTACAGGGTGTGTTTTTTAGAGCTACAAGAATCTATGAATGGAAAAACTAATCAGGATAACATTCTGCATAACTTTGCCTATTTGTGCGACTTGATACCTTTTACGGATCACGAGATCCCTATAGTGAAAGTGAAAAAAAAACTCACCCTGTATGTAGACCTTCCCAAAAATTAACGATTTCATTCCTATACCATATTGTTGCATTCATCAGGGACGTCAAAGTGTTTTTGGTTCATGTTCAAATGAAAGGAAGTATATTTATGTAGGTACCTTGTTTGCGAAGTGAATCACAAACGTTACGTTTTTTGTATACGCAAAACAATTACAAATCGAGATAATGAATTTGTTTACGGTTCATTACAAATTGTTGTATACTAACATTAACTTTATGCCTGTGAATAATATCACAAAAAATGATACTATAAGGTAGGTAAAAATTGACTCATTTTTCTTGATGGTAGAGGGTAGAGACATCTACGTTTTACAATTTAAAGTATTGAAAACCATTACAATTCTTGCCATAGACCGACGCTTCTGATAAAATCAATAGCGGAAGTTTCGAACATTTCACCTGTGGCATCATCTGAAAGCATTTTCCAATATAAAAGGAAATTGATTTAGATTGCAGATTTAGGTTGCGTAACCTACACTCTACAGGATTCTACCGCACCTCGGCGGTGAAGCAAAATCCAATATTGTAGTTACCATTATATTCCAGCTAGCATTGAAAATAATACACAGGCAGATGGCGCCTAACTTTCCTCGTTGAATTATATTTCACTTCGCACAAAGGGTACTAACGTGTTTCTAAACAATTAAGCATACTGTTCGAATAGTTATGGATCAATAAATAGGTGGTAAAACACAATATTTATATAACGATTGGTGCTAATTGGTTAGAAGATTAAACGTTAAATACCAATTATTTGGGATAACAACCTGCATTGGAAAAGTAATCCAATATAATAATAGCGGTCATTAGTTCTAAATGTTAGATCCAATTAAAACTAAACGTGCTTAGAATTTTGGAAATAAAACCATGCGCCACCAACTGTCAATACATAATCCCTTAAAGTATAATATCGCACTAATTAGTCTGTTAAAAATCTGCAAAAAGTGATTTAGTAAAGTTTGAATTTGTTGCCTACCGAGGCGCTCTTTACTAATTAAAAAAGTAAAACGTACAATTTTAATTACTACTCAATTTGCAGATTGAATAATGAATTTAGGGAATAACCGAAACTAAAACGTGATAGCCTACAGGGAATTCTGTACATTGTATTTCACCCTCAGCACATCTATAGGGGAGTATATTGACAAACCATTAAACAATAAACACGGATAGAACAAATTAATAAATTAATTACTTAATTTAAATTAACGTACAGGAATCTTTCCAAATTCGATTTGTTAATTGATATATGTAATTAAACAATCAGAGTGCATATTACTCCAGACAAGAATGGACCTTTTTAATCATTGTAACATTTCCTATACCGCTTCAATAAAATTTCCGCCGCGAGTCGGTTACTACGAAAATTCAAAACGTAGGACAAAGGATTGCTGCAACGCTAGTGGCGCCCGTCGTCGCGACGTCATCCGTTTTATACTGACCATTGATATTAAAACATGGTCCAGTAATTTGTGTTTCCATTCCACTTTAAAATGTGCTCGGATTTCAAGTTATTTGCTTGCATTTCGGAGCTGTTTTAAGGATTAAATAAATTTCTCAGTTTTTTAAACGCCCCGTACACGTTAAATATACTTGCACAATATTTAGTGGAATCTATAAAACCCTTCGCAACTTTGCCATAAAACTTGGGCGATTTGTATTCAGCGCCATCCCTTAAGTGTTTGTTATCCCGTCTTAACTCACTTTATTGCTCACGTTGTACGTATGTAAGTGTGTTGTAAGGGAAGACACAGATTATTTCTAGGACAATGCAAGTCGCAGTCTATTGTGTTTGGTTTATATTTAAAATTAATTATGGTTTTATGGTTTACAGATTTTGGAATGTTTTTTTTTATTAATTAGCCCTATCGGGATTGATGCCCATGTGGCTAACAGGAATGGAAACAAAATGACAAGGATGACACTCTTCACTCCATGCGGTCTTTCATGGAGACTTTTAATCAGAACAGTGCGGTTTTAATCGGTGACGTGTATATATTAATTGACATTAACGCTTAGCACATTATAAACCAGTTCCACATTCCCACCGACGCTTCTTGATTTGGAGAATATGGAACATCCCTCTCCAAGGGCAAATGGGTTTTAGTTTTTAGCATCGCCACCCCCATCTCGTTAGCTCCATCAAGTTAACCCCCCGTCCAGTTCAAAAAAGTGTAATTAACATTTTTAAATAGTGCGTTGTGCTAAATTGTGTTGATCCAATTTTAATTTGTGCTGATTTGGAAAATCAGTGTGCCTTGAATCGAAACGGAGGGCCCAATTTTATTCTCAGCCCCCAAAAGTATTTTTTCAATTTTGTGTTTTGCTCAGCATAGGAAGATTTACACATGTACCGATTCACAGAGAACGTGAAAATAAGTTTGGCGATAACCAGCAGTTAGAGCCAGCCACAATCTCTTGGGACCTAAAAGTTGCGTTCCGTTTTGTCTAAAGTCGAGCATGTGACAAAAATCCAGGTTTACTATTCGTTTAAAGGGGTATACTATAGTCGAGATCGTAACAGTTAGTTACCAACTCATGCCTGGTCTTCTCATATTATCAAATTTTGATTTTCAAATAATGTTACATTCCCACCAAAATTATTTTGGTCGCTAGCTCATTTCGAAATGTTTTCAATGATATTGGACCTTTTTCTTCTTTTCGACTTAATTTTGCTGACGGTTGAACGTGAATTTTGCACAAAAATTAAAACTACACTGCCTCGAAACTTAATCTGAATTCTTCGTCAACTATAAATCCACGCCGCTAAAACTTCTGGGTCATTGACTTAAATATTTTTAACCGCTCGACGTAAACACTATCGTGACTTAACTACCAAATTCTTTTATTCACAATTATTCTTCTCTATCAATAAAACTCATTTTTTCCAGTCAATGGGATCCCTTTTTGAGCTGTCAATCATAGCCTACGTCGACTTTCTTTTGCTAATTTAGCGGTTCCCATAAAACTTCATAGCGGCGTTAACTTTGTCGCGCCCCACGACCTCCTAGCCCAGCCTTCACACGCACCGGGGCCTAATCCAGAACACTGGCCCACATAAAAAATTAGAAAATCCTACTAAAGAAATATGTCCATGATTTCCGGTTAAAAAGTTGGGAAAACCAAGATTAATTTTTTTATTTTTCTTTTGTTTCTCTTTTTGGGGCAGGAGTATTGTTTTTCGTTTCAATATTTGCAGGGCATTTCTTACTTTTACTTTGTAACAAAAACACTATCAAGACCTAACAACTGACAGTTTTCTCCGTTGCGTTCTTCTCCTTCTTCTCCACTTCTGTACGATGTTTCGCCAATTTGTTTTTGCTGCTCAGTAGTATATTTGTTTTCGATTTGTTCAATCCTGACTGCATCGTTCAAAATTTATTACATGATTTTTACTGTTCTATCACGATCTTCTATATTATATCCCAATTTTCTCTTTTCTTCTAATGAATAATTTTTTGAAAATGTCTTGCTATATAGGATGTTTCTACTCAAAGTGGACAACGCAATAGGGGTTATAAAACTAACACTTTTTTAAAGTCATTTTTTTCAGGTTGGCTTTTGTTCCCGAATGGTGGACCTTTTTTTGTAATTCCTCTATACCGATTTCAAAACATCAAGTTTTTTTTTATCAGCAGTTTAATATCTGCAACTTTTGTACAACACTTTTTTTCAAAAAATTTACAACAAAATAGTATTCATTTTAAATTCTGGAAATTTTGTGCTATTCAATTTACATAATTTCAAATGAAAACCTTGATTTTTTCCAGCCATTTAAATTTTTTGAATTTTAGATACGTGTAAAATTGTATATACAGGGTGTTACAGGACCGCATGTAAAAAAAAATGAGTGATGAGGGGATCAGGACAAGCACTTTTTCCAAATACACCGAGGGTGGCTCCCAAACGAAACACGTTGGACCCTGTATACCGGTTCATATGATTAGTAGGATTGAGTTAGTCAAACGTGCTACTCAGAACGCGTGAATTGTTGAGCAGAGATAGCGGTAAACCGTCCAGTTTCGTTGGTTCCGTCTAGATAGAGCCGAGATAACGTAAATAGATAGAAATAAGGGCCTGCGATTCGGTAAAAGGGGACGCTGGTTTCAGGGAGGGGGCATCGGCCGTATTAACGTATATTAGTCTTCGAGAAAAAAACAAGAAAATGTGAAAAAAGTATAAAAGTCAATTAGAAAATAAACGAAAACCGTCCGTGCGTCCAAGTTCGAAAATGGTGACAGTTCTAAAAATAAATTGACAGTAAAAGAAAGCCAGATTTGGAGGTAATTTCAACCTTGTAATTACCGTGAACGTGTCGGCGTTTCGGTGACCTCATTAATAGGAGATTATAGTAAAAAGTTGCTTCGTCAAATAGGGGCAAATCAGTATTGACAATTGTGGAATAAATTTATACAATTACAAACAGATGGTTCCGGTGAATAAATCATAGTGCCGTTTCAATTAAAGAAAGACTCTTAATTCGGAAACGAAAAATTAACCAGTTTCAGTGGAACTCGTTTGACTTTTTTTAGTATTTAACATATTGCGGAAGTAGAAAGCTTAGTTAGAAAGCTTAGTTTGAAAGCATATACGAAAAGGTAGTCGTCCGAAGAAGATTCATGACAAACTTCAACTGTATTTTCACCCCTATTTTATCCACTTCTAAGCCGCCATGTTTTCAAGAAAGGTAGTAGGTACCGTTTGTGCTCTAAGGAAACCATTGATTCTCGAACACATTTTAATTAAGGTAACAGCGAACTGGTTCAGCACTTGGCACCTTAACTTAAACCCGTCCAAGTCAAAGGCAAAAATTTTCACACTAAAACGGATCAACAATCCGCCATACATAACAGTTAACAATGAGAATATTCCGTGGAACCCAGATGACCGAGCCGTGAAATACCTAGGCATACACCTTGACAAACGATTAAGTTGGGGGAACCACATCAACAAGAAACTCAACGAAGCCCATACCCGCCTAGTCCAACTCTACCCAATCATCAACAAAAAATCACCATTAAAAATACCATGTGGGACACTGATATATACCTCTGTTATCAGACCTCTACTAACATATGGCTGCCCAGTATGGCGCAACGCAAGACCCACACACCTTAAGAAGATCCAAACCTTTCAAAATAAGGTCCTCCGCATGGTGCTCAACGCGCCATGGTATATAAGGAACCAGCAAATCCATCGCGAAACCAGCGTTCCAATGCTCAACGAAGTCTACAAAAACATGTCTAAACGCTACTTTAGCAATCTGCCAAGCTGCCCGGCCACCAAAAACTACCCAATCGGAAGAAGAAACATTCATCGACGCCTGAAGCGCAAGCTGCCACAAGACATTATGTTAAACAGTTCAAGTGACAATGAGTGAATCTATAAATTAATTAAATAATTTTCCAAATTTTTAGTTATGGGCTAACTACCCTCTAGTGCCTAAAACACGTGACAAGTAACTGTCCAAACAGCCGAGCAAAGTAGACTCTTACTGAACGGGCTTAATTATACTTAAAAAAAAAAAAAAAAATTAAGGTAACGTATCTTTTTTGATTTGTATACAAAATAATGAACGGTTTCCTTTAAGAAATTGCATTAAATTTCTTTTAAAAGTACTCAGGATATTCTCAAACAAATCGATCAGTGTAAATTGATTGCACGGAACGTATTTGTCTTCATTTTTTTGGAAAGAGAAATTGGATTGATTTTGATTTTTCAAAATATATTCAATCTGTTCTGATTCCTTTAATTATGAAAGTTTATTTGCAAGAAAATAATCTTTGACGTTCTCTCACTAAATTTTTACATATAACAACTCTGCCTAGCAACCATAACCGCCCAACCATTGTTCAAAAATATAAGAAATCATTTAAATAATTTGTAATAAAAAAATTGTCATGCAGTAGAGAGTTAATGTTATTTAGTACGAACGAGGTGTTTATTTAACAAATATAGGTAAGTATTGTAGCGAACATTCCAGAAATTTCCATAGACATCGAGGAAAGTACGAAAGCGGATGTGATCTTTCCGAGAAATATTTTATTCTCGAATGTTCGCGACCGCTCGGGAACATTCGACTTTACTATATAAGCAAATCGGATTGCGTTACACTTCGATAGTTTCTTGTTATGATATAAATTGTGAGTGATAAATTGTAATTACTGTTATAAATTAATCCATTTTAAGATTCTTGTAAATTTATTGTTAATTAATTGTTATAAATAAACCACGTAATTCAATTTACGTTACAGTATTAAACATTTTAATAATTTTGCGTACATACACATAAAATGGTTGGCCGTTAAGTACAAACGTGCAAATGTAAATATTCCTAAACATCTACATGAGATATTAGAAAATGCGAAAAATCGGGATTGTATTTCTTTACAAGGATAAGTAACTTTAAAAGTTGTGGAAAATTAGTAATAAAATTTATGTTCTTAATGCAACTTTACTGCTGATGTGTGAAGCAAAAATTTACGTCCCTCGCGTCGTATACAATATTTTATGTCCATTAACTATATCGAAGAGAACTGTGAACGTGAACACAATAGGTTACGTTAACAGAAAATTGCTTTTCAGTTCATTTAGCTACCGTAATACTCCTCGAGTAAGTGAACTAGGGTTTGTAGTGGTTGTTTTGAATTGCTAATATTTTAAAATTATTTCGCAGATACAGTCCAGGCATATAAAACAGAAGTGTCTGGTTGTAATATAGAACAATGGAATTTCAGTCGTATTTTCCATTTCTGTATATGCCGTTACATTCATAAAGCTTTCAAGACAAATAAACGGTGTCAAACAGAAAGAAACATTGATGCAATTTCCTGAAAACTCAAATTATTTAAACAGAGTCATTGAATAAAGTGCTTATTCAATGACAGTATAAATGCAGCATCCACGAACAAAAAAACTAACGATCGCGATATGATCATTTGATTCTATGATTTGCATACATCAGGGGGTGGTAATGCGGCATTTTCGTTCTCGTAGCAAAATGGATGCTTAGTGTCAGGTTTTCAGGGAATATATTAAGAGTCTTCTTTACCTAAGCGCAACTTTGGAGAGACATGATATTCTTGCTCTTGCTTTGTCAACTCCTGTCTTGGTCCTTAGTTAGTACCCGCCGACACTGTGCAGCGACGCCACTTGCTACACTCAAATTGTTGATTTACCGCCCCCCACGATACAGACTTTATTTACAAAAAATATGATTTCATTTTTTGGTCGGTTTACTTCTTCCATAAATCGTCTTGATCGAGAGTAAAAAATAGAACAGATTAGCGTAATAATCGGTGCAAAACATCTAATCTTTAAACAATCGGTTTCAGTTGCTATAAACTTAAAAAAAAATAGTTTTTGTAGATAAAGGTCTAAATTTATAAAATAGTTCTTAAAATTTTTTTTTGAAAAACAACTTGCGTTTTTATGGCGGGCGCTCTTATGGAAATTTACATTGGGTGCAGTGGGTACAGAAGACTCTTAAAACCCAAAATCCGCATAGGCGTTCGCAACCACTATTTTATATCATGGTACAAACGCCCTTAGCTAAATAGTCAGCTTTAACCCCAAAGAGTTGTGGAACACAATTGAATTAGCGATAAATTAATACATAATTGAGTGTGACTTTGACCATAGACTAGTGTAATTAGTCCATGCTTTGACGTATTGATAAACGCAGTGGCGGATTTAAATTTTTTGCGCCCCTTGGCACACCGAAAGATATGCGCCTCAAAATAATGTTTAAATTACAATAAATTTTAAAATAAAAATTAAATTATAACATGAAATTCTGAAAACTAATATGAAAAGAAACTATCTACCAATTCCAATTTATTTCATAATTTTAATTAAACATTTTTGTCATTTGTAACTTGTTAGGGGACTTATTTTAAAACTTAACATATTACATAAAATAAATATAGTGCAAAAAATGCCGCCCCCTAAAGCTGCCGCCCCTAGGCACGTGCCTAGTGTGCCTATGTGTACATCCGCCGCTGCTGATAAACGGAAGCCTGACAAAGAAATGATCTGCGGTTATTCAACACGAAAATAAAGTTTTTGAAAATTCCAAAAAACATTTCTATTTTTCAAAAAATAACGTTGGTCTCATTATTTGCATGTTCCGGATTTTTCTAGCGCGATAGTTTAGGCGTGCACCACCTTGGGATAAGAATTCTTGCAGATTGTTTACAAAAGCAGAAAGGGAAACGGAAATTTTTGGATTTTTGGAGTTATAGCTCCCACACTAAAAATGTTTGTTGTCTCTACTAGAGCCTGCTATAGTAGTAGGTACTGAGTTAGCACTTGTAGTACTCCACTGTTACTTTTTCTTTCCATCCCTTGGTCCTACAAGCTGCACATATACCTAACACAGTATGGTAGAACTAGCACTAAATTTCAATTGTTCACGTACAGATCTTAATGTTATAAAGAACCTTCAAAGAAGAATTGAATTTTAAGCTTATGAGATCGAATAATGCAGCAACAATTTGCAAAAAAAAGGCGAACATGAGATCTACACCTCTCGATCAGGCTGACAAGATCGAATGACACAATATCTAAAAATGAAGACTATAAATTCAAAGTAGTCACTTCCCCTATTTAGAATTAATATTCAGAGTTTAAAAGGTTACCAGTTACTCCTTAATTAAAACGATTTGAAACAAAGCTATTACTTTAAGACTGCTATTTCCTTCAGAACGTAAACCCCGTGTGAACTGAAGCGAGAGTAAAAAGTGGGACAAACAACTAAATCTGGAGTCGACATCTACCAAGCTACGAAACCGTTCGCGCCGGAGGGTACATATGTTTCTTCCATTGAACTGGAAATCATCAGCGAAATAATGCTTTACATTTCGTTTTATGTAAACATTCGCGTAACGCTGTTTACTTTCCTATAGGGTTGAAATGTTTGAAAAAGAATTAAAGAGCACTCCAATTGGGAAAGTATTGCTTGAGGCTGCGTTATGTATTTCTTTCAATGATCAAATTTGGCTGCAGTATTTTTGAAGAATTTGTATTTCCACATTTCAATCTTAGAGAAATAAAATGCCCCCCTGAAATTTTATATTCATTTCAAAAAGGATTCCATCATTAGGGGTAAGTGTCTTTTCTCAAATTGATGGACGGAAGATAGTAGTTTAGTACAAAAATAGAATAGATTTTGGATTGACGGTTATGCTAACGCAGAGTGTAATTAGAGGGGACAACTTTTATTATTATTATATGTACAGAGCGGTCCAAATTGGACACTTTCTTATGGAATTGGTATATGAGGGTATCATAATAATTTTAATTTGCTCATTTTGTTGTCGTTAATTTAAATAGTTTAAATATTATGGAAAAACCCCTTAAGATATTACTGGCAAGTGTAATATTTTCAATTAGCCAACAAGGTTTCTATTTTATGTGTATTTTAATAAAGCTGGGTTAATTTTCAGTTAGTTGGATTATATTATTACTCATTTAAAGAAATAAGATTATTAAATTTACAATATAGTTAAGCTAAAACTATTATGAAACGAAGGTCAATTTAGCTGTACCTATAGGTGATAAATTAGGGTTTGGCCATTTTATCTTTATTACGCAATCAAGTCCATAGAGTTTATCATTTGGAATATTAAGTAACCCCAAATCTACGAAAAACGGCGTTAGTATCTTGGTGTGTGGAGGAATTTAAATAATTGATAATTTTAGATTCAGTATACTTGACCGTGATGCATTTTTAATTTTCATTATCTACCAGTTCGACAAGTGATTTCCTATGTTAAGGGAGGTCTAACGGATTCAGCTTTTCTTTCAAGGGGTACAAAAGACTGTAATCCTACCAAAGGACTAGTATTAGTGAACTTAAATGCAAAATTGAAACAAAATGTCCAAAAATCCTTTGTTTAAATTCGATTTTTATTCGTAAATGTAATACAAGATGTTCATGCAAATAATTCTCATGGGTCGATTCCTTTAGGAAAATTACTTCAAACAAGTAACTACTTTATACAAATTAAAAATTTAAAATAACTTAACGGTTACTTGTGTGGGTAATATTTTCTTCTGGTAAAAAATAATATTCTCTCTTCTTGGAAAATGCGCTTTCCTTTAAAGATCTCCGGACACAGAATGCAAAACAAAAATGATTTTCCACTATGTTGACATTAATTCTGCACAATTTATTCATTAAAATTTATTGCGCGTTTGTCTTTAAATTTCCTGCCGTATGCCGTTGTACACAAAATGTTATTTATCGCACAAGGTGCTGTCCGAATGCCTCACTGAACTTTCAGAAACTTGCTTTCAACCGGCCGTTACTGTTAACGATACCAAAAAACTTGTTTATTGATCACGAGATCCTGAGATGTAACTTTTGGTGTTGAAACGTATTGGTTTATTTACGAGAGTACCTACGTTCACGTGCGAATGCGTCTTTTAGGCGCCCCTTCCCCTGCAAATGTTGAAATGTTAACCTAGTTCAGTCACGTGTGACACAATGGTCTAGTGACTAAGACACCCGGTTTGCACTCGGGCGGGCCGAGTTCGATTCTTTGGTACAACAATTTTTTTTTCAAAATGCGTACGGTCTTACTACGAACTCGGCTAACCTCCCCTTTTTAACGCACAATGAAATTACAGGGAACTCGCACTTCGTCACGAGTTTACCTGTTTTTTTCAAAATTTTAAAAATGAAAAATATTGATATTAGATTGTAGATCACAAAACGTTAAACATTGTATAAAAAACGGATATTTTGTGATGCTGGCTAAAAAAATGACTTTGATGACACTGATGGTCAGATTGACTTCAAGACTCAGTTGTCATAACGACAACGGTTTTTATATAGTATAGGGTAGAGTTTTAATAAATACGTCTGTATGCGATGGGGAGAATCTTGCATCTTGTTTCAAAACGGATTTGTAAGCTGCGATAAAAGTTTAACCTCTCTTCGTATTTCTTCTTTAACGAGTTATATGTTATGCGTTACACTCCATATATTGTACTGGATTTATGAGTATTATTTCTTCGCTCAATCTGTGATTTACAAATTGTAAAATAATAATGGGCAATAACTTTTTATTATGGTATTGTTTGCGGTTGCTTTGTACATTGCTCTACATTGTTTCTATCTCGTCAAAATGAAGACTTTATCTGAAATATTGCTTGCTATATTCTCCATTAATTTGGTTTGAGAGGAGCATCCAAAGATAAAAGGGAGAGAAATGATTTGAACAAATTTTCAAAATTTCAGATGACAAACCCTGTATGCCTTTTGACTAGTTAATAGATCTTAAGACGCAATCATGATTATAATACATTCATGCAAAAATCGTAATTTACTTACTAGTGCTTTAAAAAGGGGCGATTGTATCTCCACCACTGTGGTGAAGAAAATTTATGCACTAAAATTAATAACATTAAACACCTTTTGCATTGCTAAGCATTGCAGGGAAAATACACTGTTGGTAGTATAAGGATTATCATTTTTGGAATTAGTAAATAACCGTAAAAATAACTACCGAATTTGATCGGTCTACTTTAAATTTTGCACAAGAAAAAAATCTCAAGCACTGAATTAATGTGTGCGGAATTTCCCGCATTTCTTAATTAATAGTCTATTTTGACGTTAGGGTTAGCTTTATCATGTGTTAGGGGAAAGTTGAAGATACAGGGTGTTAATACAATTGTAGTTTTGAAAAATAGCATTATTGGTTTTCGAGCCAAAATAAAGGGGTCTCCTGGGTATGATTGCCACTAAAGCGATTTCAGAACTGACTGGGCATGCGAATAATAATTATACCACCAGATTTAGTGAGTATCGTTTTTTTTCTCTGTTCGAGAAGGGTGTATTATTTTGGCTAGCTGAAAGAAAGCTTCGGTCTTGATTAAGGTCCATAGAATTAACCCTTCGAGACTGCTTTGTTCTTATCTAGTTTAGAGACCATGCTTATGATTCTATTTTAATTGCAAATGATTTGCAACTGGCTATGAAACGCAGTCCTAGAACTGCCTGGCTTTGTCCGGGAGTCAAGGAATATTGAATCCACTCTTTGTGATCGAGTACGAATTATGCTAACATTTTATTATCATGCTATCCTCCTTTGAAGTTTATTGTGACTATATATATAAGACAATGGTATATTGCCCCTATCTGGTGCATAAATGCTAAATGTGATTATTTTTCTGAATTTTTTGTTGTTGCTTGAATATTGTTGTGTGATGGGTCTCGAAGGTCTCGAAACCCTACTTTGTATGCAATATTACGAACCCAAACCCGTGTATTATCACAATGAGGCATGTACCTGAGCTCTAACCATAAATATGTGTATTCTTCGCCCGTGCATGTCGGGCTCCGTTACAAAACAGCTTAAATAAAGACATTCATTTCCCTGAAAGGTGGTCCCACAATATTTTAAATATGGGTGTAGTCATGATCATGGGGGTTATAAGTCCCTAGAGCTACTCTCATGTGATTATGAGTTTCTGTTAGTTTTGGCAGGAGTTTTGATTTTTGGTGTTGAGTTGCGCAATCGCTTCTCGGCTGAACCTGAGTTATTACACTAGGTACTACGTAACAGTTGTATTGTAACACGAATATGTAAAATATGAAGAAACTCCGGCAATGTGATGCTATATATACATATTTTGGTTAAAGCATTTGGTCGAGTGGCTATCAAGATCTTACTTGTGAAATTGGAGGCGTTAGGGTAGGCGTTAGGTGTATACGAAGAATTAATTTCCTAAATTTCAATTAATTATGTTAAATAGAACAAGGAACATTAGTGTAAATTAGATACAGTCTCAATTAGTAAACAAAACTCTTTTATAACACTCGCTCTTTCAATCACTTTTTATCGTTTCTTCCTTTTACTCACTGCTTAAATCTTCATCATTTTTAACGCAAAAATTTATGTCAGTTGGCACGATTCATTTTAAAATTCAGAAAATCGAAACATTTCAAAATTGTAAACCTTGCCATCGACCGACTATGTGGCTTCGTGTGGTAGGGCGTTGGGCTACATAGCCGGGGGTCGATTGTTCGAACCTGGGCTGAGGTAAGAATTTTTCATCTGAACGATCTGTTAGGGTGCCCCTGATGCTGACAGCGTCTCCATATTGGACGGCAATGGATGTTATTTGAAATAGGAAACTTTTACCACAGAAAGTCATGAGGTTTCTTCCAATAGACTTTAAAAATGATGTTTCCGAGCTGTACGGACCAAAGGTCTAAAACACAAGGGCCGCAAAGAAAAAATTGTCTGATTTTAAGCGGGCACACTTTTCGTGCATCTTCTCCGCTTGAGTTTCACTAGCTGCCCTGGTGGTGATTGATGTTTGGTCTATGCGCCATAATACTAAAGTGACTCAATCTGGTCGTTTTCCATCGTCGCGTGACAAACCTACAAGCTCCAGGATTGAACAAACTTTAATTCTGCCAAGACCTCTCTGAATGATTCAGCTTTGTGGCACGTGAATGTTTTCCTTTGCTAGATTAAACCGCGATGCCCATTTTCTTCTACGACTTTTCCACAGTTGCATTGATGCTTTTGAAATCTCTTGCAGCCAAGGCGGAGAGCCATGCAGGTTTCAAAGTCTTGGTGCCAGGTGCCAGTTTTTCGTCCGAGCCTAAAATTCTTATACCACCTTTCACACCAAAATCTGCGATTTTAGGCTCAACTTGACTTTTCAGTGACTGTTCATTTGACGTGTGGCTTTTCCTCAGTTCTACATCGTTTCGATTCAGGTTCTTTTTGATTTTTGTTGTTAGGTTGTCTATTTTTAAGCCTCCCATGTTAAAAGACTTGTAGGAGAATAGGATCAGTTCTACCCAAGCTATCAAAGAATTGTCCTGAATCGTTTTGTTTATCGTTGCGCACAATGCGCACTCACTCCTTTGCGTAGCGCGTGTTCTGCGCCAGGAAGTGATGTCACACCAATCAGAGACGAGCACGCCCCCTCCCTTTCAGGTTCGTGAAGCGGTTCAACAGCTTTCTCTACCGGTCCAACAGGTTTGTGAAGCGGCCCAACAGCTTTTTCAACTGGCCCAACTGCTTTTCCACACGGTTCAACAACGATTTTGACTGGTACCGGTTCCAAAATATGTTGGACCGCTTCACCAACCTGAAAGGGAGAGCGGGGGGAGGCGTGCTGGTCTCTCATTGGCTGTGACGTCCCGAGCTCGTCTCTGATTGGTGTGACGTCACGTCCTGGCTCAGAACATACGTTGGTGTTCTACACCACATGGTGGATCTATGATGGCAGATCCAAGATGGCGAATCCAAGATGACGGACTCATCCAAGATTTCGTTGCGCAAAGGAATGGGGTGCCAAACACTTACCTTGAAATTATACGATACGGTTAGGTATACAAAAAATCGATAAATCCCAAATACAAAGGTTACCAAACAAAGCAAACGCAAAAAGATCGCCTCTAAATTACGGAGGAAGTGAACGTTGGATTTTCCAAACAGCAAATCGAACTTTGGTGATAACGTTCAAAAATTAAAACTTCTTTAATTCATTTCTCGGTTCCCTGTCATCTCAAAAATGAAATAAGGCCGCTTCCTTCCACACATGTTAATCAGACGCCAGCGCCGTTTGCTCCCACAGCTCTGATTAGCTACCGGTAATTATGCCTATTTAATTGGCCGGGTTGAAATTCCAAAATTCAGAAGTCCAGTAACACTCATGAACATACATTGGTCTTCTACACCAGTGTTTCTCAACCGCCGGTCCACACATCGCGGTCAAATAAGTTGGCGTGGGACGCACAAAGTATAAATTATCCGCTAGTAGAAATATTGACACTTTAGTCTCCAAAAGAGCCCAGCAGAGATCTCATTGATTTTATTTTGTATTTCTTTGTATTGTATCGAATTTCCGCCCACGAAAAATGACTTTTGTACAAATTGGGAACGCGAAAACCGTGTCTCCCAGCTCCAATTTGTAAAAAACTTTCCGTGGGTGGACTCCCCTCTTCCTTTTTCAGACCCCCCGGTCCTCAAATATACACACTTATCCTTCGCCGGTCCCTCTACCACATACGGTTGAGAAACACTGTTCTACACCACATGGCGGATCTATGATGGTAGGTCCAAGATGGCGAATCCAAGATGGCGAATCCAAGATGGCGGACTCATCCAAGATTTCGTTGTGCAAAGGGGTGCCAAACACTTATCTTGAAATTATACGATACGATTAGATATACAAAAAACTCGATAAAGCCCAAATACACACGTTACCACAAAGCAAACGCAAACAGATTGCCTCTAAATTACGGCGGAAGTGAACGCTGGTTTTCCCAAACAACACGTCGAACTGGTGATAACGATAAAAAATTAAAAGTTTTTAAATTAATTTTTCGGTTCCCTGTCATCTCAAAAATTAATTAAGGGCGCTTCCTTTGACATCAAACACATGTTAATCAGACGCCAGTGCCGTTTGCTGCAACAGCTCTGATTAGCCACCGGTAATTATGCCTACTTAATTGGCCGGGTTGAAATTCCAAAATTCGGAAGTCCAGTAACACTCATAGTTTCTTGGAATTTTCGGGTCAGGAATAGTTCTGTGTTATCTATTTTTTTTACCACTGGTTTTCACTTAACATTGGGAAACTAAAATCGGCAATTAATTAACGGAACGACAATAACAAAATATCAATTTTATCTCGTCTTCCAAATGATAAGTTTTCGGAAGCTGGGAGAGTAATTAAAATATTTCTATAGGAAAAATTAGAAAACTGGACAATTAGATACAGCATGTTGTTTTCCTTATCTGGAGTTACAATTATGCGAGTCGGCGAACTAATACAACTGTGAGCAGGTATAATACTGGAACTGTATACTAATACGCATCTTTCTGTTAGTCTTTTGTGCTGTTTATAATTGTACTCCTATTAGGAGTAAGAAATGCCTATTTAAAAATAATGGACATAATCAGGCGCACAAGAGTTAAAAATGTGACGAATTTTGTATTTCGCACTTCCAATTGATATCAATATATCATCGTTTCTAATGGAAGCGAAATAGATTTTATCGAAGGTGTGATACGACAGAAACGATGTGTTCAATATTTGTTTGGGTTCGTGTTACCCCGAAAACGTGATCTGCACTAATCTTGGCAGTCTAGGAACAACACTCCGGAAACACAAACACGCACGGATTCCTTAACGTCCTTCCATATTGCGAATTCCAGTAATCCGATATCGGTCCGGATTGAGTTGCGTTCGACGATGATACGGTTACCAAATAAACGAAAAATGTCATTAGGCCAACGGCGTTCAATTAGATTAGGTGGGGTTGCCGCGCGACAGAATTTGTGGCGTCCGAAAATAAACGGATTTATTAAATTAACGAATAGATGGACAATCGTTAGACGGAACAAACAAGTAATCTAAGGAATAAAAGATCGCGAACATTAAATAAATGTTTCAGTTTGTCGAATTTTTCTAAGATAGAGTGATCCGCTGACACAATAATATAAAAAACTGGATAATTTCGAATGAGCAACCGAGCCCTTAATGTCCACAATAAATTTCCTACCAACAACGAAACAACGATAGAGCAATTGGTGTTAAATTCATTCGTCCCCTCGCGGTCTTAATCAATCCTCATAACACAAAGATAGAGCGTCCCAATCTCTAAGAGTTATTGTCGTTGTTGAACAAAAGTCGGGCGAGAAAAGCTGATTGAGTCTAAAAGAGACTCATCTCTTCCAACGGAGGTGAATAGAAATGACAAATAACTTATATTAAGATAAAGCGCGGCTGGTGACGTCGGGCGCCGGAATACGATTCAAGAGGAAGTTATCTATCATCCACCTCTCCGGCTGCGATCATCAGACTATCAGTAGAAAAACTCCCAAACAGAAGCTAAAACAAAAAGTAACTAAATAATTCAATACACCCTTCGTGATAAGAGCCCTCTTATTTGTAACCCAAGTCAAGTACACAAAGCGACGATAATTTAATAAATCGACAAATTTCGACGGTTTTGCCATAAATTATTTAAAAAATACTATAAAAAAGCAAGTTTTGGGTATGCGTCATATCAATTTCACATTAGATAGAAATCTATCAACAAAGGAAATTGAATTGTCGACTGAAGTATCTCCCTTTTATTATTCCACAGGCTGACCATTCGCTAGGGATCCCCATTATAATAGCATTTGAAGAGTGAGAAAGATATCAGTCTGGTTGAGTCGTCGATGGTACTTATATTTCAAACCAATTTTACACGCTTCATATTTCTTGCCTGTACAAAAAAGTTCGGTTTGAATTTTTACAACGGAAAACACTTTTAGGGAGAACTTAAATGAAATTTTATTTACGACCATCATTTTTCTAAATCTTATCAACGTACTGCGGGGCTGTAAATTAAGGGCTTCTGGTCAGTCTTCACCTTCGCTCCGCTGTTTCTTATGCGATTAGTATTCGAGAATATTAGGAACATAAAATTGGAAGAAAGATAAATAAATGCCAAATACAGCTGGACTGTCCCGAACACCGGTTTAGACAACTCCTTGTGGATCCCTAAACAGATTTATTATTAGTCCTTGTCAACACTTAAAAACAAATCATAGTAATACGTGGTAGTATTCTGGAATACTGGAAGTCTATATAAAATGCCACGCAGACTCTCAGGGTTATTACTTAAAGAAATAAATGGATCCTACTATTCGTCGCCGAAAATGACTTCAAAAAGCCACTAAAACTAGATTTACAAACAACATTTATTTGCATGTGCATTTGCATTTATTTATGTGCACGGTGAAACACTCGGCTTGCTCAAATTACATGAGACTCAAAATTTACTAGGTTTCTAAACACACGTGACCAAATTTTTCCAACACCAGTTAAATTAATGTTACTCAAACAGCATAGACCACAATAAAAAACTCAGTGTCACTTATTTTTATACACTTATATGATTTTCGCGGCATGCGGACGTCTTACCGTTGAAATTAGACGCTAGCTTGATCTAAAGATAACCTTCAGTGCCATTATATCCAAAAAGCAGCATAGATCGGCTATTGCTAGAACTTGACTGACGCAGGACTGGACACTGTAATTGAACTACGAATTTTTTCACATTCTTTATGACAGTTTAGGTGAGTGGACCTTTGCCTAGCATCCAGAAGTGAGCAGGAATCACTACAGAAAACTTTCAGAGCCGTTGGCTTGGTTATTGAAGCAAACCTAGAGGTATCACATCTGGCGCGTTGTGCCAGTGCCTGAACAATATCTATCTTGAATAGATATGTATTTTTTGGCCTTGACTCTTCCACTCATCAACCAGAACGACTTCGTTTTCAAGTCGACAAAGTGTCGAATGCGAAGAAGGATAACATCCGTATCTCGAACCGACACAACCACGTTGGAAGCGTCTGCGCCCATGTGCAGGATGAGACGTGTATCAGCTTCCTCATGCCTGGCACTGAAGTGAGTAACGTCCCTGCCAGTTGAAGATTTGACCTCTATTTTGTCCTAGAAGCCTCCGGAAAATACAACCTCAACCCAGAAACCAGCGGTCGAAGAGTACATGAACTTTTGCGGTAGTTACTAAAGCTAAAAGTTCATTGAAGCATTTGCAAAGTCACCAAATGTTTTTGCCTGGTCTCACTTTCTCTTTGTTCAAGTTCGGATACTCCGTGGAGAAGATACTCGCATTTTTAGTAATGGCTCCATCAACAGATGCGTTTTGTTAAGACCTTCAATTTTCACTTGGCGAGTATCCACTTCGGACATCCGCTCAGAAACAAACGATATTTGAAAATTAAAAATAAATTAACGAAACGCACCCATGGACCACAGACGCCAAAGGTCTAACGCACCTCATGTGTTTCAAGATATTGCGGGGAAAAAAAGGCACTCGACAGTCCGGCATTTAACGACTCAGCTGACCTACGCTATTTACAAATAGAGACAGAGATGGTTCGTTTTACTTGAATTTGTGCTTCAGTGTTTTTTTCCTTTTGGTTTTGTTTTGTAATTGTATAATTTTTGTTTAAATTGTATCGTTTGTGTAATTTGTTTATTTAGATTTCTTATGGATTTAATTGTGTATACGTGAAATTGCGTGTTAAAATGTAGGGCAATCTGGTTGTTTGCGATAAGAGTTTTTGTTATCGCAAACAAACAGATTGCCCTACATTGTAATAAGAGTTTTTGTTATCGGGCGTAAAACGCACGTGTTCTGGTGCTGATAACAAAAGATGCAGTTGGTTAACGATGGGCGCATTACGTTCGGCGTAAATGGGGACGCGTTCTTTCGCAGCCGGCGTTATCTAATCTAATTATGATCGGGGCTTTACTTGTAACACTGGGAGAAAATTATTCTGTTGGAGGTGGTGTTTCCATACATACTGGAGACATCGTAAAATGGGGCGGCTATTAGTTTTCGTGACGGTAAATTTTTTTACCGTTTGTCCGTACTCAGAAAGTGGGAGTCTTAGTGAAAGTGAATGTTTCCTGAAGCTGTCAGCGAGTGCTGTGTGTGTCTTTGTTGAAGTGCGCCTCAATATCGCAAACTATTCATGACCATGATTATTAAAAGAGAAAAAACCATGCATCCATCCATCACGTCGAAAATCTTGATATTGACATAAATTCTTTTAATTTGAGAAATTCAGCAGTTTCAACCGCCTCCAAAATATCCAAAAAATTAACACCTGATGTAATTCCGGTACGCTTATCTAAAACCATTTCCCTTTATTTTTAGCTTTCTGAACCATCTACTTCTTCTTATCAAAATAATGCGTTGTCTTAGAATACTCTGCACCTGTGTTAAAAACTTCCGCGGTAACAGGTCCTTATCTCGAATTTTATGCAGCGAAAAATAATTCTTATCGCAACGACCGGAGATCACTTCTACAAATACTAGGCAAATATTTCCAGATGTTCATGATCCTTTAACACGTAACAAAACGGAACAAAATTAAAGCAAATCAAACGGCGATTATTTACACCAATATCATGAAATAAATAATTTTGATGCAAAATCTTGACCTCGAATTCAATCACTATCACAGGGTTTTGTGTCTTATCTCAAATTAGAACCAACAATCAACAAACAATTTAAAGTCACATACAGGATGATTCATCGTTATTTTAGGTGCTGATACCAAATAGAAGTCCGGATAAAATTTCGTTCAAATATCTTAGTAAATGACAAAAGTTGGGATATGCTTATGCAGAGATGGAAAATTTATTCGGTATTCTCTTTTCTTTTCGCTCACTCTACATGTTGAAACCGATCAAATAACAAAAATCGCAGCCTTCTACGCGATCTCAGTGCTGGATTCACCCAGGTATAAGCTGATTTAACCTACTACCTATGTCCTTAAAATCCATCGCAAAACAAATTGTAGCGAATCGACCGTGAAAAATTGTAGAACCCCCAGTTTGTCACATGAAGTTATCGGGGAAAAAAATTAAAAGTTCCGTGTCCTGCCTTGCAAATCCGTCGAAAAGGAGTTGTGTCAAATACAATAAAGAGTAGATAATGACACAAACCGAAGTCATAAAGCGTGAGCGAGGTCTTAAAAAACCTGCATGAAGTGGCTAATTCACGAACTTAATGTTAGGGAATACAGATGGTCGGTCAACCACCCTCGACAGGTGAATGACACGCACTTAAAAGTAGGGCTAAAATCGCTTCTAATTCTTAACAAGATACGAAGAATCGTACACAAAGTTCAGTAGCGGAATTTTTTGACACTGAGTTCGCATCCGGAGACGCGACTTTTCATCCGGCTCATACTCAATAGGACTTGTTTGGCGAATGTTTGACATCTGTCTCTTTTCGTTTTCGAGTTAGGCGAGGAACAGAAGGACATATGGGCGGGTGGACAAATCACATACAAAAGGAACGTATTCGTGAATGTTCGCTTACTCTTTCGTAATATATAAAACACCTTGTATATTCACGAGGATGAGGGTAATTTCCATCACATTTATACGCTCCGTTCCAAAACAAAGCGCTTCACATCAATCGTATGATCTGTATAAAAATATTATTTAGGTAGGAACATTTCACCGGCTTTTTATCATAAAAGCGACCCTAGCCAATACTTTATTTGCGACAGAAGTTTTGTTTCCTCGCGGAGATAAAAATTTGGAGCCGGAATACTTATTATACTCCATTTATCTCAGTTATCTCGCCATCAATTTATCACAGTGCCTTTCTATAGTTGTGTAAAATAAAGAAATCTACCGTACGACGTCAATTTATCAAAACCCGAAAATGAAATTACTTTTATGGGTTCACTTCGTTTACATTACCATATTACACTTTTCTGCTCAACTTTACGCTCTTCTCGCGAAAGCTTCTGAAAAAATATTATCTCAACTGTATCTCGGTGACACACTCGTAATCGTTAGAGGCTGTCAGCGTCGAGTAGTGGGTTACGGTGAAAAGATTATTAGGATCAATAAAGATAACTCATGATGGTCTCAGTATTTCTGAAGTAAAGAGATAGGGTGCCTTATAGTCATAAATGCATTCTTGACATCCGCTAACAGTATTAAACACGAACATAAAAGCCTTTATCACATTTGCACTTAGAACTAAAACACTAAGGGCAAATAGAACATAATTAATTCTGATATAAAACTGGATTTCCACTTATTTTGTCCAATTACACTGGTTTCAAAAGGCAGACAAACAAGAACAAAGTCTCAAGATATTTCTGCCGCATTACCCTCTGTATGCAGTTACTCTCCGTAGACTGAAGTACCTACCTAATGAGAAAGTCAATAATTGATTCATTTCTACACTTTTACAAAGTCTCTGAACCAGTAACCGGGAACCCATTCGTTATCGAGGTATCGTGCTAGCGGACAGACGGACAGACATCGCAAGATTATAAACTCGCTAGGAGCTTGTTAATACAGGGTATTGGAAAAACCAAAAATATTTACTTAAGGGTTGAAATAGTGTAAGAAGTTGAAGATTAGACCCACTATCGTTTCTAATGTGATAAACTGGGAGACAACGTACATGGTTTAAACAATTTCATTGTGTTCATTCGTGTTAATTTGGTCAAGCGGATTTGTTGAACAAAAATGTTAAAAAATGGTTGTGTATAAATAATAAACCAATTTTCGTTTTAAAATCTAGATGAATGTCGGAGTGACAGTCTCAATTATGATTCATGAATATAGGGTTAGGGTTTAATTTTAGATTTAAGGTGTCTGATTTTTTGTTTTTTAAAATTTTGTCACACATTTTTGCAAACGCAGTAAATGTTGAGTCTCTTGTTAATTTGGTCAAGCACAGTGGTTATGGGTAAAATAAAAATATTTGTGACAATCAAGCAATTACATTTTGTTTCTAAAATTCATTTATTTTGGTCTTTGAAGGGCCACAGACTCATTTAAATAAATAAGAAAAGCCCTGAAAATGTACGTGACATTTCACTAATTTTTATGGGTGGCCGCCGTTGAAGTCTGCATGGAAAATGTTTACATATTATCTATCCAGCCACACCTAAACAGTCTACTTGTTACAAACGCCCTATTATATAATTTCAATTACATTTGAAGAAGGACAATGGCAATAATAAAAAAAAGAGTTCCTGACTCTCCTATATAAAAGTATAATAGTATTATTATATACTTTAATTAAAATATAATATATGCATCACCAGTTCTTATTGATTAATGCCGTAGTCAGTTTTGCGTAGCAGTTTAAGACCCGGATTCTAACCCCACCGGTTGCGAGTTCGAATCCCACAACGATACGACAAGATTGGTTAATGCCAACTGCAGGAATTAGAAGAATTACAAGAAAAAGAATAAAATGATATTGAACCATCTAGATGTGTACTTCTTGCGTTATAATAATGCAGAAGAGTAATTGGGTACAATACCAAAAATTACGATATAACAGACAACAGTAAAAAGGCAATTCAACTGCTTCTTAACGTAGATCAGATTACAGAATATGCTTAGGATAGACAACAAGTTCTTTTGGTTGCCTACAAAGCATGCAAAAATATGATAATTCGGATGCAAATCGAAGGAGAAGGGAATGTTGACAAGAGACAATAATTGATCAAGTCCTTCTTTCACATATTTGAAAAAATTAATCATTTTATAGAAATGCTTAAATAAATATGTATCTGTGTATAGTCGTTTATATTCTTTCGGGTATTTTGACGTTCGCCCATATATTTTCTTAAATTATGTGTAAAAGAACGTCGTCTTTTTTGTCTCACTCCATTAAGTTATTGGTTTATTTGAAAATGATTAATGGAAACAAAATTTAAATGCTTCGATTAGCTTTATTCGCTTGCATAAGGGAAGCTGATATGCTTTACGGTAGGGGCTTTAGTCGAAATCATAATTAAATTACCCGAAGATGTAATAATGGTGATCATAGTAATGATAAAAGGAAATTAACAAAGGTACCATGGGGAACCAATTAGCATAGAAACAGTTTTCCTCTCAGTGCCCGTTTCGGCAAAGTTTCTGTCATCATAATCATTTAGAAAACGCCAGAATAATTGTTACCGCGGAGGCTAAAAACGCAAAAAAAGTCTTCCCTAATCGTGAGCATTAATGGGAATGGCTCAGTTTCCCACTAACTTGGTTTCTGAGTAGGTACACCTTTCTGTAAAAATGAATTGTTTTTTTTTGTACCCTTGTGCTCAAAACTAAAGCTCGAGACTAAATAATCTCCTGGCTCGTAATTGGGACTCGATTAAACACAAAATAACTATTTACAGATAAAACAAATTTATTCGATATAAATCAATCAAATAAGCATAATAGGCATTCAGAGTCAGAAAACACATGTAGCATGCAACACGCGATCGATGAAACAAATTGAATTTACTTTTAATTACTTCAAATTAAATAACCCTTATCATCCGGTCATAATTGCTCTTTTTAATAAACAGAAAGACTAACACAACACAAAAACAAGCCGATGATGCTTCAGAACTTCACTTGATTAATTTCAGATGAAACTCAATTTACACGATACTGACTTCGTTGTAATTACAATGATAGTATTCGCCCGTTGATTGTGGAAAAACTCTCTTTAACTGATAACTTGAAGACCTTGAGGAAAGGCTTCTCTTCAGCGACAAACGCTCGATAACCACAGCACTAAACTTCTTTGTAAATGTGAAAACTTAGCGTTCACTTTTATCACTACCAAAAATTCTTTAAATAATGTCTTGCTTTCTTCTACAAAACTTTAATTAAACAAGACAGATTGTCTTTTCAAATACGCTTAAATACAACAAAACAAATAGCCTCCATTGACGTTTTCCTTTTCTTTTTAACAACCTTATATCAAACAAAACAAATATTTAAACAAAATCAAACAAGTAAATTTCACCTCGCGATCTAAATTTCCGCAGTTGACGTATACCGTCGCAGAGTTCTTTGTAGGAAATTTAGTTCTGTACAAGTTATCTTCTTTAAATTTTTACCTATCTTTTTCGGTTTGTCCTGTGTTTTGTTTGAAATAAATACTCGCGATCGCGATTTTCGTAAGAAAACACCATAAGACTGCAGTTTGTAGTGAACGTGCGATACATAAAATGAATCCAGGCCTCCCGTCTATTCCTCTTACATTGCATGGGTCACGTTGTTGATTCTCAATTTCGCCAACAATACATGGATTCTCATATTTCGAGATTTTTATAAATCTCTATTTTACAATGAAAAATAACCGCGACCCTTTCCTGTAACACAAGGTAGTACCGATATTAAGCAGAAGTTTATAATCCAAGTGAGAGAACAACGTTCTGATACGTTTTAGTGAAATTTGAAGAAAATTTTAATATTTTTGTCGGAACAGAAGCCTACCCCTTTGGTAAGTTAAGTCCCGTGTTAAATGACATATACTTTTCGTGAAAGTAGATAGTATACAGGGTGGTCAAACTATAGGATTGTGGACGCCATTTTGGGTCGCCATCTTGGACGCAATTCTGGAAGCCATCTTAGTCAGCCATCTTTGTCTACTCAACTTCTGCTTTGACCAATGTGCTTTGAATTTTTTTATGGAACGGATTCGAACCGCCAACCATTGGATTATACGTCCTATACCTAACCATCTAAGCTACTGGGGCTTATGGGATATAATGTTTCCGTAGTTGTATTTATTTACTTATTTTTGAGCGCATTTTTTAAGAATGAAAGAAAATGTGCTATTGTTTGCATTTTGTCTGCCCGTCCGTCCGGACCCACTTCTGCCGTTTCGAACTACTTCTAGGGGAATGGTCCCAGAGTCCTGGAATTTTTTGCAGTAGGTAGCCTATACCTTGAAGGTGTGCCAAAGGGCCATCGAATTTCGCTGTTTAAAAGGGGGGCTCCCCCACGAATTATTCCCTGAGATGCTGTTTTAGGAAGTAAAACGTGCATAACTTTTACATACGACAACTTAAAGGTCTCAATGAAAAGAACCGTTTTATACCAACTACTGCCCTTTTTTCTGTCCTCTTATCAAAGTAGGGGGTGAGGGGGAGGAGGGGACTAGTTTTATCCTTCATGGTACTCTAATGAAAGGTCTCAACGAAAGGAATTAATTTCTACCAACCATAACCCTCCTCTTCGACCTCTTATCGTTATCGGGTATATTCCCTTATACCTCAAGAACGGATTGTCGGAAGAGGGCACTCACAAAGGGCGATTGAGACATCTGCAAGAAATATATCCATTGGTGATGTCAAAACAAAAACTATTTCGGTTAAAAAATGCGCTCTATCTGCACAAGAGTTGTGCACAATTTATACTTGTTTTATTTGTTAGGTTTTTTAAATGAAATGTATGTAGGCATCTCGAATAAAAGTAAAACTAATGCTTATTCAAAAAATGTATTTTAAAAGCTATTCTGATCTGGTGGGACATAATCAACACCTTAAGGTGTGTTGTAAAAATGATGGATGCGTGAAGGTCTCATGGATCGTTCGGTGTTCAGTTGTATCGAATTTTTATATCAAGGGTCGAAACAAAAGTAATTATTTTAGGTGAGATGGAGCTGTATAACTTACCAATCCAATCAATATGGCCGTTTGGTTCCCACCTATTTAAATATAAGTACTGAAACATTATATCCCTATAAGCCGCAGTAACTCAGGTGGTGAGCTGTAGAACTTATAATCCAATGGTTGGTGGTTCGAATCCGTTTCATTAAAAAAATTTCAGGGCACGCTGGTCACGCGACATTCAAGAAGCTGAGGATTCAAAGAAGTTGAGGATCCCAAGATGGCGGACCATAATCGCGTACAAGATGGTGGCCAATATGGCGTTTAAAATGGCGGAGCAAAATGGCATCCAAGATGGCGGCCAAGATGGTGGCGAAATCCAAGATGGAGCTGCGTAAAGGGCCATGTACACATGACCGGAGTGATACAAAAACTACCAAAATCGATCTTAGAATTTCCCATAAGAAATACATGGTGCTTTGCACAAAAGATATAAATAAAAAACATGTTATGGATGTATTTTATCTCTTAAATATGTTTCGTGTTTATTGTTGCTGGTAAACCCCAGAAAACCTAGTGTAAAAAATAAAATTTTCAGAAAGAGAAATAGGAAAAATTGCAAAGATCTTTTAGTAAGATTCCGCATTAAGTATGAAATAGAGCTGTAAGTGCAATGCAGTTGAAATTTCGCCAAGTGTTATTTGATTTGGGCGGACGGCAAGGCAACCCCTCATCCCCTCTTTAACTACGCCACTGTGTGCAACTGTGCAGCAAAAATAAAAATCAAACAATCTGTAAAATTTTCAGAACAGAACAATTTGATCGAAAGGGTACTTATTAGTTCATGTGATAAAACCACGGTGTGTTCCAAGCCATAATCATACCCTAATTGAAACATTTCAATTATTAATAGCCTAAGGAATACCGATGCAATCATAAACGAAGCGCAAATTTTAGGGTGGATGTTATTTTCAGTGGCATTTTCTTAAAGTATATTTCTTGTTCCAGCTATTATCACCAGTGTACAGCTTTACACCATTTGATTACGTATTGAAAACTCGATGATGAAACGCTGAACTTGTCAGTGACGAGAAGTAAATGGCTTTAAAGCTAATAAACCTACCATCTCGTTTAAGTGAATGAGAAAAATGGACAAATTGTGAAAATGTGACGGTACACATAATTTCTACTTTATAAATAGACACAATGCATATGCTATGTCGAAGAAGAGAAATGTCAAGTGCAAAGCAGTGTCAGGTGTCAGAAGAAGGGATGCTGTACAGGACTCAATTAGGGGTGGTGATACATCCATTTCCGTCACCAAACAGACACTCTACTCAGTCACTTAAACACCGCTCATTAACTTAATTTAGTTTCCAGTAAAAAATACTTTGTCGTTGTAATAAAATTATAAGATGGCGATTTTCGGCACTTTCGCCCCAAAAATTATAATAGCACCTCAAAACAGATCCGTTATAAGCACTAAATAAACTTATACGATCTAGTTTGAATGAAAAACGCAAATAAATCAAATCGAAATCGCTGTATACGGTTTTACTGTCTGAATTTTAGTACCCGAAGGGCCAGCAGCTACATAATCCTAATCTATTCACACATGTGAAGAGCACTGGCCCTAAACAATCCAATTTAAAGTTGATTGTGGCCGTATCTGTATAAGAAACTTCCCTGTATCCCTCTGCTTGGATATTGTATTTTTTACGACGCGTCGTCTTAGATTAGGAATTGTATTGAGCAGCATTCCCGTCCCCAAGGAATCGAAGCCTGGAATATTCACGCAATCTATATTATAACTCATATTTGCATATCTTTTCATCCAAATGGATCTAAATAAATACTTATCTCTAAGTTTTCGGCGCCCGTGATTTGCATGAAATGTTATTGAGGTAGACGCTTTCCCTTTTAAAGCTAAGCTATCTCGATTTTTAAAACAATTTATTATGCATTAATGCAATATTCGTGGAAAATTAGAATGGTCTCCCTACGCGAGTAGAGAGATTCCATGAGAAACCACAATCAAACCACAAAATGGTAATGGTAATTTAAATCTCTCCCGTTTAAAATTCGTGCTGCGGGCGCTCCTAATCGAGTACTAAGAAATATACAAATGGCTATTGTGTCTTTCGTGCATAGGTAATGTGGTTTTTTTAAGAAACTTTGACGATTCTTGGTGTAGTTCTCGCAATTCCTGCTTCGTTATTAATACCGAGAACAGCGCCCCAATGATTTACCTACTTGCACTAAATCTTTCTACGAAAACAAGCACGTGTAACAATTTTCATTGTTTGTGCAAAGTTCGGAAGGACTTTTATTCCTCTGTTTCGTTGGACAATAATGGGAAAATAGGAGAATAGATGAGATGCAGTAATAGTAACGGGGTGGACGCCTGAAAATCATTCTAGATGAAAAACTCGTGAGGTTTTCAAATTTGGAAGGCATTCTGGAACAGCAAACAGTTCGCGTGGTTTGGGTTGCATCCAAGAATGTTATGATAGTATAGTTCATTTAGCCTATTTTTCTATTTTTCGTTCTCTGTACTGGGTGACCCAATAAGACTGTTCCTCGGCCATATCCCGGGAACCGTTCGTCGTATGACTTAGGGGCAAAAAAAATTATTGGGTAAATCGATTATGAAGAATCCCTGGAAAATATTTTCAAGTTCTAAAAATGACCACCAGAGAGCACAACTGCCATCTTAAATTTTGAAATTGCATTTTCTTTAAATTTCGCATAATAAACTAAACATCCTTTTTTCACATTTCTAAAGAGAACCAGTTTATCTATCATTTTTGTAAAAACAAAAACTCAGTTATTTCAAAAACAAAGATGGTGTGGGGCGTTCAATTATTTTTGCAATAACCTGCTTTAACTTCTTAACCGTTTGACCGATAGTAACAAATTTGGTATCATTGAAAAGAGCATTCCTTGGGCAACGACAAAATATAGTTAATTTAGTTGAATCCTTGTCCGCCAGGAGGCTACTTTTGACACCATGATCCAAAATCCTAAAAAAATCAAATGGAATGATATTTTTTATGAAAAAGTAGCCAAAAAACACCCAAAGAGGCCAAGTGAAAACCGTTTTTCAAAATATCGTTCCTAACCTCAAATATTGGGAAAATGAGACTAATTAATTAATTAATAAATATGCTTAAATTGTCTCAAATTCAACTAAGTGCTTAAAATTAAAGAAGCATCAGTCAATGCATGTAACAAAAATTGAAGCAACTACAAGAGTTATGGTGTTTTCAGTGGATTGTATGAATTGAATGAAAACATGTTTAGGGTTTGTTTTAATTAAAAAATGTGATACAGTTTGCGTTTTCTGCACCCGTCCGTTGGTCCGTCCATCTGGACCCACTTCTGCGATTTTGAACTATTCCTAGGGGGAATTGGCCCAGAGTCCTGGAATTTTTTACAATAGGTATTTTGTTGTCTTAAGGGTGGGCGTGGGCCATCACCGAGATGCTGTTACTGAAAGTAAGTTTTATCTAAAGGGGTTGGTTTCTACAAACTATACCTTTCAATACTCGACTTCTTTTCGAGATCGGTGGCTGGCTGGAGGGGGATTTTTTATCTTTTATGGTGTTCTAATTAAAAATATCAACGAAACGAACTCTTTTCTACTAACTATCACTTATCAGTTACCCCTTCTCAAAATCGGGGGTGGGGTAGGAGAACAACAGCACTGGTAGAGCAGAAAGCATTCAATTTTGTCTCAAAACTTGGGTAACTTAAAGCTTTAAGTGTGCTGTAGCATTCAAAGATGTCTAATTGCACGATAATAAAATAATCATATGTAGTTATCGTGTACACGGTAATAATGTTGATTTATCTCTTCATACGCGAGCTTCACACAACAAATTTCTAAGCGAGTTAATTGTTGCAAATGTACACCAATTTGCATTACTAATTATCGCAGGCAATTATTTGTCTTTCATATTGCAATAGACTTTTAATGTTTGTAAATTACTTACTACATCAGCTCTCAAACATGGCGGTCCATTAGATCTGATAAAATTATAGTTCGTAGGTGAATCGATAACCACCGCTATAAATTGACCTAAACGAAAAATATTTCTCGTGAAAAATGAGCTAATTTGAAAACTATTTTTACCGCGACTGCTCTGAAAACGATCCCGTTACTATCATAAGCAACTGTGCACCATTAAATAATGTAAACCACCGAAAAGTTACAACAGAATACAATGAAGAATGGGACACATTCGCCAATAATGTGCAATAAAAGTTGACACTTTGGAATAAAATTTACGCCTACAAACGTTTTTTTTATTTCTGCATAAATAAACAAATTAACTATTTACTCCAAAAATATGAAATACCTCTTCTTTACACTCAAATTGAAAACCTAACATTCTCAGAAAGGAAGAGCGTTTTTTCGACAAGCCCATTCTATACAAAATTTGCTGTATTTTTCAAATACCACTTTTTGTTGTAAGGCGCCAAAGAAAAACATATTCCTGGACCTAGTATCCCGTAGGTACATCAACAGCGAATATAGGGAAAGTAATTGGGAACGTGGAAACAACCGAATAAAATGCAGCTATTACTAAAATAGTTATGTACAGTGTATTAACTGTGAGTAGAACCCAATCTACAGTGATATTTATTAAGAAGTAGACATAAGGATTTATGTGCATTGTTTTTCCCTATGTCTACTTTGAAAAGACAAAATCTCTTCTAAAGGGCGCCTAATTTTATGCATCTAAAAGAACTTTTTAAAACAAATAAACATCTGGCTGTCATATTAATTAGTTTGAATATTGCTGCTTTGACTTAACCAGAAAAGAAGAACTATTATCGGCAATATTCCAATTGACAATATCAACCTCTTCTTCCGTTGAATACATCGCACTCGAACGAAAATGAGAATACGGAACCCAAAGCAACAATACTTAAATTAATTAATGTGACAGAAGTTATTTTGATTGCATAAAATTGGGCACCCTTCAGAAGAGATTTTGTTATTTAAAAGTAGACATAGGGAACGACAATATACATATGTATATCTGTCTACTTCTTAATAAATAGCACTGTATACTCAGAAGATTCTCGACACTTAATATCGAATTTAAAATGGAAAACTTTCCATTGGCGGATTTAGGATTTGGTCTAGGGAGGGGCGCATATAATTTTTACAGGGAATATATTAAAAAAAAACCAATCAATTCAATTTATCTCCTGGAACTGCCGCTTTGGAAATGAAATTATTGCACTTGCTACTCTAAACTGGATTTCTCACAACTTCGATCATATCATTTGTATGTATATAAGGTAATTAGAATTCTTTTAAAGTTGATTGTTTCAATTGATCGCATGAGCGTGGTACTTCGTTTGTTGGCCCTGAGTGCCTTTCTTTCTTACTGCTTTATGAATGTTGAATAAGTTTGTGTGTTGTGTAAATGTTTAGATTTGTCTTTGATCGAGCCCAAATTAGGACCCAGGATATAAGAGTGCTCATGATAAATTTTATATTCGTGCCCAGGATTGTTAGGTGTTAATTAAAAATTTGGTTAAATAATTCTTTGGGATTGAGGGAAGTAATCAAGGCTGCTGAGTTTCCCGGTTTCCTAAAGTTTGCATCCTTATCGAGATTTTCGTTATAGCGGATGCTGCACGTGCCCTGAAATAAACACATTCATTTCGTATAAAAATTGTGTTAGTACCTGAGTGGAATTAGGCTAGCTGGACAGGTGTTTAGGTGGGTGTTTAGTGCCCGTTTGCCATTCCACATAGCATTATAACCATTCGAATTTGAACTAACGTATAGTTCGGCGCTAATTTTTAACCGCGGATCTTTAACTTGGGCTCGCAGAAGCTCCAACTCCAGTCTAAAAATCACTGTGGTCTGTACGACCGACGGCTCAACACCAATTGTTTATTTTCTGTTTTAATTACTTTGACTTGAGCTCTACGACGGGTTGAAACGCATTGTAAATTTTCCGCGCTCCTCCCTCCCTCACTTCAGCAAAAAGTTTGCAGTTTTCTTATCCATAATAGGATGTGATTGAGCTGTACTCTATTTTGAGAATTTTATCTTATCTCGCGACTTAATGATTACATTATATGTAAGTAATTAGACAAAATTAATTTACTTTGTAATTTTTTTTAATTCATTTAGCTTAACTTAAAATTAAATTAACAAATCATTGATAAGCACAAAAAATCAAAATCTAATACAAATCAATAACGTCTAAAACAAGTAGACGAGACAAAACTCTGAAAGGGGTGAATCAGAAAAAGAATATGTTATAGATAAACAATGAAGGCTGCTCAGAGTATAGCGACATTGAAAAGAAAAATCCTGCCTATTGTTTGTACTAGTGTTATTGAAATGAACTCCGTATTAAATTAAAATGAATTCTTTCAACTATAGTCTATAAGAGATGCCGCGTATCGTCGAAGTTCATTTCAAAAAGTTTATGACATTCAACAAAGGCATATCCGGAATTACTGTCTCGTCTTCGGTTCATTACGAAGGGCATTATTCAGAACCTGTGTTTACCTTAAAAGCCTCATCTCGTTTGTTCTAATCCAAAAGAACATTAGGTTATGGAAAGACATCCGCGACAAGGGAGCCTCGCTCACAGGATTAAATTTTACATGTGGATTGACAGTAATAACAGTGCGTTTTTCATTGGAATGAGCTTTTATAGATCAGAATTCTTTGATGTTGGTATTAACAAACCGGAAGAAAAATGTAACGTCGCAAAGATTTCTTTACGAAGCGCGTTTTTATTTGCTTTTTATAAAATACATTCCTGTGGGACGAACACATAATAATCAAACTCCCAGCGCTTAATTTCCTTAATGCAAACTTTACCTTTGTTTTCGTCTTCTTGATGGTAAGGGGCAAATTCGCACATTTCGCTTTAGTAATTCGAAATATTTCGAGATGGCAATATTATTCATTTTTTTCCAAGTACATTGATATGCAGATAAAAATTTGGTTCGATCTACGTCCAAGTCATTCTGTGAAAATGTGTAGAAGTGGACTGGATACGGAAAAAGTGAAGACAACTAGAGAGCTTTTAAAGATACTGTGAATAGCAGTGGTGGTCATTTGCATGTGTCGCTTGTTCCTTAAAATATGTTTTATAATATGGATGTCCCTTACGCTGAGAACAAATGAAAATTTTATCAGTTTTTTGAGGTTAGCAGGTCTTACAAAATTTTAGTTAATGGGGTACTCTATATACGATACATTTACGTTTAGCTTTTTCCTCCCTCTCAACTTACTTCTCCCAACCAAAAGACGGTCGCTAAATTGTGTGTTGATCCAGAGCACACGAATCCTTATTAGTTTCGAATTCCGAGGCTAATAAATCGCATTTAAATTACAAAGTGGTAGTTAATAACATGAATAACGAAGGTGCAATAATTCTAAATAGGGCAAAGGACATCAAGCTGGCTTGTAAAATGTTCAAAAGCGTGGAGAATGGGATTCGCTAAATTAAAGCTTTAAAAATCTTTCAATTTTATAACATTGCAAGTTTATTGCTTCAGTAAAAATGTACCCTATACTGAACTGCCTGCTACACCATAAAATGTGACTGTAAAAACCGAACGGCTTTGTTTGTTTAAATACTTAGAACACTTTTATATGAGTTACTTATCAATGCAACGTTTTTCCTTCTCTTATGCACCTTAAATATTAATCCCCTGTTAAGTATGTAAGAGAGCAGTATTAGGTGAAGTCAAATTAAAAAGCCAGCTGTTAAAATAAATTATTCATACTGTAATAGCTAACTAGGATATTTTACTGCACGCGAAGTAGGTAAACAATTTCACTATTTCAAAAATCTCTGTACCTATAATACTTTATAACCACCCCACGAGAAGGTGACTATTTTAAAGTACCAATCACAATCTTGGAAATATAGACCCATCGATGTAAAGCTAAGAGATTACATGGTACTAAAAATTGAATACCCAAATCAAATGTAATGTTCAAGGCAAAATCTAAACACAAAGATGAAACTTTAAACCTCCATTCCATTCAAAAAATTTTCCAGGTCCAGGTTCTCCCCCTCCTTTCTTTATAGTTGATACTTTTAATGAGAATACCATGAATGCCAATTTCTAACAGTTATACTTTGGAGAAACGAATTCCTTTCGATGAGACCTTTTTACCATATGAAGTGTAAAACCTGATTTATTTTTTAAATTTATGTTTTTGTTAGCATTTAAATTTGGCAACGGTGTCAGGCTGCAAATTTGTAATTGGACGTTGTGTGCAATTCCTCGTGAATATTCTGGTGGTGGTTTCTAAGGTCACTAATCTTTATAGTACTTATTATGAAAAACGTAACGGTTTCTTATTGGAATTTTACAATTGCGCTATTACAAAATTTAAATATCAAATAAAAAATTAATTAAAACAAGTGTGAAGCAAAGGTATCGTCGAAAATAAAAATATATCTTTCGAACCGCAGGTCGCAACCATTTCGAGATCGTAAAGAAAGCCTTATCTGTAATAGATAAAAACACAAACAAAAAAAACAAGAGGGATAGTGAATCGCGCGGCATATAAATATTGCGATAGCAATGCCTAACGTTCGACACTAATCAGGTAACACAAATACTAAAACCGTAATGAACATTTAATGCGAATCCATAATTTAATTTACGTTAACTAAACAAAAGCAAAATTTTGGTCGACAACGAATCGTCCGTACAAATCGGTGATATAAAAGCACTTTAACTTTAAGGGAACTACTTTACGATGCACACATAACTAAATTTCTATACAAAAACAGTGATATAATTAATTGACAACGTAAATAAGCTAACACGAAAAAATTCTTCGTAATGACACAAGTAAGGTAAATAAAAACCCTTGACTGTAATTAAATAATTAGTTGCGATGGTGAACAAGTGCAATCTGGAAGGTTTGGAAGACAAAGACGCTGTTTTATTTTAGGTGCCCCTTGGATCACGAAGTCTGTTTTTCCTTGAAAAGGAATCTTCTGGTGCCTCAAGCTTTCTAAATAAGTACGGCTAGGAATATCCTGGTATACACTCTTAAAAGGTTTCTTTCGATAAATTGAAACAACCCCGTTTTTTAAAAAATCCGCAATAGCGTAAGTGAATCAACAGAGAAAAACTTCGCCAAAAATATCACACGGCCATTAAAACTCTTAGTAAAGGTGATGATAAAGTTTGTCAGCAAATATGGCAGCGTGTACTTCTTTCTTACAAGTCAAAGTCAAAATCGAATCCGTTCTTCAGTTTCAGTGCAAGGAGTGCGCATGCAGAAGATCAAAGAAATGGAAATTTATAACCACTGAAACTACATCTGCAGGATCTCTAGCGGAAAAATAAAGAACTATGAAATAAAAACGCTACCAACAAAACTAACTACAAGAGAACTTGCACTAGAAATATACAGATGGCATAACAATTACTAAAAAGAATATAAATTTTAAATGTTGAAGGTAACAAAACGTCACAATGGATATTTGTGTAGTAGTGAAAATAATAAATGAATACACGCGAAGCTAACTAGTGAATGAAAACAAAAGGTAAAGCGACTCAGGTCTGGAATAAACTCGGGAATAATAAATACAAATTCAGTCTTTTATAGGGGAGAGAAGGAGCTCAGGGGATATAAAAAGGGATTTTAATTTCAATGGATGGGGATTTAGATTGAACGGCAGCAGGCGACATCTAACGTAGGGATTTTACAACACCCATTACATAGGTTTACAAAATAAATGTCGCGTTATAGATTTTTCTTGGCACTTATTAATCACAAATACTGTTTCTTTTTCTTCTTGTTAGTTGCATAATGACAGTTCCCGATTTAAAATTATTATATTTAAGAGAGTTTTATGTAAAATCTACCCGATGAGCAGTATTTCAGAATTGGAATTGGGAGTTTTCGTAAAAAAATGAGTTCAGATATTAATGAAGAAACCATTTTAAGCATCCCGTAACTGAACATTTTATGTATATTATTGTTATGTTTTTAAATCAGCTAGAAAAAATGAATTTTGTTCTATTTGAAAGTAAATGTAATTAATGATATCTCTAACTGGATTTAAAAAATAGTTTCAAATGAATTTATAAATGAGGGATTGTAATCTTCGTTTTGTCGAAATCCAGGAGGTAGGAAACTCAATTCAAGTTAGAATTCAGTGGCCACTAAAAAAGAAAAAGGAAGGAACGCAGTTTTAATTCCGACAATTTTCTCCTTTAATAATAATTAGTATACAATAATAAATTTCATTCTAATACATTTTGCTTGAGTATTGTTTTTATTTATTTATTTATCACGATCTAATGTCATGCCATGTCTAATCAAATGATTATTTGAACAGAACGTTTTATACTATTTATTTAACAATAGGGATTAGCACAACATTACAAATTAGAACTAATAAAAAAACTAGTAAAAAAAATGTCGAAAATGTTAATGTTGGCGCTATAGTGTGTTCTGTAATTAAGTACTTACAATTTAAAGTGATTAAAACAAAATTTCAAATTAGCAGCACAACATTATGTGAAAATGCGAAAATGTCAAACAGTATGGCGTTTGAGACCTTTGGAAATTTTCAATACTCAGTAACATTGAATAGTAAATTAGTATCACAAATTCTCACAAAAAGTTATGATATGTTTAGAAACTATTTCGTTTCCTGTCGACACTACAGCTCCATGAACACCAAAAACAAAGAATTTCCGCTCTTACGCAGGCGCATATCATTATTGTTGTATTCTCTGTTAAGAAAAATGAATAATGTTGATAAAGGATCATTAGAATGATCCAAACTCATAGATTTTCAAGTTATGCTCAATAAACTTCTTTGTGTAGCTATTGATACCTATTTTTAAACATCTTGGTACAGGTTACACTGTTTCAAAGCGTTCAATACGCCAAAAATGTAATTCCTGGGTATGTAAAAATGTGGTGATTTGATTTATTAATTTGCAATAATAAAGGAAGCAGCTACGTAAAACAAGTAAAACGTCCATTAATAATAGTTAGGTACCTTAGGCACTTTCCTTAACAGCCGAAGTTGTGATAATGTTACTGGGAATTACACATTCTCGGTTGCGCTGAGTTGGTTATAGCTGTTAAGTGTTCTTATCAGGATAATCCCACGTATAGCATCCATTGTTTAAGTACCATCTAGATGAGAACAAATTAGTCCGTATTTGTGAAATCGGGCGGCATTTTACTAATTTACGATTTACGTAGGTGGTTAGTTTACTTATCTCATTCTATTTGTTCTTAGTTTGTGTCGTCTAAGATTACGCGCTAAGTAATTATTCGGCGAATAAATTATCCTTGCTTAAGTCCTTAATTCATAGATTTCGTACAAAGTTAAAGTGGATGTCTAAGTGCTCTTATAAAGGTTTCGCATTTCAGTTCAGGTTGAAACACAATGAGCTCGAGGAAGGACGAGGAGAATACAAAAATATAAAGTCCAAACCAAAGCTTCAAAGTACCTATGTACATTTATCGCAAATCAAATGAAATATTTATCACTTCAAAGAGAATGGATTCGTGACAAAAATGAAGTCACAATAATAACGACGAAGCTCGATAGTAAGACAATTTACTTCTTCTTAAGCCGACGTCTTTACAAGTTCTTGTATCTTACTTGTAGACGCCAATTATGCCCATGTCTCATTCCCTCCAGATCATTAAGAGACACTTCACCGAAAGACTTTAGTCGCGGCATTTGTATCTCTAATGTAGCCGAAGGGATGAACTTCTACTTCAACGTGGAGCTTTATAAAATTTACAATTCTTTGTAACTTATGACTAAGTACGTACTATAAATCTCAAAAATACTCAAATAAATTTCATACCTAAAAAATTCTGAAGTGCCTTACTATTTTACATTTTATACGATAGTTCTAGCTTTCCACTTAGCTTCGAAAAAACATGATTTACGCGTAATCTAAAGATGAACAAAAGAACGCGATTTTTCTTTGTAGCCAACTACTTCATCCCCTCTATTAAATTGTCATATCGAATCAACCGAAATCAATTAATAATAAAATTTTAGTTCGATTGTCCATCGAGGAAACCACTCCGAAGCATCTAACAAACAATCCCAAAAATCATTTGTTACGAAAACGTATTTACGATATTTCCTGACAAATGGAACAGCGCGCCCCGAAACATATGCGATAACAAAAGCTCGCTAGTTTGAAATTAACAGTATTTCGTGAAGACATAATAATTAATGAAGAGTTTTGTTAGGGCCCGACAATTCCCAGATAAGAGCACGTTATCAGAGAATTAATGAGAAACCAGATCGAGTTACAGCAGCATTTTGCCGATCTCAAGCATTACACCGTTTCTTTAGTAGGGACTCATTTATTACTATTAACGTTGACTGTCTACACTTAATTCGACGCACTGGCCTCTCTTTAAAATTAAATTAACAGCCAGTTGCACTCAATTTTCAACTTAGGATACTTAATTCTGCTAATAAAGTGATTCTGGTTAATTTTAAGTCAAATTTTTTTAACATCAGTAACTTATTGTTTTACTGACATAACAGTGAAGACAATCGCGTGCGTGACGGTAGCCAGTACACGATAGCCATTATCATTATGCGCCAGTACATTAGTACTGTATAGTACCGTTTGAGTACTATCGTTGAGTGATTAATTGCTCAATGGTACTATCTTAAAATGGCAAAACAAGTATAAATAGATAAAGCGACCATCTTCCGACAATCCGTTCTGGAGATACGGGAATATATCGGTTCACGAGGGGTCGAAGAGGAGTATGGTTGGTGGAAATTAATTCCTTTCGTTGAGACCTTTCAGTAGAGGTGGATAAAACCAGTTCCACACTACCCCTCCCCCCCCCCCCCACCCCCAACCTTCTCTTTTGATAAGGGGACAGAAAGAAGGGCGGTAGTTGGTAGAAAACTGTTCCTTTCCTTGAGATTTTTAATTAGAATACCATTAATTTCTACACTCACTCATTTTTATCTTGTTGATAATTTTAATTCCATTCCGCCATTTAAAATTATCTGAGATAATTGTAAATGGCTATTTCAGCCATTTAATATTACCTGAGATAAAATTAAATGGCGCCGTGCGCTGCCTTTCTCTCTTTGTCTCTATAAAACAGCGTATATCCATCTCGCTATGTGACTTGCAAAGGTGGCCATTTAAAATTATCTAAGATAATTGTAAATGGCGGAAGAATTAAATTTCTCTTGTTGATAATTTAAATTTTGCCATTTAAAATTATCAACAAGATAATAAAAATGAATATTTTTTATATTGTAGATAATTTTATTTTGCCTATTTAAAATTATCTTAATGATAAAGTGTAAAGATTATAGCATTGTTGCACATTAAATGTTACAACGGCGTTCTATAAACTCCCATTAATATTTTAAATCTGATAATTTGCATACCTACCAACATAGTTTTTTATGATTTATCGAAGGAAAATATCATGATCATTTCACGAAATTCAAGTCAACGGAGTCATAGGTACAGAGCGTTAAAGAAAAGCAGTCAAATGTCAATAAATTTGAAAAATCTTGAATAACTTGAAAACCTTTGATACTAGGTATAGGGAAATGTATTATCAAACGACGTATATCACATCCGGTAAAACCGGACGTGAAACTATCGTGATAATATTTTCTCTCGATAGATCATGAAAAACTATGTTGGTATGCAAAATGTCAGATTTACATTATTAATGTAAGTCAAAATATTTTTAGGTAACGGTTTGCGTGAAACAGCCTGTATACACAATCAGTGTTTGGATACCTTTAAGGGTTGCACTGCATTGTACTGGCTACTGTAATGCCGCTAACCAGTACACGAGAAATTGATAACCAGGATATAAACCGAACAGATTTAGTACTGGATGCTGCTTAAGGATTCATTAATGATTAAATGCACATTCAGTTTCTAACCTTTATGATTACACTGGTACTGGTTAACCGCCAAATCGTGCTAGCCAATAGAGGGGATATTGATTATTGAATTAAGTGTCCTATTCTCGAATTAAATGCTCCTTTTTTTTAAATTATTACATGTTTTGCCAGGTTCATATGAACTCAGCAGAACACTACTCAAAAAACCAAGAAAATGAAAAGTGAACTAACTATAATTAGGTGCTAATTAGGTGGTAAGTAAGTGCCCTATCCCCGAATTTTTTTTTAAATTATTACATGTCTGCCAGGTTCATATGAACTCAGCACAACACTACCTTTAAAACCCAAGAAAATGAAAAGTGAACTAACTAAAATTAGGTTCTAATTAGGTGCTAATTAAGTGCCCTATTCCCGAATTAAATGCTCCTTTTTTAAAGAAATTATTACATGTTCTGCCAGGTGCATATGAACTCATCAGAGCACTACCTCAAAAAACCAAGAAAATGAAAAGTGAAGTAACTGTAGTTAGGTGCTAATTAGGTGCTAATTAAGTGCCCTATCCCCGAATTAAATGCTCCTTATAAGCGCAAGTCACATTTATGTCGCCCTGCCCTGCTCATTTTTATGAAATGTTAAATGTGTTGAAATGGGCTTCACTACGCTGTACCATTTTATCTTTGTACGTCGTCGAGTCAATATGTATTTCTACATTTCAATAAATACACTCTCAAAAGATCTTGGGTTCTCTTCATTTTGCGATGCGCGACCTAAAACATGTAGGTACATAACAAAGTAGGATAAAAATATCAAGAATTCAAGATTTCTATAATTTTAGATTTAGCCTATTCAACATGTGAAAATTGACTGGGAATTAAAAAGCTCTTTAAGCAAAATATACTAAAGATATTATTAAAAACTTAATTCTTGAATATTGTCTTAAGATCAATGAAATTAAAAATTAGTAACTGCGAAATAGCTTGTGTATAGGGCTCATTTGAAAGGGCTTGGTCCAAAGAGCCCGTGCGTACCCAATTTGGTGGTTTTGCGCATGCGCAGTGTTAAAAATTTCGCTTAACGCATGTGCGATGCTAACTTTTTTATTTATGAAGATAAAACTGACAACGTTTTAAAAATAATGTTTTGCGCATGCGCAATGCCAACTTTCTTATTTACGAAAACATTTAAATGAAATTTAGTATACTTACAGGCACTTGGAATATAAAAGTAAAACTATTACCGGATTCAAAATTTCTTTTTTGTACTCCATGGACTAAATGAACGTGTTTTGTCTTTCGTTTAAGGGTCTAAAGTGTCACTTTTTCTCACAGAAGGATTAAAATGCAATGATGGACGAAAAGTGACAGTACACGACATCTTTTTGAATTTGACAGGCAGTAATTTCCTCATAACGTTCAGTTTATATGAACCTGGCAGAACATGTCATAATTTAAAAAAAGGAGCATTTAATTCGGAGATAGGGCACTTAATTAGCACCTAATTATAGTTCACTTTTCATTTTCTTGGTTTTTTGAGGTAGAGTTCTGCTGAGTTCATATGAACCTGGCAAACATGTAATAATTTAAAAAAAAGGAGCATTTAATTCGGGAATAGGGCACTTAATTAGCACCTAATTATGCAATATGTTTGATTGTGTTCTGCTGACCTTGCTTTGCTAGGTTCATGGACATGAGGTTTGGAATGATTTTTGGGTGACTAATATTGTAAAGAAGTCTCCTTTTCATATACGAGTATTGTTCAAAAATCATTTTTTACCATCCGAAAATGACACCACCTTGTATCATGTTACACACTTTTAACGAGTAATTTTTATGTTTTCCTCGCATCTTTTTTGTATGGTTCAGAAATGTTACCTATCTAGTTAGATACATTAGGTATTCCAGAATACCTAACCGCGTAGCACTTATAAGTGCTGTACATTTCAAATTTATGTTACGACCGAAATAACTATCTAGCGCTATTTTTCATTGTAATGGTTTCGAACCGAATTCGTTTCTATATTTCCTGTAATAAAATCTGACGCGTACTAACGAAGCATCGGGGGTGAATTTCATTCGGAATAGTTATGTGGGAAAATCTATCACCTACTAATAGCAAAGAATATGTGCACAGAAGCCATTCTGTAATTTGTTCTATCCAGTTAGGCAGGCGACCGAGTGGAACTAATGCGAAGTCTTGCTTCACAGGAAAGCTGTTATCAAAAAACGAGCGCGCTATTTCAGAAATGAATTCTGAGCATTATACCGACTCGAAATACTGGGAGTTTATGTCGGTGCCACGTTGTCGAAGCACATTGCAAATAATAACAGAAGCCAATGTTAAGTCGAAGACGTTCTTCTTACGATTATGGGCTGCAGTAACCTCACAGGGAGTTTTATTTAAGAGACCATCTCGCAAATCTGATGAATGCATATGCTTGAGGATATAACCGTTGTCAAATGCAGTCAGTGATGCTCCACTAAGTTCTCTATGAGTAATCACGATCACATTGCAGAACGAACTTTAAGTGAATCGAACTAGGGAGACAATAAGTACATTTTTGCCATTGCTTTAAACTACCCAATGTATATACCTACTATATTTCTGTTCATGGTTACATGTACAAATAGAACGATTAAAGTGTATGGGATATTTTCATCAATAATAATGTATAGAAATAAAACCTTTTCACCAGGGCCGTAGCCAGGGGGGCGCCAGGGGGTGCTGAGCACCTCCTGTTCACCACCTCAGCACCCCCTGTGATAAAATGATATTCATGCCAAAATAATAATTATATACTTAGTTTTATAGTTGACGTTGATGTCAACAAATGCATCACATTCCAGAATTGTGGCTAACAAACAATAAAATTTAGACAACAATAGGTAAGTATTGCGGAATGTGGACAGTCTGATTCATTTCAATTATACAAACGAGTTTTTCAGAAAGCCAGTCACCAAGGGGGCCTAGAAAGGGGCAAACCCGAGGGTAAACCGGTGAATTGTGAGGGTGTTCAGTTTCAGCAGCGTTGCCAGTACCAGTACAAATGTACTTAATGTACCTCAATCAATACAATTTTTAACTTTTCAAAAAGGGAAATTTTTGTAAACAATATTCTTTTCTTCGCACATGACACTCTACCTAAACGCAAAGACCGGCAAAGCCTGGCCTAGACCATTTTCTGCAAATATTTAATAGTAAAAAAATCGAAAATTGCAACTATATTAATTAATAGGTAGACGGTATATTTGTTGTTATTATTATTCTTCTCTAAATCAGCATTACTGTAATAATTATTGTAACGGAAATGCTCCAGACATGACGTCGCCTTTGGCGCTCTGGAATTTTCTACGCGTATTCGAGAATGTACTGGACTTACATTGCTTGCGTGTATAAATGGTTGCGGACCGAACATCGCGGCAGTCTACTACCGAACGAGTACGTAAACATCGAGCGCGAAAATCTGATATAAATTGCGAAGTGTGAGTGATATAAATAATCGATATAAATTGTACGGATTTTATAGTGTTTTAGTTCTGTTTAATAAATATTGACATAAATCGAACCCGAATTTATAAATCACGTTACATTATATTTAGTCACATTTCTTATTTATGCGTTAATGGTGTAATAAAAATATTAAATAAATTCCCAAAAATCAGTACATCCAAGTATTTTGTCGGCACCCCCTCAACTTTACTCCTGGCTACGGCCCTGCTTTTCACGTCAAATTTATAATTTTGTAACTTCAGAAGCTAATGGAAGATATTTCCATTTTAAAGTAAAACGCCATGCGGAAACTGAAAAGAAACTTAAACAAACTAAACGCTACGAGGGTACATTTTTATGTAATCCACCCAAATATGAAAGAAGCGGCTACACGCTTATTTCCCCCTTTCTGCAGAGATACTTTAAACAATTTTGTTGGCAGCTCTCCAAAGGGGTTTCAGGGCATCATCAGAAACAAATTTTTAACCTTGTAAGCGTTTTTTTAACATGTGGAAAAGATAGCAGTCGCAGGCTACTCAATGCGGACCATAAGGCAGGCGTCGCTATTCCTGGAAGCCACATCCATAGAAAATTCGGGAAAGTTTTTAAGCCTTGTGCAACCTGCAATTTCTCTCGCATGGTAGTAAGGTTTAAGGTCAATTTTCACGCTGAATACTGTGATTTCGCTTTTCTAATGGTAGGGCTAACTGCATTGATTTTTGTTTTGTTGGACGATCCCATTGGTACATCCAGGCCTATACCATTTCCTCTATGCCTATACCCAACTTTTCGTGTTCAAAATTTCCAATAACTGAAACTTTAATTCTTCGATTCGTCAGCACCATCTTTTCAACGCTCTTTACGGTTTTCTATGTTGTCTCAAAAGATCTACCAGATTTTGGATCATCCCCTATAGATTTTCGAGTCCCACGTGTTTTGACCAGAATTTTACTAATTTTACCATACAGGGTGTTCACATGCTAATATTTAAGGGAATGTATTACCAAAACGTCGTAACTTTTGAGATACAGGGTGTTAAAGTTTAATAAAAAAATCAAGTTTTTATTATCATTTTCATACCACTTTAAATAGGTTTATGAAATTTGGTGTACGGCGTTTATGCATGAAAGGACGTTTTTTGACCTAAAAAAAACATTTCCAACAGTGCCGTACTGGACTCAGATTAGGTAAAGGAAGAAGTTGTACGCTACTGCTTCCTCTTAAAATTATGTTGGAATCCCCATGCAATTTAAAACGAATTTGATTTCTTGACTTTTGTTGTACCATTCACCGTTTTCGCATAAAAAATTAAATCCATTAAAATGCACCCTACATAAAAAAATGGTAAAAAAATGCCGCGTAGTTTTGAGAATCGCCCGGGATCATTATATCATTTCGCATTCGAAAAGAATCAAGCACTTAAATTCGTCGCCGTATTCCATTTTTCTTTGTCAGTACCTTCTTCTGGCACTACGTTTTCAAGGTATTCGTTTTGACATCAGTCATCACCAATGGATATGTCTTGTCCAGACGTTCCAATTGCCTTTTGTGAGTATCGCCCTTCGACACTCCGTTCTCAACCATAGCCCCCTCCTCCCAATTTCATAATTTTCACTTCTTGCTACTACAGACGTACGTATGCAAAATTTGAGAGAAATTGGTCGTCGTATGTAAAAGTTATGCACCTTTCTCTCTCGCAAACAGCGTCCTGGTAAAATAACTCATGGCGGAGAGCGGGCTATATGAAGGCCGTTTGGAATTCCATCAAGGCGACCCCCTTAATGATTTCATTCGCCAATCCTAAACCGTACACGGACTTCGACGTTTTTACATTGTAATGTGTCGAAACGGGCGAGTGAGAGCAGTGTTTCTCAAACTTTTTTGTCTGGCGCCACACTAAAATTATCAAACAAAATTCACGGCACCCCTAGTATTATTATTTTTTTGCTTTTTTTTACAGTTAATAAAGAGATGAAGGATGAGAAGTCTTCACAACAAAAATTTCTAAACAAAAGTATTTAATATAGTTGTCAGGTAAACTTCTGACTTGACTTTCCGACTACTTTTAATAGTCATTGCAATTATCTTTGGCCATAGTATAACATTTAGAAAATGCCCTCTAGCGCCTTTATTTTGAACCCGACGCAAAAAGTGTCAAGCCTTTTTTGTAGACCTCATCAAGACACATCTTTTTTGTAATTGACATTTTTCACTCTGATGCTTACTTTTGAAGAAAAATGAAATTTAGAAAAATAAAAAATAGTTCAACTTTTCAATTCAAAACTTCTCAAAAACAAAGGAACTCACAAAAAAATTGTAATGAACTTTTTTGTAGAGTTTTTTAAGCCATGTTGGCCAGTGTATGCGAAAAACATTTTAAAAAATTGTTTAAAGCCGTTATGACACCTTCAACAACCTTGAAGATGATTACGGATCAAAACCAAAATAGGACGCTTCCGATTCCCCATACTACCCTATATGCACCCCAAATATAAGTTATTGAGAAAGTCTGATGTAATGCAATACCAGTATATGATTGATTAATGAATTATGAACCATAGAAATAAATAAAATAGAAACTAAAAATCAAAATTTTAATAAAAAACGAATATTCATTTTTTATAATTATTTTAATTCCTTTTTTAATTTATGTAATTTCAAGCTTATTAAGTAAATATTTAAAAATTTCCCGGCACCCTTATGAAGTGCTTGCGGCACCCACTTTGAGAACCACTGCTTTAGAGCCTAACGCCTTATGCAACATTATACTAATAGTAGAAGTAGGCTACTAGTGATTTTTGAACGTTCTGGATGTTTTAAAGATCCTAAAAGTTCTTTAAGTTTTAATGATTCTGTAGAGGCTTTACGAAGTTTTTAAGATGATTTTCAGAAGTTTCGAAAAGATCCTAACAAGTTTTTAATATAATTCTTAATGTCTTGAAGATTCTGGTTCTAAAGATTGTAAAAACTCCGAAAAAATGGTTCTAGAAGAACTATAAAACCTAAGAAAATTGAAACAACGTTATAGAAAAACTCCAAGAAAAATCCAACGAAGTTCTAATGAAAGGATTTTAAAGATACTTTAAAAAAATAGCAGTTTTATTTCATAATGAAGAATGTACCGAAAAAATTTCAGCTTCATAAAGCAATTGCGCCAAGAGTCTAGATTCACAATTGGGTGCGATCAGATTACAGGATTTTCTAAAAACTTTTTTTGTTGAAGTCGCTCTCTACTATTTCGAATACCAATCGATATATGCCCTAAGTCACTTGCGTCGTACCGTGCCGATGTGTTTACATTTTTACATTCCGTACTCTGCGTTTTAGTTATTACATATACAGTGAGTTTTTTTTAAATGCGAACATACGCTTTTGTATGCAATGTAATTTTCTATGAACAGCAACTCTATAGTTTTTATGATGAAGAGATTACACTCGGTAAGATTTTTTTAAAGAAGCAATGTGAGGCCATAGCAACTTTAGGATACATTTTTCTTAAACTTACGATAACTTGACCTCACAGGGCACGCGCTGAAGAAAATAGATAATGAAAACAACTACAATAAATGTTCAGTGTCCTCCTTGACATTCTAAGCAATCACCTAACCGATTTCGAAAAGAAATTGGACGGCGGTATTTTTCAAAATGTGACAGCTGTCAATTTTCTCTACTACTCATTTGAACTACTCAATAGATTGATGCGTTTTTTTTTTAAATCGAACATTATTTACATAAAAGTCAGGAAAATAACACATTACTGGCGAGGAAATATTTAAGTACTCGGTCCCACTTTAATTTCCAAGTCAAGTAATGTCATTTTACTGACGAGTTTTATATTAAATTTTACCCGAAATCGTATTTTAACATAAAATTTCAATTTTCATATAGAACTTTTGATTAATGCCTATCTGTCAATGATGACAGGAGTCATTATAAACATTTAGCAATGTGACAGGTGCGGCAGGTAAAGTGACAGGTGCGGCCGGTAAAGTGACAGGCAGCAGGAAAAGTAGACTGGTCTGCCTCCGTCATGGAAACTGACACTTTCCTGACATAAAGAAGGAATGAAAATGAAGGTTTCATGACCATTTTGCGTAAAGGAAAATTACATTGCATGCAAACTCCTATGTTCGCATTTAAAAAAAATTCACTGTATATGTTAATATTGGGCGTAAGAAGTCGCGGGGGGCTTTGTTAAAAATAAAAGTTGACGCAACATTGAAATTTAGACCACCCTGGTCATGATTCCGTATCCACAATGGTTTGAATCGCTTCCAGTGGTCACGTTTACTTTCGGTACAAATATTTGACCTCGAACACATGGAGAGGACACCCCCAAACTACCGCGCATCAGACATTTATGCTCTGCAGTGACCTTCCAATTCCAATTGTTATAGCCATCGCCAAGGCCATTGCAGTCGGTTAAATAGGCAAATTTGAAGCGTTTTCCCCAAGACCATCTGTAAACCGTCGATTATTGGGGAAAGATACGAGGTATCAAAACAAGTGTTACGCAAAAGTTTTGGGGTCCTTTAATGTCTACTAAGTAGTAATAATTTTAATTCGACAGGGTTGGCCGTAAAGGCGTGGTAATTTTTAACATTCGAAATGTTTATGGTTTCGTATATGGGTACAAATATGAGTTTCGTTCAATGGGAAAAGACAATGATGTCGTATCAGGTAATGATTGTACCGTACTCGACCGTGAATGGTAGGTGAAGGAAAAGTCGCGGATACTGTCGATAACGGTACTTACTTAATAGTGCTCAATTGTTTTGTTAATTCCAATCTACAATTATCGCATATCTCCTTTGATAGTATTACGAGCATGTTAAGATGCTTTGTCGTCCGTCCGTCCGTCACTCACACGTACTACTTCTACACGACCGAACCGACCGATTTGGGCGATATGGGGCTCATTTGGAAGAGCTTGGTACAAGTAGTGCGTGTGCACTAATATTTTTGGTATTGCGCATGCGCAATGCTAACTTTTCTATTTATGAAGATATGTAAATGAAACTGTATGGTGTATATGTACACACTACGAATACAAGTGAAACTAACAACGTTTTCCAAACATTGCTTTGCGCATGCGCAGTGTCACCTTTTTTAATTGCAAAATCATTGCAATGAAATTTGATACATAGGTACTTGGAATAAAAGTAAATCTAACACCAGTTTCAACATTTGGTTTTGCGCATGCTATAACCATATCCAGGAGCTCGTTTGCTGTATTTGTTTAATTTATTCTTAAAAGAATTTTAAATTTCGATTAAATCCGGCTTGGTAACAAGCAGATTGAGATTCAGCACCGTCTTTCTAGTATGATTAAATGGCGCAAGTTAGGATGCAAAAGAAGAGCCAGTATTTTTTTTTGTCTGATGTAATACTCAGATGTAATATGTGTGCATCTGTAGTTTGAGCTAATTTGCCTAATGAAAAAAAATTGCTAATAAAGCTGACAACCAATTGTAATACTTTGCTCAAGAACAGATTATGAGATAAAAGTTATCCAAACGCGGATGTGCGCGGATAAATAGAATTGACATATGCGGGCGATGTAAGTACGTCTTTCAAATAGTGTCCTGACGTGATTCTATTAATGTAAAACGATAAAACGTTGCAATAAGAAACTGAATGATTTCATTTAACACAAAATTTAATTGCGTGAAATACAATAATACGAGTGAGTGGTTCCATATCGCGTAAGGGTGGACTAAACTATCTGAGAAGCGCAACTGCCACTTTTTATTAAGTGTGTCACCCCATGTATTGGATCTGATTGTCGAGTTGGATCAAACCCAGATCTTAGGGTGATGCTGTTTGATTCTATTTAGGGTCTGAGGTGGTAAACTTAGGGAAGATGGATCATTCAATATGCAACACGTAATAAGAGGCGATCAACTTTGTCCTATTGTTGGTATCTGCGGATTTGTTCACGCACAAATTTTTTTCGTGTTCCATTCAAGCTCGCTCATGCACGATTGCCGCATACGCTTGTGCGTAATTTATAGATATTTATTTAAAGCTTTCTTAAAATTATAATTTAGAAGACACCAATGCACAATTACAAACGTTTGAATGATGATTTGCAAAACAGCGAAGTAAATAAAGCTTAGATAAATGAGCTGGTATTGAAACCGGAAACCCAGGAAAAAGTCGCGAAAAGAAGGGTTTAAATTTTACGCCAGTGACAGTTTACAACACGAATCGACCCTATCAAAATTATACCATTAATTAAATTGAATAACGATTACTTAAAGCTTCTGCTGTCGGATTTCCTGCCAGATGTAGAGACAGTTTCAACAATGGACATCAAGCGACATTTCCGCGAAACCGATTTTAAGATTGAATGCAACCCTCAAATTTAAAAATTAAAAATATTTCAATGCAATTTATTTACAGTAGAATGATTTGACAAGCAAGAACGGAATCGAATTTGCGTGTGTATGATTTAACAATGTAACCCCGTTCTGCTCGTAGACAAGCGTACGCATCACTAATGCTTGGTGGATCTTACTGGTGGTTTTCCTAACCCTAAAAGGGTGCTTTGTCCACCAAAACCTCATTACAGTTTCTACTGTAACATAAATTTTTAATGGATTTGCGTTCAATTTAGTAAATTTACTTTAACGATAATATATTGGAGGATAAATTCAATCAAATTTGCCTCACAATTTTAGTCTTAGCCATTTATTTGTTTGTATTTCTATAAAGTTTTCCGGGGCTGTAATAGAAGAAAAATAGCAATTTAGGTGTTGATCCCGTGCGAAAATGACACAAAGGGATTAATTTACAGATGACCGGACCACACTGCAAAGCCCTCTTTACCAATTATTTTAGCAATCCATGAAACGTTTATTGATCGGTTTTACGATACGCTAACGACAATTTGTTCAGTTCAGAGTTTCCTTGATAGGATGTCCGAAATTTGAGGATGACCATTGGAATCTCGCAAAACGTAAAAGAAGTTTGGTTAAATGGTGGCAAAATTGCGAATTTTGGGTTCGAATCTAACGCTGCTTGAAAGTGAAGCATACTTTCGTAAAAAAACGCAATTCTTCATTTGAAGAGATTTTTGTTACAAACTGGCACGATTAGATTGTTCGCCCGGCGCTTCAACTTAATTTTTGCAAAATACGGACCTGAATTTTTAGTTTTTCTCACCCATATATTGCATTTTCCTGCTGGTATAATCAGATTTTACGTTAGACGTTTCGGTTTTTCGTTTTTTTTTTAAATACGGACCTGCATTTTTTGTTATTTTAAAACTGCTTGTCATTTTGAAAAATACATGTGTCCTAGTTACTAAATACTACTATCCTAAAGTTGATAAAGTAAAATTTACTACAAAAAATAAGGTGACAAAAGCATTTTTTAACCAATTCGGACATAATTTATTTGTTATAGTTAATTATTGTTTTCTTTGTTACACAATTCTAAATATTTCGTTTAAATAAAGTTTTATATTATTTAAAAAAAAACTAAATTTTTGAATAGCAATTTGTCTTGATATATTTGTGAAATATGAAAGCTTCAGTAACTTGTTGGATTTGATTATATTGTAGCAAAACGCTGTCTTGTAGAGCTCAAAAAGTGGCAAATTTTTAAATTTTTTGTATCTGTTGAAATAACACCAGGAAAAAATTAAAACGAAATCGACACATTTCGGTTTTTTGGCATATCTTCGGGTGACATCAGAATTTTGTGGTTTTCTTTAAAGAATGACAATTTTCTTTAATTTGACCATCGTCGTATCTTTTATGGTTTCGGAAGTTTGAAAAGTAGTATGTAACGGTCCGGTTACAAATACCGATGCTGTGTATATTCTTCTTATCCTTCGTTTCTCTGTGTCGGCGTCGGTGTTAAGTATTTCGGAATTTACCTTAATTATACTTTTTTACTTCCAGATAAATAAATGTGTTAATAATAAGGGATAATTTAGTTAATTTCGTTTCCACAGGTATTTCGTTAATGTCAATAACTTGTAATCAAAATTTGGGCAAAATGTTACTACAGAAATTGATATGCCTGAAGGAATTACGCAACTTTCATACTTCGGTGTACCTTTAAATTTCAAACTTGCTCCTGTTCGTAAAGAGTAGCTTTTGAAATTACGATTGCAATAGATTACGATAATTAGAATACATTTACTTTGAAACACAAAGAAAGCAAATATTTACGGTGGCCAAAGCAAAATCAAAATTTGACGACGAAAAATTCGAAAGATGAACGGCAATTACAAAATATAGCGTGTACCTGGATCCGCATTTTGGCGAAGTGGAATAGGGAATTTCCAGCTCCTCACTGTATTCAGTACTAAAGCGGTGCAAATAAATTCGATTACTCGGCCTGTAGTTATCGGAAAAATATAAGATGTACATTGGACTTCCCGTCTTTTAAGCGCGCTCATTTTGAGATAACTGTGAACGCCGTGCTTAAGGGCGGTACAATAAAGAATTACACAAAAATGACAACAGACAACTAACTCCTCGAGCAAATAGGTAATTAAATTCCAGAACTCTTTCGTAACTAAGCGACAAACTCGATACCGGGTGTTCAGCAAAGCTGATCGACTTCACAAATGTACGGTGCGGTCATAACTTCGGCCGTGAACTTCGGGGCGGAAAACGAGTGCTTCGTTACACAGTTTCGTTTTGATTGGTTAGATGCAATGGGAATTTGGCGCAAATTTCGTATTTTCTAGCGGGCGTTTTGGCGAAAGGAAAAAGAGAGAGAATAGTAGCAGCAGCTCAAGCGGAAAGATCGCCTAAAAAATTTTTCTCTTTGATAAACAAAAGAAAATCGTTTCAAACGTGTCGTGCAAAACTGTAAACGAAGTTAAGTCAGTTTTAGAGAAATATGTGGTAGAGTTACGAAGAAGAAAAAAATTTATTCCATCAACTTAACCAAAAAAGAAGTATGGCAGGAAAACCATAAATTGTAGTTCTTGATGTGCGCCAAGTCCTTTTCTTTGCTGTTTCACCGAAGAAATTTGTGAATAATTGGAAATTTTGACCAAATTTGGTGATTAGGAAAAAAACTTCTCAGTGCCGAGATCTCGTCACTCACAAGGACGGACGGGAAAACGCCCTTTATTCTTAGCTTTATTTCAAACCCTTTTGGCGTTTACAGAAAACAAAAGGTTCATTCATTTTCCATTTATAGCGGTATACAGGGTGACAATTTGAAAACTTACCACCCCCCCATATCTTAGTAAATAAACGAGATATTTAGAAAAATCAAAATCCGTTTCGGTAATTTGGAGGGGGAATCACAATGACATAGTTGGCGACGCACCCCCTCCAACCCCCTGCGCCCCAGCCACCCCAACTTTTAAATCTTAAATAGTGACCCCCCATGTGTGATACGTCGTTGGAAAGCTCTGAAAAAATGCTTTCCAACCATACCAAATAGCATTACATTTAGGTTAGTAATTATCGTGCAAATCAAAAAATAAACTAATATGATACATTTGAAATCTGTCGTATTTAAAACGCAACCGGCGAACATAGACGAACTAAGACAGAGAATAATTCAAGAATGTCGAAATATTGCAAAACCAACATTTGAAAAGGTTCGACAAGAGTTTGAGAATAGATTATAACTGGCGATCAAAAATGAGTTGCTGTCGAGTCGGCTTTGGAAGTTCAAGTTAAATACGATTTTCCATGTTTATTTTTTGATTTGCACGATAATTACTAACCTAAATGTAATGCTATTTGGTATGGTTGGAAAGCATTTTTTCAGAGCTTTCCAACGACGTATCACACATGGGGGGTCACTATTTAAGATTTAAAAGTTGGGGTGGCTGGGGCGCAGGGGGTTGGAGGGGGTGCGTCGCCAACTATGTCATTGTGATTCCCCCTCCGAATTACCGAAACGGATTTTGATTTTTTTAAATATCTCGTTTATTTACTAAGATATGAGGGGTGGTAAGTTTTCAAATTGTCACCCTGTTATTGAAGAACTCGCTCTAGTCGTAAATTTTTTTTCAGTGAGAATTAGAATAATTTCTATTTTGGATTTAAATTTACGAGAAAGTAACAACAGGTCAGGTAAGAAAGCTCAACTTTGAGGTACTTCTTAAATAACAACAGAATTCGTGCTTAAATCTATTCCTTAGATTTAAAACAGTAATGGTGGTTCGGGTAGGTTTTTGCGTTAAAATATAATGAAACTTAAATATACGTGACAGAAAATATCAATTAACTGAACTGTATGCTTAGTTTTTTGGAAAATTTGCTCGGCACACAATTCTGTGCTATTACATCTGCATTACAATCTACAACCAGAAGCCACTTAATTACATCTTTTTGTGAAAATATACTGTAAATAGGATGGGTCTCTAAATTCGTTTTCCCTCAGTGCTGGCTGGTCATTGATTTGTCTGTACCGCACAACAAAAGAATGTGTGTATCCACCGCGTAAATTTTGCTATAAACAGTTTCATACATTAAATAGAAATTGTATTTTAAAAGTAACAATGCGAACTTTTTTTCCAAAGAATTCAATCAACTTGATTGCCTTTGATGTTTGGTATTGTCCCGGCGTCATTGTTTGTGGGTTACAGTTTTCCTGTATTGCCTTTTAATGCATCTCGTTGTATGAAATCGGGGCATCTACATTTTATTTCCTGCAAATACATGATAAATTACAGTTCCTATTCGATTAATTCTTGTACACTTTACACATATGGAGTCAATAAAAGAAAGTACAAGAAAACGGAGCAACGCATGTGGCTGTACAATTCTGGGTTTTGGATTTCGAGCGGGATGTGAACTTCCTCCCACGTGCACGTTTTACTCCCTCCCTCCACGATTAGTGTCGTCCTCCTCCAGCGTATCTCGTATTTCGTAAACTATCTAAACAATTGCTTGTTCCTATCCATAACAAGCATTAATGTCTATTATGGCTGACATTTACAGTAATATTAATAATCGGTTAAAATCAGCCGGGCTCTTTATTGATGTCCAAAAAGCATTTGATTCTTTGAACATAAAAATACTTCTGTATAAATTAGAACAAGCGGGTGTCAGGGGGGTGGCAAATCATTGGTTTAAAAGCTTCCTTACAAAAAGGCTACAGGCTGTTAGAGTGGGTCAGACTGTGGGATCATGGCGAACAAATGATTGTGGAGTAGGAGTACCGCAGGGATGTGTGCTATCCACAACTTTATTTTTAGTTTACGTAAATGATTTGTGCAATGGAAGGTTTTGTGGAAGGTTAACAGCCTTTGCGGACGACACAGCGCTGTCGTACGGTGCTGCCGATTGGTCTGCTCTAACAACTCTTATTCAAAAAGATAGCAACAAAATTAGTAATTGGTTTACTGCAAATAAATTGAATATTAACATCACGAAAACTAAAATAGTATATTTTAATCTCAAAGGTGAATCTCCATCCGCTGATTTGGTAGTGAAGTGTCATAATCCAAGTTGTACTAATAAGCAGCTATGTCAATGCGAAATAATACAACGTGCAATTAGGGAAAAATATCTAGGATTAATACTGGACAACAAACTAAAATGGATCGATCATATTACTCACACAAGGAATTTGTTGTACATTATGATAAAAAAATTATATTATTTAAGAAACTTTTTGACTCTAGATGCACTAAAGACCGTGTATTATGCAATTATTCACTCACGAATACAATACGGAATTGCTTGTTGGGGCGCTGCTTATGATGCCTCACTACGCCCATTAATTAGTATAAAAACACGCGGTAAGAATTGTTACTTTTCAAAATAAATTAGCTCCCTCTTTTCCCATTTTTCGAAATTTACAAATTTTAACAATCAAAAATTTATTTATCTACAAAGTACTGAAAGAGTTCTTCGAAAGGTCCGAGTGTTTTAGAACTAAAAAATATGAGACATAAGGCCGCTTTACATACTGCAATTCTTTGTGCAATACAGTTGCAGCAAGTTTAATTGCAAAAATACTGTACATGCAATAATTATTACACTTTGGTTTTACACGCGGCAATTTTCTTTTTGCAATAGTTTGTTACCAACATTCGCATTTAAAATTGAACTAAAAGCTTTATTCTATTCAAAATTCATCAGGTGTTGTTATAATTCTGAATGCGTTTTGAGTAAAAATGAATAGACACTTTAATCGAAAAAAGGCAGTCGCAGCTTCAATTTGTGTAGTAATAGTAAACAAAGTCTAGTTTCAACGTTTGGGAATTCTAGAACCTGGCGTTGTCAATACTTTCCCCCAAAATATCACGTGCAAGTGCAATAAAAATCGCGCACGACCGCTAACCTGCAATTGCAATTGAATTGCCAAAATGAATCAGCTGTTTCTCAAACGCGCATGCTTCTGGGCGTATTGCATGGTCTTGCATGAAGAATTGCAGTATGTAAAGCGGCCTATACGCGAGGTAAAGACAAGGATAAAGTAAAGCCGCTCAAACCTAATTTTACGACCTTTCGAAAAACTTTTCTTTATGTCGGTCCCATAATTTATAATTACATAATTGATCATTGTCCGGAATTGTGTAGGAATGTAAAGCAATTAATGAAATGGTTGTATAACAACAGCACCATATATGATAGTATCCTAGCAACGTTATGATGAAAATATCGAGCCATATTTACCAAATTTTTTTTTCCTTTTTGTTGATACCGTATCTAATCAATTCAAATTATGCACTGCAGAAAGCGGCACATACCTGTTCTTTATGAAGTAGTATTTGTAAGTCGGTGGTGGAGTAATTTTTCCCACCATTTTCTCCTAGAGTTAGTTAAGTATAAATGTTTTTATAAGCTTTTTTACAATGGAGAATAAAATTGATTTGATTTGATTTGATTTGATTTGATTTGATTTGATTTGATTTGATTTGATTTGATTTGATTTGATTTGATTTGATTTGATTTGATTTGATTTGATAACCAAAAGCTATTAGTTCGATGCCAAACACGTGAATTTGAGGCACTTTTGTTCACCACACGTAATGTGATCAAACAGCGTTAAATTTTTTAATAAGATTAATTGATTCTAATTGCCTGCAGTCCGGTATTAATATCAAGTCGTTGGAACTGACTGTGGTCTTATATCGCTATAACATAACCATCTTACAATAAGTAAATGAAAATTCACTAGAAATACACCCCAGAAGACTCTTTAATAAACATAGCACGCTCATACAGATTTTTCTGACATTACTCGACTCTTAGGGTTAGCTGCAGGAATTGCTTATGAAAGCTTCAGGAATTGATCAATTTTAGCTAATTTATTTCTTCGCTGTTCGGCACTTTTTTTCCTGTTCTGTTGGAGAACCCACTATGGTATTTTCGTCAATTCTGAGATGTCTGATTTCAACATTTCAAACGACAAATACTGTTGGCGTATCTACAGACGCCGCTGGAGATACATTGACCTTTAAATACAATGCTGTAATTTTACAACAATGTCACAATTTTTCTATTAGCAATTTTTAAACAATGTTAGTATGTACGTATATGTAGGAAATAGTACTTGTTTCACTTTAAATGGTATCCTTATTTTGATTTGTTTAAGATTGGCCAGTTGTGAATGTTCCTTCGATGTTTAAACTCATTTAGTTTGATTAGCTACTTCAATTTTTTGTGTGTGAAACTGCCTTTTTTTAAATGTCGCTAACTGCTTCGTCCGTGCAGAGGGAAATGCTAGAGCGTTAAATTACTTCATTCATTCATCTCGAAATACAACTTCAGTTTAAGGCTACCGTATCCAGGACCTTCAGATACCTTCTGGACTGGTGAAGGTCCCGCTAATTAACAAAGCATTTCAGGTACTTTATGTAAGAGACTTGTGGGAATGTTATTTTTTACAAATGGGAAAATAGTGTATTTGCATGGCTCTTCGGAAATAAAATATTAGTCATCATTTGTATTACGCTTTTTTTACGAACGTTGTATATTTTCCCGTAGCAACGAAAAATGTGTAAATAATTAATAAAAGCGTAACATTATTCATATGAGACGTTGTAGTTACGTCACTGGGCGTGTTTCGAGGCTTACCTTTTGGCCAACCTCTTTACAGACTCCTTTTTTTCATCATCAGAGGTGGAGCATGTGAAGGTCTTCTACACGATCATTTCTTTTCTACTTGGCACTTTTCTGCAACGTGACCAAAAAATTGGCAATTAAAACAACGTACTGGTAGTGGCATGTTTGCTCTGACATTAAAACAGTAAAATGGCTAATGATAAGACAAATTTGCCCTTCTTATACCGTAAGTTACTATTAATGTACTCGTATATTGTATTAGCAAATTTCCACGTCATGTTAAAAAACAGCGATTTTTTAACTTGTATTTGGACTGAGAATATACGGAATAACGTCAATATAACTAATTGACGTGATCGCGGTCGAAATTGTAAAGTGCTTACAAACAACCTAACGAGTTTTTCAGCAGGGTATCCAAACGTACGGAAAAGGCCTATAATTCCCTCGGTTCGTAAGGGAGTTGTCTCAAATTACAGGTTCTTGTCAAGTCTCTCTATATCTTGCAAATTCTGGAAAATGAGTTGACTTTCACATTTACGTAATGCTACTCTACAACTTTTAATGTGCTGCTGTGAATTACTTCGTCAGTATGTAGACATATCGTGAACTGCATTTTTATTAGTAAATTAAATGTATGTATCACGTTTTGATGTAACTAAACTTTTAAAATTAGTAGTACGTGCGCCCATACTGTGGACTGTAAGTGTGTACAGTATTACTCCTTTTTAGCACATTTCCACAAAAATAAAAAAAATGCGCTATTGTGGCCACGTTGTCCGTCCGCTCGTTCGTTGCGGCGCTACTAGTTCTATCTTTATCTTAAGAGCTATTGTTCTACTTTTTTCGCTATTTCGTTCGTTATGGTGTGGAGGCTTGCACCAAAGAAGGAATTTTTCTGCGTTTATTGCTAAAAAAATAATTCTAAAAAAACCAAAAAACCGTTTTTTACATGTTCCATAATTTTACACTTTGGCCGTCTATTAACAATCCTAGAGATCGTTTATAATTTTGTATTGCTGTCTGTCGTCTGTCTGTTGGTCTGTCCGTGTGTTCCTTCGTCTGTCTGTCCCTCTATCTGTCCGTGGGAACCATAATTTTGTTTAGAAATGTTCGATCGCTTTTAGATCTCCGTTAGTTATGAACTGAATTGCATGAAATTCAATATGGGCATAGCTTTAGCCGTATAATACGCAATGCCAAAAGTTGAGTCGAATCGATTCAAAATTCACAGTGCCCTTTTCGCATCTCGACCATTTATAAACCGAATTGCAAACTTTTTTACTTATAAAAGTATTTGAATGAAATTTGATACATAGGCTCTTGGAATAAATGAAAATCTAACGCCAGTTTCAGAATTTGCTTTTGCGCATGCGCAGTGCCAAATTTTTTTATGGAAGCATTTAAACGAAATTTGATACATAGGCACTTGGAATAAAGGAAAATCTAACGCCAGTTTCCAAATTTGGTTTTGCGCATGCGCAGTGTCAACTTTTATATTTATGGAAGCATTTAAATGAAATTTGATACATACGTGCTTGGAATAAAGGAAAATCTAACACCAGTTTCAAAATTTTATTTTGCGCATGCGCAATTCCAACTTTCTTATTTAGAAAAGCATTGAAATGAAATTCTTCTTATAAACAGAAATTAAAGTAGCACGTCAAAAATGGATTGCACATGTGCAACGCTATTTTTCATATTTGTGGTCGGATTTTTACGATTTTAACAGAAGTTGCATCTTACAAATGGCAAATTAATACAAGTGGAAATGCCCTTTTTTTAAATGGTTTACGATTGCTTTTTAACTTGTTAAAAATTACCTTCAATTCACTATTCCGAAAGTATACGATAAGAACCACCATAATAATGATATTTTATGGAAAAATCTGTCAACAATAATATTAGGGCTGTTAAGCTGGCAGAACATTGCCTGCACACATTTCAAGACTAAGTGGATTGGTTAGTGCTACGTTTGTACCGGTTTGTGCTGTAAAAAGTTGCCAGCAAACGTACCGTTTGGAAATTATTTCGATTTTTGGATGTTCTGCTAACGTCGCAAACTTTTTTGGGTACAAATCCCGGAACTAGGTGGATTGGTTAGTGCTACGTTTGTGCCGGTTTGTGCCGCAAAAAGTTTGCCAGCAAAACATAGGTACCGTTTAGAAATTATTTCTATTTTTAGATGTTCTGCTAATAGGAAAATCATTGAGGATTTTTACCTGGAAACAACTCGGGAAATACGGAAATTTTGTAGGCTTGGGTGCGTAGAACTAAAATGCGCAAAATTCACACTTCTAAACTTGCCGCCAGCGCCGCCATTTTGCCAAGATGGCCGCCGAAGGCGGCTTTACGCAGAAATCTCCAAAATTGTGCATTTGTCGAGAAAATATGTGGTGAGCAAAATTAAAGAGAAGAAGATTGACTACAAAAAAATTAATCAATTAATCTATGATCAATTAATTTTAAGATTTTATATTAGTCTTCGCCACCTTCTATGGTGATAGACATGTCAATGTCAAAATGTCAAAATATTTCCTTGAAGTTATTGTTTTATAGACTAAAATCTCTAAAATAGATTACTATAGCATGAGAAGTTCACGGTCTCGGTCAATAACGTAAATTGACAAGTTTAAATTATTGTTTTTCCATTTATGGTTAGAATAAACACTTTCCATGATAGATTATGACTTCCAAATGGCTAAAAAATTTCCAGATAATTATTTAAAAGCATTTGTACGTTATTTGCAAGATCCCAATACCTTCGGTGTATAGTCCTCTTAAGTACGGCTTTACCCAGGGCGGTAGCCAGGGGTACGAGCCTGTCCTGAAAAATTTTAAACCTGACCTAGCCAGATTTCCGAATTTCTCATTGTAATTTACGAGTCGGTTAAAAATGTATAATAACACAGAAAATTATTACTATTGACGATGTTGCGGTTATCAATTAAACGAACATATCTATGTACATGTTTTTTAAAACCTGCAACGCTGCATTATCTATCGGTATAGAATTACGATTTTCCAACGAAGGCAAACATATCTCATATTGTAAACATTAGATGTGACATTCTGCGCAGTCCCAACTTCATTATTTATGAAAATATTTCTTCGAAATTTTAACCATAGATATGCTTCTAGTAAAGAAAAACATATCACATGTAGTAAAAATCGAAAACTACGAATGTCATTCGCAAAGGCAAACACATCGCACATAGTAAAAAATCAAATGCGCGCCTGCGCAAACTGCAAAATGACATATTTTTACTTATGAAAATCTCTGAGAAATTTTGTCTATAGACGCTTCTATTAAAAACAAACATATCACATATATTAAATGAGAATATTTAATCTGGTTAATGACCGCGGTCATTAAAAACTTTTCTCAATTTAAAAAATGCAATGCAAAGTACTACTTTATTTTGTTGTATTTTTTTCGAGCATATTATTAAATATAAAACGTAGAGGTGTGTTTAAAAGTAAGTGACATTTGATATCTATTATCGTCTGTGCTGTTTCATGAGCACTAAATTCATTCCAGGGCACATTTAATGTAGTAGTAGGTCATTTTGAAAAATTTAGGGTTTCATTTTAGATCATTATTGTAATTGTTTTTAAAAAAAAATTGCCACGTGTGTTCACAACCCTAGTAAATTTTGAATTTTTTGTTAATTTAGGTCAGCCGAGTCGTTATTTGCAAAATAAAAATTTTAAAAAGTGCTTATTAAAATAAAGCCAGTAATAGCGCATTTTGTAGGAATTAAAAAAAATGTGCTATTATTTGCGTTTTGTTCGTCCATCCATCCATCCGGATCCACTTCTGCCTTTTTGAACTACTTGTAGGGGAATGGTCCTAGAGTCCTGGAATTTTTTGCAGTAGGTAGCCTATACCTTCAAGGTGTGCCAGACGGCCATCAAATTTTGCTGTCTAACAGGGGGCCCCCACGAATTATTTCCTGAGATGCTGTTTTTGAAAGTAAAACGTGCATAACTTTTACATACGACAACCAATTGAATTGGTCTCAGATTTTGCATACGCATGCCTTTAGTGGTGCCAAAGTTAAACATAGAAAATGGGGGGAGGGGGGGAACATGTTCTACCCTTCATGGTATTCTAATGAAAGGTCTCATCGAAATAAATTGGTTTGCACAAAGTACAACTTTCCCGTGCGACTCTTTTTCGAGATCAGTGACAGATGGGGCCGGGGGGGGGGGGTTAAATCTAATTAAAGGTATCAACGGAAGGAATCGTTTTCTACCAACTACTGTCCTTCTTTCTGTCCTCTTATCAAAGTACGGAGAGGAGGGGGGGTGGAACTAGTTTTATCCTTTATGGTACTCTAATGAAAGGTCTCAACGAAAGGAATTAATTTCTACCAACCATAGCCCTCCTCCTCGACCTCTTATCGTGATTGGGTATATTCCCTTATACCTCAAGAACGGATTGTCGGAAGAGGGTACTCACAAAGGGCGATTGAGACGTCTGCAAGAAATATATCCATTGAAGATGTTAAAACAAAAGCTATTTCGGTTAAAAAAATGCGCTTTATCTGCAAAAGAGTTGTGCACAATTTTTTTTTTTGAGTTATTTGTGGCCTGTAAGTCATTTCAGGGACAAATAACGGGGCGAACTTTATTTTTATATTTTTTATTTTATTTATTATCCCTCAACAAGCTTTCGCCCAAATGTCAAAATGTGGGGGCATATCATTGGAACAAGTTTGTATACACTTGTAACGCAATTTTGACGTAATCTTGAACCAGTGGCATAGCAGTCACACGTTTATTCCAAAAATGGTATAAATGTATGCTACTTTTGTCATAGTTCAGGAATAGGCCGCCTGAATTTTTGTGCGCCTGCCCTGATGATACAGGCTACGGCCCTGGCTTCACCGGTTCTTTAGATATTTTGATGTTCAACCCTGTAATCCACCGCCAAAAAACCGTTCGGTTTGCATTCCACTTTCAAGCTCTTAAATGAGTATTTAAATTTGTTCTTTAATCAATTTCAATATCAACATGAAGAACTTTTTCCACACGGTAGCATCTTTTGAGACCCACCACTTTCCGTTTATTGTATTTACTTCTCATGCATCGCTTCGCCTTTTATTAAGCGAAGTACCTAATCGGTGTAGCAATTAATGCTGTCTTTTTAGATTAAAATATACAGGGTGTCTCACTAAACAAATGAGGTTAGGTCCGATATGCTTTTTCCTGACTCCGTATACATATCTTGTACTATATTGTATATTATACAATGGTGAAACCTATCTTCAGAGATTTTTATCTATTTCATGTGCTGCAATTGAACTTAGCAAATTTGGACTTGACACTTTAAACCATTTGAGGCAATTTAACAATTCGGCAAAAGCTAGATATTTTGGCAGTTCGAGAAACCGTGGAAACCTTTACTACTAAATTTTTTTTAGAACATGAATGGCTTACATTGCAATAATATAACAGTTATCCCCTGAGCTCAATCTAACGAATGACTAAGTACACCACATGCAGATGCTAATTGTAACTTCGATAATTTTGCATCAGGTACAACACGCCGCGAACGGCTGTGATTGGTGAAACGAAGCTGACACACACGTTCTTCTCCAACACAAGGAATCATCTGTAAGATGTATGGCATACAATTGCCAATAAAGGTGCCATCAAAGGCACCCTACACTTGTGTGAAAGCTAATCGCTATGGTATTAAAAACGTGCTGTGAGCTTTCACAAAGTCACTTTTTTGGTCAAACTTTTTACTATACATTACGGCACAAAGGGAACATTAATCCATGCGCAACATTAACATTAAACTTAGTTTCAATAGTATGGCGACAAGTGCACAAGGTTTCCAGAACATCTAAAAATTGTGATACCCTTCAAAGGAAATAGTGTGCTGGCAAACTTTTTACGATATACAAACCGGCACAAACGTAGCACTAATGAATTCCCCTAGTCACGATATGTGTGCCGACAAATGTGTGCAAAGCTAGCAGAACATCTAAAAATCGACATAATTTTCGAAGGGTATGTTTTGCTGGCAAACTTTTTGCGGCACAAACGTAGCACTAACCAATCCACCTAGTCTTAAAATTTGTGCCGCCAATGTTCTGTTACCTTCATGGATAGTATTATAACTAAAGTCACAAACATAATGTACAGAACATAAGCGCAAATAGGACAAATGAACTATAAATACATTATTTGCGATTTTAGTATCCTGCCCATTTTTTACGGGGTTCTACAATGTATGATAAGTATTTTTCAAATGTTTTCACATAATCGCTCTAAATACAGACAGACAAACAGTACTTTTATAAATCAATACGTTTAATTAATTTACTCTGCTTAATTACGCAAACTTATTATGGTCTGCCGTAATCATAGAACAAATATTAATTAAATGTCTGTTTGTCTTTACATAAACAGTAAATTAAAATCGCATTCAACCACTACTTGTTACTGCGAATATCAAGCACTTGCAACGTTTGAATATGTATATTAAACTGAAATAAAACAAACATTACTCCACTGTAATGCTTCTATTTAACCGTGAAATTTAATGATTTAAAATAGTTGAATAATACACGGTAGGTATACGATTTGGTGTGAATTGTTACAAAGAACCTAATGGTTAAAGTTAAATTCGAATACGACACTAAAGGCATCCCCGACATTTGACATCTACATATCACAAAATCCACGTCGTTAGACGTCCCTTTTAAAAGATAACTACTACAATTACCGATTTGTAAGACACCCTAACATAACTTACAGTCCACCCCCAACGTTATTTATTACTGACCACCCATACGGTTAGATACGCGCTACGCACATGTCTAATAGTAAATGATAATTAACGAATAGTACCGCAGAATTAATATTCTACAACGGGGAAATACTTCGTCTACATTTTTGGTTTAAATTTATAAGACAGCGCCATATGTGGAGTAAATCGGTGATCTTTCGTGTTCTCCTGGTTAGACGCATCACTAAACACGGTTCCCGTTTTACATTCGGAAATCTCAGCAATCTGGCAACAGGATTTATTACTATCCAGTTTTTTCGCAGGGACGTATATTCAATACGTGGATGTTTACCCAAAACTACAAATGGCACTAAAATTAATCTTAATACCACGCTGTACGAGTAAGCTACCATTCCTAGCACTAGCATAACTATCGATGTAAATCTTCACGGAAAATATATTATGCGGGGTGTAGGCACATTTATTTCGAGCAAGACTTCGAGCTGATTAGAGCATGTCAACCCCAAACTAATTGCCGTCATTTAAGAAAGCTTTGTATTGGCATTTCAATCGTAGTTAACATATCTCTTTGCATGTTGTAATAAGGACCACTGTTCTATTTTCATTTATAACGACGGGAGGGGTGGTTAGTTTTCTATGTTGTTTTCGTGTTTGCGCTTAATAGTAATAGTATGCCAACGCAAAACAGGAACAGCCATAAACAATTTCCTCACGTCAGTTCACTAGCCAGAATAAACGAGTTGACGCTACTTAAAAAGCCTATTGTGCTTACACGTTTTATAGATTGCATTTTCGTTGTCGCCCTTACGGGCTCTGAAACTTCGAAATCTACGAAAAAATCTTAGCTATTTATTTAAAATAGTTGCACGCAGTATTCGTGCAGTAAAACATTTACCTACTTTCGAAATAGTGCGTAGTGTCCTTTTGTTCAAGTAAAAAATGTAGGACACTACTTCCTTATACATAGATTGGCGACATTAGATTTACTTCTATAGGTGATATTCACTTCATAATCCCCAACGCGGGGAATTGTCCTAAATGCACTAGAAGAAAAGTTTAAGTAATTTTTATTGTTACAATTTAATTCCAGTCCTGATGAAGGGAGGAAACTATAGCACGAATCAACCCACTCAACAAAAAATGTCTCTATTTCTGAGTTTATGTAGTCAGTATAAATTTATACAGGGTGGTGACTTGCGTCGCGCATCATAGGGATTGCAATGTAAAATTCATAACATGCGATTATTGGCTCCCCAAATTATTTTAGAGCAAAAATGTATTAAGGTTTTTTATAGACAACAATTTTTTACGTCAATCAACCGCGTTAGTTTTCAATTTTTTACATAATGAAGACAGAAAATTGGAAAAATAAAACCTGCACCTTTTTCAATAATCTGTGATGCCATGGAATTTTATAATACAAAAACTACAATATCCGTCATGCCATGGAATGTCTGCTATAAAACAAATCAAATTCTATCAAAAAGTATATTTAGAACAGCGAATTCAACATAAAGAAAGACCAAATTACTAAAAACGGTTTGCTAATACAACAATAAAATTGACAGTAAATGTTCGAATAAGTCACCATTAACTATGCAAGACAGTAACCAAGTCGATCATAAAATCCAGCTGCTAATTGACAACTTGACATCTTTTTGTTTTACAAAATTCCATGGCATCGCAGATTATTCAAAAAGATGCGGGTTTTATTTTCTCAATTTTCCGTCTTTACTATGTAAAAAATTGAAAACTAATACGGTTTATTGACGTAAAAAATTTTTTTCTACAAAAAACCTTCATACATTTTTGCTCTAAAATAATTTGGGGAGCCAATAATCGTATGTTATGAATTTTACATTGAAATCCCTATGATACGTGACGCAAGTCACCACCCTGTATAGTGGACGAATTTATATATTAACACTGCTCTAAACTATATACAAAAAATCTTGCAATGACAGCCGTAATGCAAGCTAAGATGGTTTTCAGAAATCTTAAAGGTGCAGGTAATAACGAGAAAGTAATAGAATGGAAGAAAGTTGAGAAAAATTCAAAGGCTCTAGAATTAGCTTCAGAGAACATAAATTGGACGATAGCGCAATCATGAGTATGGGAAAGCTCGCTTTTAACTCACATTTTTCAGTAATAGAATAAATACAGGATCTAGAACACTGGATATTTCTTCAAAATTACATTTAAAAAAAATAGCTTTTTGTGGTATATAAAAAGTTTGCGTATTTTTATAAAAGGTTTTATTCAAGTGTTTGCGATAAGAAGTGTATCGGATGTAATTTAATTAACGCACGTGTTTTTTTATCGCTGTTAGAAGAGATAACGGGAAGTACAAATGCTCAACGAAGCATTCTTTTCGAGGCATTTTTTGTAAATACCGGAGGAAAGAGATTATTCTATAAGGGAAATGGTGTTCCCTTAAATACTAGTCAAACGAAAAAAAGCGACTGGTTCGCGACGGTTAGAAAAGAGTATACGTCTCTTCACGCTATTTTTATTCGGGTAGTTCGCCCGATTTGATTGATTGAAGACGAAGTTCATCATTTTTATAATAATTCTGTACAGAAAAAAGTTAACTCAAGTTGTTACAACGTTGTGAGAAGTTCAACGCGTCTCAATTTTCGGAAAAAATCTGTTAAAAAAGCGATCAGTTTAGGGCACCATGAGGTTTTCTTATTATCAAAGTTAAAACATACCGTTCGAACAGCCACCGATAGTGTAGTAGCAGGCAGCAACACCTTTGAGCTCGAATGGGTCAATTAGCTTACTTTTTTTTTTTTTAATTGCCTTTATTTTATAGTGGGCGGAGTGTTAGCTAATTAGCTATTCTCCCCACTCAACCCACTATACAATCACAAACAGCCATGCCTTACCTGGGATTCGAACCCAGGACCCTTGTAGCCAGAGCTAGAGCTACTAACGTAAAACTCATCTGAGCTACGGAGGTTGGCTGGTCCGCTGGAACGGAAGTTAATGCGAAAGTCGATGAGCCCTACTTGATAAAGTGCGTAAGAACATATAAGGAAAATGAAATGTATTACGCACGATAAACCAGGAAAAAACCGACACGGAAAAAACCTGGCATAAAAAACTAATACAAGAAATCAATGAACTATCAATATCAAAATCTCAAATCGTACAATTAAAATCAGGTAATCGAGTCAAATGTAGTTAAACAAATTAAATATGGACGAGATATAAGTGATATAATTAATACAAATGGAAGACAAGATAAATCCATTTGTTACACAAGCACATCTATAGTTCAATTTAGACAAAACAACTCGAAAAATGAAAAATGGCATGCACCTAAAAAACATCAAAATGGTATGGTTTTGCTCCGGCACTACCATTAATTTACCGCGAAAAAGTGCAGGTGAGAATGGAAACAGTGCTCAAGGTAAAATTGATTATGACAAAAACAAACCCACATACCAAACAGCATAAACGTTAATTAGAGGACCCCCTTCTCGCATTTCTAAGGCACAAAAGCTGTAGCGTGTATAAGACAAAACAGATACATCCGAGAATAGATTAGGTGCTTTCTTTATGGTACAAACGGTTAATAGAATCATAAAGAGCAAATCTCCTCTCTCATGAATACCTAAATAAATTCTTAATAAAATAAATCGATACCACGGAATATCGAAGGATCCTCAGTATTTATTTTATCCTTGCAAAATACCTATAGTAAAAAAAAGCATCAAATTCATGTCTTGAGCATTGAGATAATGCTCTTAGTCTTTTTTCCAACGATCTTGGTGCATAAAAAACGATCTTGACATGTTTTGATTAAGGTACATATGGTCAACAAAATTGTATCAAATTCATGACTTGGGCATTGAGATGATGCTCCTAGTCTTTCCCAGCGATCTTGAATAACGATTTTCAGAAAAATAACTTTGAATCAATCACAGTCGCTTATCAAGATAATGCGTTTGAAATCTTTTACAACTCGATACATGACCTAGCTATTAGGGAATGAAATATGTTGATTTCTATTATATTGAGCCGAGTTTTTCCGGTTCAGTCGGAGTGCTATAACTTCTTTTCCTGTCGAGTCACCTTCCTGAAAATCAATAGCGTTCTACCTTAATGTCCAAAGTACCCAATGAAAATTACAAAAATGTGTACCTGTAGTGCAACGCAACAATTTAATTCGGTTCACTGCGGCAATTCCCGGTTTTCTGGCGGTCCAATCTTCTACTAACCCCACCAACCCTTGTAATCTTAAGTATGACTCTCTTTGTTTGGTACCCATTTCCGACACTCTCTTCTGAAGCTATTTTTCCCAAAACATCACGCTAGTCTTACCTTGATTTATTGACTACAAGACACATACACAATTTTTGAGTGAAAAGAACATTCCTCGGATTGGATGTGTGTCTTCGCCCTCTCGCTATTGGGAGATCTGCGTAGCCCCACTGACTTCAAGTTGTAAACGAGCAAAAGGAAAACTGCATTACTCAGTATTGATAATTTTTGTTTGAATGGAAAATTTTTATTTTATTTTTTATTTATGAAATTGATTTTCAACAAGTAACCCAATTCAACTGCTAATACAAGAGGTACGATCGTATTGCCTAAGGCGTTTCACCATCCAATTTCCAAATTGCTGCTGCCTTCCAACGGCCAAGGCCAACTAACAATTGGAGAAAATTTCAACGCATCTATGAAAGTAAGTATTCTTTGAATTTTTGTATTGTATAGGGACCGATCGTTTTTGGGGCGTTTGTAGTTATTTTTATATTCCTGAAAAGGTTGATTTACGCGCTTTTAGCGCACCCAGACCGAAAATATTGGTAATCTCTTTTTTTTCTCATTAATTGTACAATTAGAATTTAAAGTTCAGCAATGCCGGTCTTTTGTATGGGTTTTAAATTTTTTATTTAGGATCCAAGAGGTGTGTAAATTTGTTTTGAGTATGAATTTATACTAGGTGTTTGATTAATTACTAATATTACAATAGCCCGATATTTAATTAGGTTCAAAACGTGATCACCACATAGGTTAAAGTATTAAAAATTGTCCTTTAATGAGTTGTATGAATTGCCAATAAAAAGAAAGCTAGAGTTGGAGTTTAGTCAATTTATATGAGAATTTATTTGAGAGCATCAGGTTTGAGTTTCAGATTATAAGACGAGATAAGGAACAAACGTTCCGCAAGGTAAGAGTAATTAAATGTTCATTTAGTACTGAGCTAGCCGTGGTATGAATTCTTTCATTGCATGAGATTAATTGTTACAGTGCCGTAGCAATTACATTTTATTTTAGGAGCGCAAGCTGTTCAGTCCATATAAGTTTAACTAGGCAGTTCAACTCTTCATAAAAGAATAAAGTTTTTTTGTGGTGTTAGTACCGACAAATTTTGAATTTTGGAATTAATTCAATACCTATTGTATGAATTTGTGGAGAACGTCGCGCAGTCGGCAAACTTCAAAGTAAAAGAATCTATAAATGAGTAGGAATACATTCCATTTCAATGGTACAGGCATACGTATAAAGTAACATGTAATATAAGTTGATTCATCGTTCTGCTGCTGTATCTTTACAGTATTAGTCACTGCACGGTGGCAAACCATTGGGGTTATAAATTTCTATACTGGAGCTTAAATTATTTTATAAATGCAACAAAAAGCATCTTTTAGCAAAAGCATCTTTTAGCAATTACTAGGGACCGTTTTATTTCTACCGCTAATTATCATAAGGGGATTCATTTTCGATTCATTGTCCGAGAATGGCAGTAACACGTTCACATTAACAATAGATGACGAAATTCGCCTTATAAATGATCTACACTTAGGTAATAATGAGTCACTGACAGAATATATCCGGTCGCCAAAGAAGCCCGAAGCGTTCTACATGTGCTTAATAACACCTTAAATGAGCTGTGTAAACCATTGTTCGTCGGAAAACGTCTAAATCTGCCATTAACTATCTCCACGATATACTAATACTCCATTAAATCTATTACGGTGGACAATTTATTTTGGGATATCCCTAACCCTTACAGATTCTATTCCTATTAAAGGGCATACGACGTGCATTTGAACAAAGCGAATTAGCGATCTAAATGACCGCTGAGCGGACACCTGGAATTGCCACTAAAACTTTTGCTCTTTAATGGCGTAAAAGGTAGATAATTCAAATACCTCTATTATACTAAGAAAAATTAAAAAACCGTCGATTGCTAACATGGCCATTAGTAATGCAACAAAAGACCATAATCGTAACACGATGATTGATGCAATGGGTGGCTATGAAAAAATTACTAGCCAGCACTTAAGCTTTATCGACAAAACCTTTTTAATAATCAGCGTAAGTTGTATTTAGGAGATGCACGTTTTAATAACTCTTAACTTACATAAAGATAATAGTTAATCGGTTTTAAAACGAACATACTCCGTTGAATATTGTACTGATATCGAGCAATGTGACACTTTGGCAATATTGACATCACTCACTCATAAAAACAGAACTAGCCGCTAAAACTTCAAATTTCTCATTTTAAAGATTAGATATGTACGTCATATGATCGTGGCAAGAAGTACCTATACTTACACGAATTACCTATATATTACTTACTTCCATCATTAGCCAAAAATGATCCATAAAAATTAAGTACGGTCGACTAGTTCACTAGTTCAGTTATTTTATGATCTTATCAAAAAAAGCATATGGGCACAATAAAAATAATATAAACTAACTACATTCAGCTTACAAAAAACATCAAACACCACTTTCTACAAGTAATTCCCATAAACTTCCTTTATGTAATTCCTGGCAATAAGTTTTAAAAATCATGCTAAACGTAAGAAGGATCCGGGAAGAACTTATCCCCTAGAGTTAGGGGTAAAATTACAACTCCTACAGTTAGCTTTATAATAAGCTGCAAGTATTACTAATGGCAAATTGCAAATAACTGGATCCTGAAA